>NC_133714.1:9065380-9570380 GCF_048934315.1 Petromyzon marinus | reverse complement strand
CGGTCGGCGCCACGCCCTGCCACCTTGGTCTCCGCCGTGGCGATGTCGGCGCACGGCACCTAGGGGAGGCCCCGGCACCACTAACACGCCGGAATCGCAAGGCGGGGCACGAATGACCGCGCCCGTGGCGGCGTGGGGAGCGGAGCGTCACCGCCGTGAAGACAACGGCGGCGCCGCCCCCTCGTGCGCCAGTGCCAGCACGGCCTTCGTCTGTGCTCGTTGCAGCACTTGCCCCGGCAAGCTGTAGA
This sequence comes from Petromyzon marinus, assembly GCF_048934315.1. Classification (NCBI taxonomy): domain Eukaryota; kingdom Metazoa; phylum Chordata; class Hyperoartia; order Petromyzontiformes; family Petromyzontidae; genus Petromyzon; species Petromyzon marinus. The sequence goes on along the minus strand of NC_133714.1, from coordinate 9,570,132 downwards.
GGCTATACAAGGGGCTCTTTTGTCTTTGCGACTCTGGTCCATCTGGAGACTTGTTGCTGGCGGACCGCCGTCCTTCCCTCGAGGAGGACGGCGAGTGACGGACTCGCAGAGCGACCGCGTGCCACTGTGGCAGCCGTCACCTTCGTTGGCGCCGCGCGGCCGCCACCGGCACTCCTCGCGCACGGCGAGCTGGCGGCCGAGTCGGCCGGGGCGACCGCGTTGGTGTGGACGGGGTACCCAACCGCACGAGGCACGGTCCTGAACGTCGCCCGTAACCCACCCGCCCCCCGCCCCACGCGCACGCACCACATGTAGTCGTCGGAGGTGCAGGGGCAGGCGACGGAGCTGGCGGTGACCTCGTAGTCGCGTCCGTTGCGGCACAGCGAGGCCTTGCGCAGGCGGTAGAAGGTCTCGTGCAGGCCCAGCACGCAGCCGTCCCACGTGTCCCCCGGCGCCCGCTCGTGGGCCTTCCACTGCAGGTAGTCGCTGTCCTCGCCTGCGCCGCTCGGGGGTACGGGGGGGGGGGGGGGGTGAGACACGCCGGCACTCGCGCACACGGGACGAAGATCCCCCGTGTAGACCCCGACGGGCTTGTGTGGCGCCAAGCGCTGCCTGCGAAGGTCCGGCACGGCACGGCACGGCACGGCACAGCACGGCACGGCACGGGACGCGACGGGATGCCGGCACCGCGCCCGGCCGCCATTGCGTCGCGTCAAGGTCCTCATTTGGGTCGACCTCGGGGAGCGCCCAGGAACGGAATAAATATTCGCCACCGTTACCGCTCGCGAGCGGGAAGCGAACCTGGGGTCGCCGGGTTCACGGCTAACCGCTACGCACGATGCGACCCCCGCTGAATGGTGCGACCCCCGCTCGCCCGCACCCCCCCCCCCCCGCCCGCGCGTGGGCACGGCCCCACGGCCCCACAGCCCCAAGGCCCCACGGCCCCAAGGCCCCACGGGCCCACGGGCCCACGGCGGGTTCGTGTCGAAAGTGCGGGTGGGGTGGGGGTGGAGGGGGGCTCCTCACAGTCGCGGGAGAGCAGCTCCTGGAAGTCGATGGTGACGACGACCCAGACGTGCTCCGCGTAGCTCAACATGCGGTAGCCCCAGACGCTCACGTTCATCGACTTGGCGCCCGGCTCGGAGGCCAGGCCTGACACCACCATCTTCTGCGCGGTGAACGTGTACTCGTACCAGGTCTGGCCCTCGTCCGTCGAGAACCTGGCGGGCGCCACCACCACCACCACCACCGCCGCAACCGCCGCGTCACCAAAGGCAAACATCCCCACCTTATTGTAGCCTCAGCAGAGTTTTGAGGGCAAGTGCTGCTAGCGAGCGACAGCTATGAAAGCCGGCACGGCACGCGAGGTTGTGGCCAGCTACGCAGCCTTAGTCTCCCTAGTGGCGATGTTTACGCATCGCACCAGGTACTCGTTTGAGGCCGAGTAGGCCTCCTGAAGGCCCAGGAGCGGTTGAAATAATCGTCGCTGTTGGCAGTGAGCGGTGGCTGGGTTCGTAGTGCAGCGCACTAACCTACTGAAACGCCTGTGAAGAGCTTCAAAGCTCATGGGATTTCTCAAGTTGGTGCATGAGTGAGTGACTGTGCGGTGTACTTGATGGTGTCCTGCGTGAGTGAGTGACTGTGCGGTGTACTTGATGGTGCCCTGCGTGAGTGACTGTGCGGTGTACTTGATGGTGTCGTGAGTGAGTGACTGTGTGGTGTACTTGATGGTGTCCTGAGTGAGTGACTGTGCGGTGTACTTGATGGTGTCGTGAGTGAGTGACTGTGTGGTGTACTTGATGGTGTCCTGCATGAGTGAGTGAGTGACTGTGTGGTGTACTTGATGGTGTCCTGCGTGATGAGTGAGTGAGTGTCCGGCGTACTTGATGGTGTCCTGCATGAGCACCGCGCCGGACGGCACGGCGACGAGCAGCCCCCCAGAGTCGAGCACCGCGTAGTGGTGGGGGCCCTCCAGCACCTGGGTCCAGGTGTAGCCACCGTCGTCCGACACGTACACGTCCACGTCCTCCACCGCCATGGCGTCCGCCACCGTGCCTGCGCGTCGCGGCAGGCACCCGCACCTCCCGTGAGCGCAGGTTGGCTACGTACGGTGCGAAAGAAGTTCAGCGCGACGCAGGTACGTGCAGCGCCGCCAGCCCGACCCTCCGAGCCCGGCTGGCCGCCGTGCGAGGTTAGCGCGCGGCGCTACTGCGCCAATTTGTTGTTTGGGGTGACGTCACGTAAACGATCTGCCCAGAACGCGTGCTGTGCGGTCACACGCGCACTCTTGTAGTCACGCACCCACGCACGCGCGCACGTAGTCGCAAACGCACGCACACGCTCGTACACCGGCACGCACGCACGCGCTCGCTCGCTCCGCGGGGCGTACCGTGTGCTATGACGATGCCGACCGCGTTGGGCTCGCTGAGCGGCACCTGCAGCACCGTGCTGTCAAGACTCATCGCGTAGTTGCCCAGGATATGCAGACTGCACTGCTGGCAGAAAGCACGCACGCAAAGATCCCCCGTGTAGCCTGAACAGACTGGCGGGGCGAGTGCTGGATGCGAGTTGGAGCTACGGAGGCCGGCAGGGGATATCGCGATGACCGTCAAGTTGTGAAGTTGGCGTCGCGTCGTGAGAGCGGTGTCACGTCACCCGGGCCCCGCTCCCTTACGGAGAGGCCCCCCCCCGGCGCAGCGGCACGGAGCCGGCAGCAGAAGCGGCAGTGATGGTGGTGGTGGTGGTGGTGACGGTGGTAGTGATGGCAGTGGTGGTGACTGTGGTGGTGGCGGTGAAGGTCGTGATGGTGGTGGTGCTTACGGTGATAGTGACGGTGGTGGTGGTGATGGTGGTGGTGGTGGTCGTGACAGTAGTGGTGGTGACGGTGGTGGTGACGGTGGTGGCAGTGGTGACGGTGGTGGTGACGGTGGTGGTCGTGACGGTGGTGGTGGTGACGGTGGTGGCGGTGGTGACTGTGGTGGCGGTGGTGACGATGGTGGCAGTGGTGACGGTGATGGTGACGGTGGTGGTCGTGACGGTAGTGGTGGCAGTGGTGACGGTGGTGGTGACGGTGGTGGTGACGGTGGTGGCGGTGGTGGTCGTGACGATAGTGGTGGTGACGGTGGTGGCGATGGTGGCAGTGGTGACGGTGGTGGTGGCGGTGGTGACGGTGGTGGTGGTGACGGTGGTGGTCGTGACGATAGTGGTGGTGACGGTGGTGGCGGTGGTGACGGTAGTGGTGGTGACGGTGGTGGCGGTGGTGGCGGTGGTGACGGTGGTGGTGGTGACGGTGGTGGCACCTCCGAGCCCGAAGCGCAGCGGGAGGAGGCGGGCTTCTGGATCGGCCGCCACTCCCCGCCGCGGTCGAACGAGATCAGCGAGCGCACCGTTCCGTCTGTCGGAGCGACACAGAGCGGACGTCACGTTGGCCCGGGGGCGGCTACCCCGCCCTCGGCGAACTCCCCGACGGCCGAGGCAAGAGAGGCGAGCGCCGCACCTTCGTTGATCTGGCTGGTGAGCAGCACGCCCCTGAGCGAGGTGACATTGGTGAAGTCCGTCACGACGCCCTGGTTGTTGTAGAGGTGGCGCTGCAGCGACACGGAGAACACGAGGCCGCGGTCGTCCGAGGCGTAGAGTGTCCCGTGGCCCGAGTCTGCGGGCAGACACGCGGCCGGGGTTAGCGTTACGGGCGCCGGGGCCCTCGCCAAAACATTAGAAGCATACCAAGGGCACCCCCAGTGGCAGCTGTCCCTGCGTCGCACAAAGCGACTCGGAAACCGACCTGCAAAAGGGCATTAGTCTGCCCGCAGGGGTGGCAATGATTGCAATGGGTGTTCAAAATCCCACTTGAGTAATTTTCAGGTGAAATGTGGACCCTGATGCCGGCACACAATGGCCTACTCATTTTGATTGACGGCCAAGGGAATCTCCGATGCCCACCGAGTGCAGCAGATGGCGTGGAGCACTTTTGTTGCGGTCAGTAGGGGGAAACCATGTAAACCAGGCGGGTCAGACAAACCTCCAGACTCATCCACGTGCATGAAGATCATGTCCTGGGTCGCAGCCAGGATCGAGTAGAACTGCGAATCAACATTGAGAGAGCGCGACGCAGGCACGCGTCGTTACACGGAGATACACGGAAATACGCACGAGACAATGATCCCCCTGACAGAACGTAGGGGGGCTGTTGCGAGTAGCGTCCGTGCAAGCCAGCACGACACACGAGGACCTGGGTGGCTAGCGCCACGCACCAAACACCCAGTTGAGGCCGTGTCAACCTACGGGAGCGGCCAGGACCGGTTCAGATGATCGTCAATGGCGTCGGCCGTCAACGGGAATCGAACTCGGGCCTCTGCGGTTAAACTGCCGCGACGCCGCTCCACACACACACACACACCGCCGTGCCCACCGCCGTGCCCACCGCCGTGCCCACCGCCGTGCCCACCGCCGTGCCCACCGCCGTGCCCACCGCCGTGCCCACCGCCGTGCCCACCGCCCCCCTCTCGCGCGTCACCACCGCTCAGCCGCGTTACCTGGTCCTCTTTGACGGGCGGCACCTGGGCGATGTTCCAGCTGTTGCCCTGGTCCGACGAGACGTGGACCACGCGTGTCATGTTCTACGCGGACACAGGGAAGGTGCGGGCGGCGGGGGTCACGCAAGGGCCAGAGACGTCGTGCGTGGCGAGCACCGGGCGAGTTGAGCGAGTACGCGCGCGTTTCTTGCCAGCGGCGAACGAGTGGTCGGGCGTGATGCTGCAAGAAAGGCCGTTGCTCAAAGCGTCACCTTCACGTGTACATTACACATTTTCAGTTGAAGGCCGCGGTGTCACTGACGGACGTCCCCGTTCAAGGCCATTACGAGCCAAGAGCCAACGAGGCCACCGGCACGGCGGCGCACGTTGCCCGCGGGCCCGACGCCGTCGCTGCGGGGGTTTGCGGATCGCGCCCGAGATCGCCGCCGGCGCGCCGTGGCGGCGGCGGCGGCGGCGAGACGCGAAGAGTGGGGGGGTGGGCGCGGCGGGGCCGAGCTCACCGCCGAGAACACGATGGAGGCGTAGAGGAAGGGCCCCCCCAGGCCGAAGGAGTAGACGTTCTGGGCGACAGTCGTGAACGTCAGGCCCAGGTCCGTGGACCTCTTCATCAGGAACTTGCCGAGCGGAGGACGAACTGCTCCCGCAGACGCGGACGACAGACGGAGTCACCGCCGACCACCCCCCCCCCCAAGTTTTGATTGAATTTACCCGCAAAATTACACGAGTTCGCGACCGCGTATGTAGAAATCGTCGCACTCTACCACGAAAACATGGCAGGACCCTCCTGAAAAAAAGGGTCACGGGACTAGGCAGACGCTTTCATCGGTAAACCAGCGTACCGAGAATAATAATAGAACCCCACCTTGTGTGTCCACACAGAGGCTATGTCAACACTGGGTCACCATCAGCATCATCCACTGTGCCCTAAACAAACCTTCTGCAGCTGTCCTTGCTGTCCCTAGGTTAATATTAACACGCATATTCGATACGCACTCCCCGCTGCTTGAAACTCAAATCTGTAAATGAACAGATAAAATTCGTGTGATAAGAGAATTGACAACAACACGCTGACACGGCGCCACGTTCGGATCTCCTGAAGCGGTGGTCTGGACAAGGCCGAGGGCGTCCGTACCACGCAGTGCAGCAGCACACACCCTCTGCGTGCTCTTGCGCGTATTTAAATCGAAAGCAACAATGAGGCGTTCTGAGTGTACTCTCTCGCACCAGGACACTTACAGACGTCGCTCATGAGCGGGTTTGTGGTGATAAACAGCGTCCCATTGCTTGACCTGCGGATGACAGCAAGAGGCAGGGTGGTGACTCGCTCGCACACGCGCACACACACGTAAGAACGCGGCCTTGGCGCTGGTCAGGCGACGAGGCCCTGGGTGCGTGAAGGTTGGCACGGACGCGGGGCAGCACTCGTCTTTGAGGTCCGAGCCAGCGGTGGAAATTCCACGTTCACATGCTGAGAACGCAACGCTACGTCGGGTGACCACGATTTATTTCACGAACAGTGGTGCTCAATTTATGGACCCCCGTGGCGACGACGATGGGATTAGTCACGTGCTCTAACCCGAGCACTGCGTCGCCGGATAGTGCATGCACTACGTGGGAGAGGTGTGCGTGCTTTCATGCAGGTACCGACTTCAATAGCTCAGCAGTTCGCGACATGGTCAAGGCTAACGTCAGTGAGCAGTGATATCAGAACCGGTCCCAGGTGCCCACTTCACCAGACCGGCGTGGTGAAGTAAGCTACGGCTACCACGGACTGAGCGGCGTGGTGAAGTAAGCTACGGCTACCACGGACTGAGCGGCGTGGTGAAGTAAGCTACGGCTACCACGGACTGAGCGGCGTGGTGAAGTCAGCTACGGCTACCACGGACTGACCGACGCTGGGTGTGAGGAGGCCCTTAATCCAGTAGTGGATTGGCAAAGGTTACGAAGCTCAGAAGTTTTATTAACACATCAATAACCCACCGTGACATTAAACCGGCTGGCTTAGGGCGGCGAGGCCGAAGGAGCGGCGCGTGGGGGCGGCTGTGACCGCGTGTGACCGTGAGTGGCAGGCTCACCATTTGTACATGAAGACAAACTGGTGGAGTAGGCGCCAGGATATCCCAAAGTCCGTGGTGATGTACAGGGAGTACTGCGATGGGAACACGGTCACCACAAGTCAGCGCTGCGCCTGCTACGACGTCGCAGGCAACCGCGGCATCCATCTGCGTTGCTTCGTTTAACGTCAGGTGCAACATCAGGGTTAACAGAGTCACGATCGGCTCTGCAACTTGGAGGAACTTTGCTCAAAACGGCGTTCAACAAAGTTGCTGTTGCACCAGCAAGACGCGCTCCGCTGTTTGAATCCCTGTGGCGGCGTACGAACGTTCGTGAACTCCGGTTTATCCTCGCAGCGGCGGCTTTTTGGTTAACCATCGAACGAAGACGGTGGTCACCGCATTGAGCGCTTTCAGGTGCGCGTCTGGGGACATCTGGAACGCTCTTCCTTCCGATGTTAGGCAGCCGCTGGGGCAATGCACCTTTAAATCTTACGATTCAAAACGAATTGCTTTAGAACTGCTTTTTGCGTTGAGCGTTGTTGTCATTCCACCGCACCTCCGACGGGCACGGTTGGCCACGTACGGCGCGAAAGAAGTTCAACTAACACGCAACATACGTGCGGACAACGAGAGGCCCGAGAGCTTCCTCGCTTAACTCACGGGGGCACCACTCCCACCGGCGCCTGGCGCCCGAACGCGACTCCAGCACCGAGAGGTTGGCAAGGCCGCTCGGCTGGAGCTGGGACGTGGGCACCTACATCTGCCACGGAGTGGGCGAGCAGAACGTCGGGCAGCGTCGGGTGGAACTGCATCTGTGCCAGGGGCTGGAAGGGCAGCGTGTGCGATACAAAGTTCCTTCCTCCGTCCTTGGAGCCCACGAAAAACCAAATCATTGGCATCATGGTCGACGACAGGATCACCACCTGTCTCCCGCACACACAGGATAGCAAGTCCAGCATAGCATATACACAACACACACACAGCATAGCACATACACAACACACACACAGCATAGCACATACACAACACACACACACAGCATAACACATACACAACACACACACACACAGCACAGCACAGCACGTACACAACACACACACAGCACAGCACATACACAACACACACACAGCACAGCACATACACCACACACACACAGCACAGCACATACACCACACACACACAGCACATACACCACACACACACAGCACAGCACATACACCACACACACACAGCACAGCACATACACCACACACACACAGCACAGCACATACACCACACACACACAGCACAGCACATACACCACACACACACAGCACAGCACATACACCACACACACACAGCACAGCACATACACCACACACACACAACACAGCACATACACCACACACACACAACACAGCACATACACCACACACACACAACACAGCACATACACCACACACACAGCACATACACCACACACACACACAACACAGCACATACACCACACACACACAACACAGCACATACACCACACACACACAACACAGCACATACACCACACACACACAGCACAGCACATACACCACACACACACAGCACAGCACATACACCACACACACACAGCACAGCACATACACCACACACACACAGCACAGCACATACACCACACACACACAGCACAGCACATACACAACACACACAGCACAGCACATACACAACACACACAGCACAGCACATACACCACACACACACAGCACAGCACATACACCACACACACACAGCACAGCACATACACCACACACACACAGCATAGCACATACACAACACACACACAGCATAGCACATACACAACACACACACAGCATAGCACATACACAACACACACACAGCATAGCACATACATACACAACACACACACACAGCATAGCACATACACAACACACACACACACAGCAGAGCACATACACAACACACACACACAGCAGAGCACATACACAACACACAAACAGCATAGCACATACACAACACACACACACAGCATAGCACATCCACAACACACACACAGCATAGCACACACACAACACACACACAGCATAGCACACACACAACACACACACAGTATAGCACACACACAACACACACACAGCATAGCACATACACAACACACACACAGAATAGCACACACACAACACACACACAGTATAGCACACACACAACACACACACAGCATAGCACATACACAACACACACACAGAATAGCACATACACAACACACACAGCATAGCACATACACACACAGCATAGCACATACACACACAGCATAGCACATACACACACACACAGCATAGCACATACACAACACACACACAGCATAGCACATACACAACACACACACAGCATAGCACACACACAACACACACACACAGCATAGCACAACACACACAGCACAGCACATACACAACACACAGCATAGCACATACACAACACACACAGCATAGCACATACACAACACACACAGCATACAGTGAGGTAAAAAAGTATTTGATCCCCTGCTGATTTTGTACGTTTGCCCACTGACAAAGAAATGATCAGTCTATAATTTTAATGGTAGGTTCATTTGAACAGTGAGAGAGAATAACAACAACAAAATCCAGAAAAACACATGTCAAAAATGTTATAAATTGACTGGCATTTTAATGAGGGAAATAAGTATTTGACCCCCCCTCAATCAGAAAGATTTCAGGCTCCCAGGTGTCTTTTATACAGGTAACGAGCTGAGATTAGGAGCTCACTCTTAAAGGGAGTGCTCCTAATCTCATCTTGTTACCTGTATAAAAGACACCTGTCCACAGAAGCAATCAATCAATCAGATTCCAAACTTTCCACCATGGCCAAGACCAAAGAGCTCTCCAAGGATGTCAGGGACAAGATTGTAGACTTACACAAGGCTGGAATGGGCTACAAGACCATTGCCAAGCAGCTTGGTGAGAAGGGGACAACAGTTGGTGCGATTATTCGCAAATGGAAGAAACACAAACTAACTGTCAATCTCCCTCGGCCTGGGGCTCCATGCAAGATCTCACCTCGTGGAGTTGCAATGATCATGAGAACGGTGAGGAATCAGCCCAGAACTACACGGGAGGATCTTGTCAATGATCTCAAGGCAGCTGGGACCATAGTCACCAAGAAAACAATTGGTAGCACACTACGTCGTGAAGGACTGAAATCCTGCAGCGCCCGCAAGGTCCCCTTGCTCAAGAAAGCACATATACATGCCCGTCTGAAGTTTGCCAATGAACATCTGAATGATTCAGAGGACAACTGGGTGAAAGTGTTGTGGTCAGATGAGGCCAAAATGGAGCTCTTTGGCATCAACTCAACTCGCCGTGTTTTGAGGAGGAGGAATGCTGAGAACCTCCTTCCCTCAGCCAGGGCATTGAAAATGGGTCGTGGATGGGTATTCCAGCATGACAATGACCCAAAACACACGGCCAAGGCAACAAAGGAGTGGCTCAAGAAGAAGCACATTAAGGTCCTGGAGTGGCCTAGCCAGTCTCCAGACCTTAATCCCATAGAAAATCTGTGGAGGGAGCTGAAGGTTCGAGTTGCCAAACGTCAGCCTCGAAACCTTAATGACTTGGAGAAGATCTGCAAAGAGAAGTGGGACAAAATCCCTCCTGAGATGTGTGCAAACCTGGTGGCCAACTACAAGAAACGTCTGACCTCTGTGATTGCCAACAAGGGTTTTGCCACCAAGTACTAAGTCATGTTTTGCAGAGGGGTCAAATACTTATTTCCCTCATTAAAATGCAAAATTTATAACATTTTTGACATGCGTTCTTCTGGATTTTTTTGTTGTTATTCTGTCTCTCCCTGTTCAAATAAACCTACCATTAAATTTATAGACTGATCATTTCTTTGTCAGTGGGCAAACGTATAAAATCAGTGGGGGATCAAATACTTTTTTCCCTCACTGTAGCACATACACATACACAACACACACACAGCACAGCACATACGCAACACACACACAGCACAGCACATACGCAACACACACACAGCATAGCACATACGCAACACACACACAGCATAGCACATAGGCAACACACACACAGCATAGCACATACGCAACACACACACAGCATAGCACATACGCAACACACAAAGATCAAAGATCCCCCATATAGCCTTAACAGACTGTAGGGGCAAGTGCTGTTAGCGAGCACCAATGAAGGCCGGAACGGTACACGAGGGGGTGGGTGGCCAGCACCACGCCCGACCGCCTTTGTCTCCCTAGTGGCAATGTTTACACACCGCACCAGGTACTCATTTGAGGCTGAGTCGACCTAGGGGAGGCCCGGTACCGGTTCAGATAATCGTCACTGGTGTTGGCCGTGAGCGGGAATCGAACCCGGGTCGCCAGGTTCATAGCGCAGCGCGCTAACCGCTACACTATCGCTCCCCACACACACAGCATAGCACATACGCAACACACAAACAGCATAGCACATACGCAACACACACACAGCATAGCACATACGCAACACACACACAGCATAGCACATACGCAACACACACACAGCATAGCACATACGCAACACACACACACAGCATAGCACATACGCAACACACACACACAGCATAGCACATACGCAACACACACACACAGCATAGCACATACGCAACACACACACACAGCATAGCACATACACAACACACACACACAGCATAGCACGTACACAACACACACACAGCATAGCACGTACACAACACACACACAGCATAGCACATACACAACACACACAGCATAGCACATACACAACACACACAGCATAGCACATACACAACACACACAGCATAGCACATACACAACACACAGCATAGCACATACACAACACACAGCATAACAAAACACACAGCATAGCACAACACACCCACACAGCATAGCACACCACACCCACACAGCATAGCACAACACACCCAGACAGCATAGCACAACATACACATAGCATAGCACATACACCCATACAGCATAGCACATACACAACACACACACAGTTTAACACGAAGGCTTTCGTGACCAATATCATCCATAATAGAGGTTTTTGTGTTAGATCGCGTAAACGTGTCGTTAAACCCGCCACCACCCGACACAGCCAACTAGTAAGGGTTGTCACGTAAACAGAACGTGGCCAATTCGTCACTAGTACAGCACACCGGTGTGTTGGAGAGCCAAGCCACGACATTTGTTATGTTGGGCAAACAGGACGCATGATCAGCACGAGACTAAAAGAACATCAGAGAAATATTAAATTCTCCCAAATGCAACTGTCAGCAGTAGCAGAACACGCGTGCCAACAAGGACACTCCATTGATTTTGATAATGATGAAGTTTCGTGCAAAACTAGCAACTACTGGCCAAGACTAATTAGAGAATCCATCGAAATTGAAAGAAATCAAAATAACTGTATCCTTCGGATAGCTACCGTCTAAGTGCTACGTGGAAGCGAATCATCAAATAATCCATTGTTTAAGTGCATGCCCACAAAGGGCAGCGTACTTCAACAGGGATTACGGTTGGTAGGGATATTTTAATAAACACAATAGACAGGAAGGACGAGTTCAAAGGGCTCGCATAACGCACACGCATCATGTACGTTGACTCAGTAATCCCACCCCCCCCCATCATTGTGCAAGAGTGCAGAAGGGTGGTCAACACATTTTTGCCTCTATATAAGGAATGAAACAGTCAGACTGCTCCACAAATCTGGCTGTCGCCTGATGAAGCTGGTTGTAATTACTGGCGAAACGTCGTACTCGGATTGTAAATGTTGTGGCTTGGCTCTCCAACACACCGGTATGCTGTACTAGTATACTACACTATACACTACACTATACACTACTATACACTACACTATACACTACCATACCACTACACTATACACTAGTGCTGTACTAGTGACGAATTGGCCACGTTCTGTTTACGTGACAACCCTTACTAGTTGGCTGTGTCGGGTGGTGGCGGGTTCTAACGACACATTTACATATTTACGTGATCCAACCCAAAAACCTCTATTATAAACACGCACACACAGCATAGCACGCACACAGCATATAATACACACACAGCACGGACGTGCGTGCGTGTTTGCGTCCGTGCAGTGCGTACGTTACCCGGTTTGCGTTGCCCGGGTCGACGAGGATTCCAAGCTCACTCTCCACGTTGTTGCCTGAAATCAGTCCCGTGATTTCTGTGAAGTTCTTTCCGTAGTTCTCGCTGCAACGAAACGCTCGGGCGTCAAACTCCGGGGTGATCCTTGCGCGTTTTCGCTCTCTGCCACCGCACTCGTGGGCGTGGTAACCAAAACGACGCGGCCCTCCGGCGGGGGCAGGTTTACGGGGGGCAGGTTTACGGGGGCGGGTTTACGGGGGCGGGTTTACGGGGGCGGGTTTACGGGGGCGGGTTTACGGGGGCAGGTTTACGGGGGCGGGTTTACGGGGGCAGGTTTACGGGGGCGGGTTTACGGGGGCAGGTTTACGAGGGCAGGTTTACGGGGGCGGTCGCGTTTTCAAATGCGTTTGGAGCCGAGTCAATGGCCCCAACGTGTCGGTCCGCCGCACTGCAGTGGCCATTGACACTACGCACCGGTGAGGTTCCCACCGCACCGCGGGGGGGGGGGGGGTTTCACCGCACCGGGGGGGGGGGGTTTCACCACACCAGGGGTGTTTTACCGCACGGGGGGGGGGGGGGGCTCGCCGCACCGGGGGGGGGGGGGCGGAGTAAACGTGAGTTCACACCGTCACGAGCGCCGTCTCGGTGGCTGAAATGCCCGTGAACGAACTTCCCCGGAACCCGCGAACGAATCGCCAACCACCTCGACATTTCAAGAGAACTACCCCGTTCTACGTGAACGACAACTCCACAGGGTTTTCTCTCTCTGCCCGTGCGACCAGCGCCACAGATCACGTCTGCTGACGAGACACCGCAAAGTCGAAACCGGTGCAGGGTTTGCTTGCCCTGAAACAATGCTGCTTGAAATTATGTACTTCCAGAAGGCCGTGCGGCTGATGGACTGCGTAAGAAGTACTTTTATACCTTGGGCGGAGAGACTTGATGTTGCGAAGGAAACACGCCGCCAGCTTATTTACTTTGTCATTTATACTCGCCACGAGGGCGTGAATGATTATTTTTTGAGCTGTGCACAGTTAAGTCAGCTCACCAGGTTGACGCCGTGGGGTGCCGGCCACTGCGCCACCACTCCACCGCGTTCAAGCGAACGTGAATTAGGCCGAGGAATAGCCCAGGCGGCAGCGGCGGCGGCGGCAGCAGCAGCAGCAGCATCACCGAGCTGCGACTGTGGCCGTGCGGTGTGAGCCGGTGTGCATTGGCTGCTGCTGCTGCTGCTGCCTTCACGGACGCCCATGCCGATGACAAAATAAGTCCGCGGACAATTCTACTCCTGCACGTGTCTATCCCTTACGCGTCCTCATCCGTCGCACAGACTCCCGGAAAGGCATAATTCAGCAGCATCTCATTAACATTGCACTTCATAACCAGCCTCTTAATTTACCAAGCGAGACTCTTAATGAGCCTCTAATTTGCAAGTTTAGACTCTTACCGAATCTCTTATGAGCAAGCACGGCTTTTAATCAGCCTCTCATTAAGCGAGCGAGTAGGCCACTGCGGTGCATGCGTCATGGTCCAAATTTGCCAAATTGAAAAAACTCACGACGCAAATTACTCACTTGGGGTGACACGCTTACAGGGGCTGGCACTGCACCACGCTGGCAGACCAGCGCCCGCTTGCAGGCCAGGTGCCCAGTCATTTTGTGCCACGCAGGGAAAGCTACCCCTGGGGGATGCCCTTGGAATGTGCTTGAGTAGGGATGCGAAGGCGCCGCGAGTTTGCCGAGGCAGTTCAGCGTGCGCCGTGTCAACGCAAATATCGTTGTTGGATAATTGTGAAAATTATTGTTCTTGTTATTATCCCTAGGCTTTGTGGGAGCAGACCGCACCGGCGCGCCGACGCAAAATCCTCACCTCCTGTAGAGACTAAAGTCCCCGGGCCCATTCAACACAGAAAAGTCAAGGGTGGTCAACACCAACACAACCTGAGTGTGGCAATGGAGAACACAAACGAAACGCACATGCAGCAGCAGCAGCAGCAACAGAGACCAGCACACAAGGGTATGAGTCCACACGTGAATATGACAACCATGAGCCAAGCAAATGTTACTCGTGGGATGAGGGGACATGCGTGATGGGAAAAGTGTGGCCTACGGAGCCTGTTGTCGGCCGAGACGTCACGTGACGCACCAAACACCAATCACCGATCCTATATTAGAAAAAGGTTTTGCAGGCTGGTTGGCTGGCTGGCTGGCAGGTCACGTGCGTGGTGATGACATCACCGTGCATGATGATGTCACGCCTCCATGATGATGTCACACCTCCCACCCTTCGCAAATTCATGGCCAGTGCGGGTCTTATGACAATAATAATAATTTCACGAGCGGAGGTGGGGATCCGCGGCGTTTTCCTGCGCCTAGAGGAGCATGCGGCGGCGCTCATCTTTACCGGTGACCTCGAGCCAAGTGTTGGAAATTCCACATTCCTATGGCAAAGGGCCAGTGTCAGTAGACTTATATATTTTTTTTTATAGAATCACCATCATAAAAACATTGAACAACAGCGAGAACAAGTCATTTTTTTTTTATCAATTAACAAAAGTTTATACGCAGCACCCAACTCTGTGCGAAAATACAAAACAGTTTCAGGAGGGGAGGGGAGGGTCAGGGGCAGGGGGGGGGGGATGGAAAATGGGAGGGGAGGGAGATGAGGGGGGAGTGAGGAAGATCTGAGTACATCACTGGCTGCTACAATTATCATCTAAATCTAAGGGTGGCTTGTGATAGGGAGGCGGAGGGCGAGAAGAAATGGAGGCTCCCATCTCTCGAGCTAACAGCCCTCGCGAGCGTCCCACAGCGTCGCCGGCGTCCCACCCAATGCTCTATCGACCGAGGCACCAACCGCGGCTGCCTGGCGCGACGAGTGCCCCCTCGACTCCGAGAGAACGCCCGGCGGGACTCTGCCCAAGAGGTGCGCGGTCGGCGAGGGGAGACAAAGGGCGCGCGCCATTTTGAAGCCCAAAGCCCGTGGGGCCGCGCCGACTGGCGGAGGCCGCCGTCGCCACGACGCCAGAAAAGGCCGCGGGCCCAAGATACCCCGCTCGGCATCGGTTGGCCGGGCGTTGAAAAGTTTCGGGAAATCTGTTGGCTTCTGCATCAATCCACAGGCAGTCGACCCTTGCGCAGGAGTCGAACTGGTGGCCTCGTGCGGGTAGCAGCAGCAGCAGCATCAACAGCCTGTCACAGCCAATGTTGATGCCTTCACTTCCCTCCTTCTGCTAGAATTCCCAGCTGTTGCACAGACGACGCTGGCCTCCTCGGTGTTCAACCATCGGGCTTCAGCTCTTCCCCTAGTCATGTGGTCGACACATCCTACAACAACAAGGCCCGCTCTCAGAGTCTCGCCACCATTACCACCGTCTGGCACGAGGTCTTCCCCTCAGTCGCTGCTGAGCTCTGGGCACCTCTCCCGATGCCCGTCTCGGTACCCTGCCCCTCCCCCCTCCACCCTGCGCAAGTGTCCGACCCCTGGTTGAAGCCAATTTACGTCTACGACGCTACTCTGCAGAGTTCCTGCCACTTTTACGGGTGCACAGTGGGGCCTACGATCCGCACGGACCCACGATCCGCACGGGCCTACGATTGATCCGCACGGGCCTACGATCTACATGGGGCCTACGATCCATACAGGGCCTACGATCCACACAGGGCCTACGATCCACACGGACTTATGATCCACACGGACCTATAATCCGCACGGGACCTACGATCCGCACGAGCCTACGATTGATCCGCACGGGCCTACGATCTACATGGGGCCTACGATCCACACGGACCTACGATCCGCACTGGACCTACGATCGGCACGGGGCCCACGATCCGCGTGAGCCTACGATCCGCACGGGCCGACGGAACAGCAGTGAGGATGGCGACGCAGCAGCGAGATGACATGCGTGTTCGTGGCGGTACTCACCCCAGTGCCGTCTCCGACCCAGGCCAGCGTGACGGATTTGCTGAGATTGTTCTCAAATTCAAACTGGAGACACAAAAGGCACAGCAGCAGCAGCAGCATCAGTGTCCCCGTCCACCAACCCCACTCGCTGGACGAGTTTCGACTTTAAGTGTCTCAACACGCCTGCTTGAATCAATTCTAGATTTGAAGCCTTCGTGACTGCAAGGATCCATACTCTTTGGTTCTATTCGGTAAAGTCACGTAGGTAAAAAAATAAAACAACAAAAATCACGACGTTTCGGCCACAACACAAGTGGCCTTCTTCAGGTGAAGGGACCAGACTGTCCAGAATAAACAACTTGGGAATGAGTACAGATGTAATCAGCAAGAAGAGGAGGAGGTTGTGATGGATGTGACACGGAGTTGAGGAGGGCCGGTGACACGGGCAGGCATAGGAGTGGCACCAGAGGTCGCGGTTAGCAAGGGAAGACCTGAAGCCAGACAGTAGCGGTGATGGTGAGGCTGTAAGAATGGTCATTGGAGGACTTCGCAACAGTTGCGGGATCTGGCAGAATGACGGAAGCAATAGTAGGTTTTGGCAGCATCAGCGGTATTGTCCACGTTGACCTTTTACCTTCACTTTCGGGACACATGAGGCTCTGGAGCTCCAGGAAGGATCTGCTCAGATATTGGGCCAATTCATGTGTGTGTGTGTGTAATTAAGCACGTGGGAGGAAACAGGAGCCTGTGGTGATAAGGGAACTGGCTGTAGGATAAGCACCCCATCTCAAGTTGCATCATATCCACTGTCAATGTTTACAAACCGACATGCTGCCCTGCTGCCGTCAAACCTGTCGGCGATAACAATTAGCATAAGAATGTCAACTCGTGATGTGCATGCACAGTATTCACTCCCTCTCACAGAGAAAGGAAACTATTCAGGGGGTGAGAGTAGGAAGTCAGTAGCCGCGCGATGAGCTGGCACCAACCATTGCCCAAGCTCTGTGGTACTCGATATATTAAAGTGTTGTTATCGGACAATGAATGGGTGTTTACACGTGGGAGGAAACCGGAGCCCCTGAAGAAAACCCATGAGTGTGAGGGTGAAACACTCTATCCCATCAAGACAGAACAGGCGGAGTCCACATTTCTGCTGTGCCTGGCCTCTCCCGGCGTGCCAGGGTTACGGCTCCTCCTCTACCCCTGCGGGAAGAGTTACAACGCCATTCGTACGTTGATCCACCAACCCTGGCTTACTCCACAGTGCTCCATTAAAGGCGTGCCCCACCACCACCAACCCCGCTCATAGTTAACTCTACAAAACGATATCAGTATACAAAACCACACATGAAGAATCATCCAAAAACAGATGTAACAAATAAGCCAATTGAAAAGCACACGTGGCGCTGTGATCTGGGCAGCTGCTGGCAGCTGAGCCATCAGCCCTGATTAAATCTCTCAAGGCAGCGAGGCGGCCCCGATTCACTCAGCCACAGCCACACAGCTTCCCTGCCACAGCCTAGCAATGGCATGCTCACTCAAGGCTCGGTGATAGAATAAGGCCTTAACAGAGATTATTTTACTTTCGTGTTCAAATCGACTACGTCGATTGGCTACTGTATGGCGTCATTGTGGTTTTTGCTTTCTTTACAGCTGTGGCACATAGCACTGCACTCCTAAGTTCCCACGTGGCCGGACGAGGGAGATAACATTTTATGGCGAGCGCATTTGGAAAAAAATAAAATATTTAACCGTCACCCTCTTGCTTGGGGGCACAGCGGCACCAGGAGGGCAGTTTCCCCTTCCAGACGCCAGCTCACTGCCAAACGTCTTGGCTGTGGTGATGTTATTGGCAAAAACAATACTGGTGAGGAACCTTCTCCTAACTCGGGGGTTGAATGGGATTTAAAAATGCTTTCGAGGGGGCAAAGCACGCGTCGGTTGAATTGAAAACTCTCACCATGCCAGGACCGCACGCACGGACTGTGCGCCCAGATCTCAATGGAAGACAAACGGGCAAGTGAGCGCGGTGCTGCTGCCAGGGTCAAAAGTATTCCTTCCCCTCCACCGTCCGATTAGTGTGGTCTAAGATGCTGGCAGTGACGAAACATCGTTTTTTTTGTGAGGCTGTTTCAACGTGGCAGGCGCCGGTGTGGCCACGGGCCGGGTGAAATTGAGTCGGGCGGCCGGGACCAGCAACAACAAAAAACGACTCTAATAACAAATGACAAGACCAAGACAAGGCTTGTGGCTGGGTTGGGTCCGGCTGGGGCTGGTCGCAGAGCACGTGACGGGGCGGACGGGTGACGAGCCGCGTGACCCAAAGCCACGCAGCCGTTTGCCACACTCGTCATCTCATATTTGCATTGCGCGCTCATCCAAAGTGCTTTTACACGGGTTATTGTGAGCGGTAGAATTAGGGTAGCTAAAAGTAATGCGGTGAATAGGGATGAGGGGGGGGTATGCAGAGGGAGGTTAAGTGGGTACGGTAATTGGGGATGGAGGGAAGGATGATGAGCCAGGGAGATGAGGAGGAGGGGGGGGGTCTTGAGGGAGGAGCGGAAACTCGGCCAGGGAGGTTGCTTCCACAATAGAGGCGCTTTGGGGTTAAATCGCGTAAATATGTAAATGTGTCGTTAGAACCCGCCACCACCCGACACAGCCAACTAGTAAGGGTTGTCACGTAAACAGAACGTGGCCAATTCGTCACTAGTACAGCACTAGTGTATAGTGTAGTGTAGTGGTATGGTAGTGTATATTGTAGTGTATAGTAGTGTAGTGTATATAGTAGTGTATAGTGTAGTGTATAGTGTAGTGTATAGTGTAGTGTATAGTGTAGTGTATAATAGTGTAGTCTATAGTGTAGTCTATAGTGTAGTGTATAGTGTAGTGTATAGTGTATAATAGTGTAGTGTAAAGTAGTGTAGTGTAGTGTATAGTGTAGTGTATAGTGTAGTGTATAATAGTGTAGTGTATAATAGTGTAGTCTATAGTGTAGTGTATAGTAGTGTAGTGTATAGTAGTGTAGTGTATAGTAGTGTAGTGTATAGTAGTGTAATGGTATAGTAGTGTATAGTGTAGTGTATAGTGTAGTATACGAGTACAGCAACACCGGTGTGTTGGAGAGCCAAGCCACGACATTTACAATCCGTATCCGACGTTTCGCCAGTGATTACAGCTAGCTTGCCGTTTAATGTGGAGGGCAAGTGTGGTCCATCAGCATCGCCGACACTGCACGAATCTCGCCCTTCCGCACAACTCTGAACTTTAAGCAACAAAAAATTGCTTTCATTTTTGTTTTTAAAGTAACAAAACAAGCAGGCGATTTGCCTCCTTTCCCCCATGTATCTGTCTTGTCTCCCGACATGAAAAAAAATAAAAGTATTTTTTTGTTTTCTAAACGGCTGAACACAAAACACAGGTTCGTCTTGTTGAGTTCAGCTTGTAGCGCCACTGCCTTTAAACTCTTACATCGACAGACGTCCGTCCAGGAAGAAGATTCACATTCACAATCGGCTCTCCCCCCCCGTCGAAACGAACGCAGGAGCACGAGACCCACAGCGACAGCGTCCTCTCACGCCTTCCACAAGCAAGGCAACCCCAATGCCAGTGATGGGAATTCCACATTCCTGTGATGGGGTCGGGTATCTCCGTGGAAGAGCCACCGATTGGACCCCAGAGCGGTATTCACGTTGCTGACCGTGGAGGGATGACGGACAGAGTCGCACCTACACGTGAACTAAAGACACCCCAAACCAATCAGCAGTTGTGCAACTCGAAACCGCGTGTGCCCAGGCAAGCGGTTGAGACCATCGGCGTGCCGACATCACGGCCCACGTTGGAAGAGGAGTCCGCGAATGAGATCGATTGCCATCCCACCGCGGACCCCCACTGACAGACCCATGCCTCGGGTCACTGGTGGGAAAATGATCATCTTTGCCGTGCTCTCGAGTTGTCACCGAGCTAAACACGACTCCTACTACTACTACACACCGTGACGATGCCTCGCCTTGATTGACACATGGGGGGTGGTGGGGACGGTGCTGGTGGCTTTGCCGTGGTTTTTGGTGGTAGTGGCGTTGCTGTGGTTGTTGTGGTGGTGGTGGTGGCGACGGCGGTGGTGTCTTTGCTGTAGTAGTTATGGTGGTTGTGGCTTTGCCGTGGTTGTTGTGGTGGCTTTGCTGTGGTTATGGTGGTGGCTGTGCCGGTGGTGGCGTTGTGGTTGTGGCTTTGCTGTGGTTGTTGTGGTGGTGGGTTTGCTGTGGTTATGGTGGTGGTGGCTTTGCCGTGGTTGTGGTGGCTTTGCTGCGGTTGTTGTGGTGGCTGTGCGGGTGGTGGCGTTGTGGTTGTGGCTTTGCTGTGGTTGTTGTGGTGGTTGTGGCTTCGCTGTGGTTGTTGTGGTGATGGTGGTTGTTGTGGTGGTGGTTGTGGCTTCGCTGTTGTTGTGGTTGTTGTGGTGGTGGTTGTGGCTTCGCTGTGGTTGTTGTGGTTGTTGTTGTGGTTGTTGTTGTGGCTTTGCTGTGGTTGTTGTGAACACGGATATGCCGGCCCCTCCTCGCGTCAGCGCGGCCTTTACATTTCCCAGCGCTGATACGCGGGCGGTGACGCCCCCTCGTCTCGCGCAAACCCCGACGCCGACCAATGGGCGCGCGGCACAACCACCCCGCGCGCGCACCCGGGCTGCGAATTCAAATTGCGGCGCGGGGGGAGCCTCGAGGGGCCTCGGGGGCTGGGGGGGGGAGTCTCCACTCTCGGCCTCCCGCGCCGCCACCACCACAACAACAACAACACGGGGCGCGCCTCCACCGCTCCGTCCAACCCCTCTCACCTTGTGCGTGTTGCGCCGCAGCTGCTCCAGCATCTGTGTCGGCAGCAGCGTGCGGTTCGCGGAGGCCGCGCTGGGCGTGGGGGAGGCCGCCGCGCTCCGGCCGAGCCTGGCGGCGTGGAAGCGGCGCCAGGCTCGGCCGGGCTCCGGGGCCGCGGAGGCCGCGACGAGGAGGACGAGGACGAGGAGGAGGAGGAAGACGACTTGCGCCATGGTTACTCCCCCACTGTTTGTTGTTGTGATTGTTTGGTGGTGGTGGTGGTGGTTGTTGTTGTCGTGGTGGTGGTGCTGTCCGTGCTGACTGTCCGCGCGCTCCAGGAAGTGGGGCCGGGTTTAACTAAACCGGTTCGCCCGGATCGCGAGAACCGGTGGGGTGGGGGGTGGTGGGGGTGGTGGGGGGTGGTGGGGGGGGCGACCGCTCGGGGCCCGTGACGCGGTGGGGGAGGGCTCGCAGCGCCTCTCGGCAGTGTCAGCGGGGCCACGGCAGACTCAGCGTGGCCCTGGTAGTGTCACCGTGGCCACGGCAGACTCAGCGTGGCCCTGGTAGATTCAGCGTGGCCACGGCAGACTCAACGTGGCCCTGGTAGTGTCACCGTGGCCACGGCAGACTCAGCGTGGCCCTGGTAGTGTCAGCGTGGCCACGGCAGACTCAGCGTGACCCTGGTAGACTCAGCGTGGCCACGGCAGACTCAGCGTGGCCACGGCAGACTCAGCGTGGCCCTGGTAGACTCAGCGTGGCCACGGCAAACTCAGCATGGCCCTGGTAGACTCAGCGTGGCCCTGGTAGACTCAGCGTGGCCCTGGTAGTGTCACCGTGATCACGGCAGACTCAGCGTGGCTACGGCAGACTCAGCGTGGCCACGGCAGTGTCACCGTGGCTATGGAAGGTTCACAATGGCCATGTCAGGTTCATAATAGCCATGTGATGTTCACGGTTATGTCACGTTCATGGCCATGGCAGGTTCATGATAGCCATGTCAGGTTCATGTCATGTTCATGGCCATGTCAGGTTCATAATAGCCATGCCAGGCTCATGATAGCCATGTCAGGGTCATGTCATGTTCATGGTTGTCAGGTTCATGATAGCCATGCCAGGTTCATGATAGCCATGTCAGGGTCATGGTCATGTCAGGTTCATGATAGCCATGTCAGGTTCATGATAGCCATGTCAGGTTCATGATAGCCATGTCAGGTTCATGATAGCCATGTCAGGGTCATGGTCATGTCAGGTTCATGATAGCCATGTCAGGTTCATGATAGCCATGCCAGGTTCGTCATGGCCATGTCAGGTTCATGATAGCCATGTCAGGTTCACGATAGCCATGTCAGGTTCATGATAGCCATGCCAGGTTCATGATAGCCATGCCAGGTTCGTCATGGCCATGCCAGGTTCATGATAGCCATGTCAGGTTCATGATAGCCATGTCAGGTTCATGATAGCCATGTCAGGGTCATGGCCATGTCAGGTTCATGATAGCCATGTCAGGTTCATGATAGCCATGTCAGGTTCATGATAGCCATGCCAGGTTCGTCATGGCCATGTCAGGTTCATGATAGCCATGTCAGGGTCATGATAGCCATGTCAGGTTCATGATAGCCATGTCAGGGTCATGATAGTCATGTCAGGTTCATGATAGCCATGTCAGGGTCATGGCCATGTCAGGTTCATGATAGCCATGTCAGGTTCACGATAGCCATGTCAGGTTCTTGATAGCCATGCCAGGTTCATGATAGCCATGCCAGGTTCGTCATGGCCATGCCAGGTTCATGATAGCCATGTCAGGTTCATGATAGCCATGTCAGGTTCATGATAGCCATGTCAGGTTCATGATAGCCATGTCAGGGTCATGATAGCCATGCCAGGTTCGTCATGGCCATGTCAGGTTCATGATAGCCATGTCAGG
Organism: Petromyzon marinus; assembly: GCF_048934315.1. Lineage (NCBI taxonomy): Eukaryota > Metazoa > Chordata > Hyperoartia > Petromyzontiformes > Petromyzontidae > Petromyzon > Petromyzon marinus. The sequence continues at coordinate 9,546,754 of NC_133714.1, read as the reverse complement.
TTCATGATAGCCATGCCAGGTTCATGATAGCCATGTCAGGTTCATGATAGCCATGTCAGGTTCATGATAGCCATGTCAGGTTCGTCATGGCCATGTCAGGTTCATGATAGCCATGTCAGGTTCATGATAGCCATGTCAGGTTCATGATAGCCATGTCAGGTTCGTCATGGCCATGTCAGGTTCATGATAGCCATGTCAGGTTCATGATAGCCATGCCAGGTTCGTCATGGCCATGTCAGGTTCATGATAGCCATGTCAGGTTCATGATAGCCATGCCAGGTTCATGATAGCCATGTCAGGTTCGTCATGGCCATGTCAGGTTCATGATAGCCATGTCAGGTTCGTCATGGCCATGTCAGGTTCATGATAGTCATGTCAGGTTCATGATAGCCATGTCAGGTTCATGATAGCCATGCCAGGTTCGTCATGGCCATGTCAGGTTCATGATAGTCATGTCAGGTTCATGATAGCCATGCCAGGTTCGTCATGGCCATGTCAGGTTCATGATAGTCATGTCAGGTTCATGATAGCCATGCCAGGTTCATGATAGCCATGGCAGGTTCATGATAGCTATGTCAGGTTCATGATAGCCATGTCAGGTTCATGATAGCCATGTCAGGTTCATGATAGCCATGTCAGGTTCATGATAGCCATGTCAGGTTCATGATAGCCATGCCAGGTTCATGATAGCCATGTCAGGTTCATGATAGCTATGTCAGGTTCATGATAGCCATGTCAGGTTCATGATAGCCATGTCAGGTTCATGATAGCCATGTCAGGTTCGTCATGGCCATGCCAGGTTCATGATAGCCATGCCAGGTTCGTCATGGCCATGTCAGGTTCTCGAGGGAGGGCCGCGTCAAGTTCGTGATGGCCACGTGAGGGTTATAATGGCCGTGTCAAGTTAAGTTCAACACAGCCGAGATTGTGGCCTTTTTACGTTCAGGCAGCAGGACAACACGGCAGCTGTACACTGGCTCTATCGCGGTGATGAGGTCTCGTCATTAGAGCGTAGCCATCACTGGCTTACTGCTGCTGCTGCTTATGCGTGCAGCCTCGCTGAACACGGTACCAAGCCATTCAGAACCCTTTAGCAACGTGAAACAATCGGGGTGCTTAGGGGCCGTCCATAAATGACGTCACGCGATTTTGGACGTTTTTGACCCCCTCGTCACACGGCGTCCCAAAAAGTCAGACCCCCCCTCAAATGACGTCACAAAGCTCTGCCCCCCCCCCCCCAAAAAAAAAATGCTTCAAATCGCTTTAAACTATTGTTATTGTAGTGCGTATTTAATGTGGCGCTGCACTCTGATGTTGTAGGAGAAAACATTAATTAAAAAGTCTAATTAAGTAGAACGTGTTGCCTATATTTATTTAAAGTTGCGCATCTTGATGTGACGTCACATTTCTCAAACCCCCCCCCCCCCCCACGGTACACATGGTCACACGTCTGACCCCCCCCCCCCCAGGTGCGTGACGTCATTTATGGACGGCCCCTTATTCAAGTCACACATGTTTGAGCAGCCCGTTACACGGATTAAAGGTCTGCTTCCTTTAACGAATATTCACACGACCTTGTTCATGCACTGAGTGTGGTGAAGGAGGCGATTTGTAAATGGCACGCGTGTTCATCATTCTGCCTGTGGAGTAGGTAATTGTATTTTTGTTTTTACTTAAAGCTTTCGTGGCTGCAGGAATTCACACTCTTTGGGTCTTTCGGTAAAGTCACAGAGATAAGAAGACCTAAGGAATATAATTGTATTTTTCTAGGAGGAAACCCGGCGACTTCTCAAAACATTTCCAGAGAACTTGAGGTCACAGACATCGGCGGTGCCGTTTATTTCGCCAATAAAAGGAAGTTGGTGTACGAGATCACTTTTATTTTTTTCATTTCGATCCCAGTGAGGGTTGATAACGCGAGTTTTAGTGGCCATGTCAATACAATCAGAATGTGTGTTTATACTGGAGGAATCCGATGAGCCATGAAGCTCTTATTCATTTACAGATGTCCAGTAAAAAAAAATATATCACTTTGTCATCAGACCACCCCACCCCTACGACTGCCCCTGCACTGTCCACGACGAACCTAACGAGGTAACCTACAAGCACCTCCGCATCATCATCACACCAAAACACTAAACCAGCCTCACCGATACTTTACTACATATTCGATATCTCAAAAATACCGGGCGCATTTTGTGGTGATTTGGTCACAGTCTGCCGTGCAGAGGTCCTAGCATCACCCAAGCCTGCGCATTGGGAAGGCCAGAAGCTTTAAGACGTTTCTCTGTTCATGTTTAAGACGTTTCTCTGTTCATGTTTAAGACGTTTCTCTGTTCATGTTGAAGACGTTTCTCTGTTCATGTTTAAGACGTTTCTCTGTTCATGTTTTTTGTTTGTTGCGGTTGCACCAGACTCAGGAGCCGCATGGCTCACAGGGCTCTCTACCTAATAAATGAAACTTGAAAATTTTTCGAGTTGCGTCGTTAACTTTTCTATGTGATCAATGGCCCTCGCTGACACCGACTGTCGCCTCTTAAACACCCTCGGCGCCCCTCTCACTCACCGCAGGTGCAGAAGATCACCGTGGCCACAGGGCGGCAGTGTACCCACGCTGCGGATCGAGAGGGCAGAGTGCTTTCTCGTTGGTTGCGGGCCAGACCCTCCTCCCAAGCAGCAACACCGCCAACAACCCTCGCTTCTCCATCTGTTGTCGGCGTGCATGAGTGTCTCAAACATATCGATCAGACTGCGGGTGGATATCCCGTCGGACGTGTGGCTGCCACTCCACGCTTAGTCTCGACCCCTTCCTAGCCACGACGTTCCATGCCAGAGACCAGGTCCCCGTTTTGTCATTCAACAGTCACTGCCCCTGAATGCCGCCCCACTCTCCCAGCTGGCAAGAAAAAAAACCAAACCATGCTCGGAACGTAGCTGGCGACGTTCGGAAGGAGGTAAATGTTATCTGCTGGTGCGCGTTATTCTAAGAATAATTATGTTGAATACAGCAAGCGGCACTGACTGGCATGTCCCTCCGATAAACTCCGTGCACGGTTCAACCCTGATCGTGTGTGGGATGTAGTGCAGCGTGTGACACCATCATCCATGAAGCCTACAACCAACCCTGAAAGGCTTTATGCAACGAGAGACGATAATATGTAACGACACAGAAAGCAAAAAAAAAACCTCCCAAATCGATTCTTGAATCATCTCGCAGTCAATATCGCGAGACTTGAGCCCTGTTGAGACCACCGTCCCGGACGTGTCTGGAGGATGTGGCTCAGTGGCCAACAGCCAGAGTGCGGAGTCACAACCTTGCAACGCTCAGCGTGATCAAGCTGAACCCATGGGCCAACGCCGCCGCTTTGCTTTTGTTGACGATTTTGATTAAAATTATAATTGACAAATGTACCAGCAGCGATCATGTCTCCGCATAAAACGCACGTTCGTTCAATCAGCCTAAGCGAATTTCCAGATCAATATTATTAAGCAGCGAAGTTTTTTTAACAAGCACTCCGAGGACCGGTTTTAACGAGCCTGGCTGCTGATGGGATCCTGAAGGTTGAAACCAGTCCAGACTCTGCTTGTTGTAAACAAATGCGACCAGATAATACTGGCATGGAAAGGCCACGTGCAGCGAATGAACTGAAAAAAAAACATTGTATGTTGAAAGACAAATGTTACTTTATTTGGTTTACAATGTTCAGCTGTTTATAAGGCCACTGACTGAAGGCCTCCCCACGCTGTGGCTCATCACCATGGTGGTTCGTGCGGATTATTAAAGGTGGCGTGTCTGCAGGCTGGATCAGATATCACTCGCCCCTTTAGTGAATCACCCCTCTAGCTCACGCTAAGTGGCACACGTTCTATACGGGCTATAATGTGGTCGCTGCATGGCAATAAACCCAAGGTCAATCCGCGTGAATTTACAAACCAAAGCTAATAAATATTTTAGTTTTTTTGTTGTTTATTCATTGGTGAGTGAGCTAAGGCACATCCATTCACTACACTCGAGACCACCGGTTTACTCAAGGGGGGGCTGAAACCAACATTCAAATAAAAAAAATTCACCAGTGCAGGCTCGGGTGTTCCGACTAACATGGCCTTTATGAGCCCCCATAATCCACCTGGCCACTGGATCAATCGACCGACCACTGCAACCGTTTTCGTGGATTCATATTTACACTGTTACGGTCGTGCTTCTTGATGCCGTCGGCGCTTCGGGAATTGTTTTGTGTCCGTGCCAGGCACGAGATCAACGATGATGACGACGACGACGACGAACCCAGGATCTCACGCGTGCGCGACTTTTCTCCGGATGCTTCCGTTTCATTGCGCGTGTAGTGACACAGCAACTGCGATGGACGAGCGGTACTTACGCCGGTGTGCCGGCAGGGCGGAGGAACTGTGGCAAGTGTCACAGAGACCCTGTCGGGAAACCCCTGGAACCCGCCAGTGGGTTCAAGAAGGGAGTAGGATAAAAAGCAGCGCAGAGCCGAGAGCTCGTGGCTGCAGGTTCTGGGAAGTGGACTCGTCCCGTCGTCACTGTTGTCTGTGCCGACTTAGTCGCTGCCGTCGTCACTAGATATTGCGCATTGGGATAGTTGTTGGCTGTCTCGGTGGACGCCGTCGGTGTAACACGGCCAGGGTTGTGGCGAGGCTAGGCTATACGACTTGGAAGAAGCGAGGGCGAACACGGTGAACCTGAAAGTGTTCAATAAAAGGTGCCTACTCAAGAATCCCGTCTCCCGCTCCGTTGACACGGCACGTGGAGAAACACCCCTCGTTCATGGGAGTTGGCCATACGTACCATGATAGGATCTCAGAGCTTGGGAAATGTGTCGGCACCGGTTCTGGATGCCTTCCTTTACGCTTGCCTCTTTCTGCGCACTGCCGTTGCGGAAGACGACTCTGGTTCAAATTCTACTCGCGCCTTTTGAGACGCAATTCGCACGAATTATGCTACAGTGGATATGTAAACACGCGAGACCACACCTCAGAATTAATAGCTGCTGCTGCCGCTTGCCCGGTAAGGGAATAAAAAAAATATCGACAGGCTCTCAGACCGGTTCCATAAAAGGGGGGCTGTGAATGTAATAAAAGCAGCAAGAGAAACACGCACACTTCGCAAGGACGTGTTCCCAGGCAACAGTAAAAGCACGTGGACATGTCAGGTAAGCTGTTGTGACAGCCGCCTGGAGGAGGAATGCGTGGAATTGGGGGGGGGGGGGTGGTGGTTAGGACCCCCCCGAGGTGGCGTCTCCACCCCGTGAAGAGGAGGGGGGGGCGCTGTAATATGAGAACATCGGACAGCCCGACGCAATCACCCATCACAGATGTGACACGCCACATTTTTGGCCGGGTTGTCGATTGGCTAACATCTGCATCACCGTTACCACAGCGCGCTCCGGGGCCTCTGGGGGGGGGGGGGGGCTCGCACCGCGGGGTGAGGAGGTGCGGGGGGGGGGTGTGGATGCAACGCGCGTCGACACGACACGCACAGCGACACCTGCGGAACGAGGTGTCGGGGATGGGCGGAGAACTTGCGGGGCGACCAGCGCAAGCATCCCCCCCCCCACCCCCCTCCCCACGACAGCAAAGGTGTGAGGTTAAGACATTAAACGTCGCACCCGAACACCTCGTTGCAGCGCCTGTTCAGGTGAGCGCGGTGGAGAGCAAGGGGGCGTGCGTGCGTGCTTCTGCGTCCACTCCCGGCTGCCTTTGTCTCCCCCGTTGCTCGTATTCACACAGGCACAGGCGCTCTTTTAAAAGAGGAGACAACTTTCGAGGAGTCTAAAGGATTCACGTTGGTGTGAATATACTCTGACATGATACACATTGGTGGGAATCTTGGGAATCTTCAGGGGAGTGAATCTATAGGACCTAGAGCGGATTGAACGTAGCGAGTATATTCTGTAGAATTATAGGGCAATGCTTGTGCTTGAAATAAAATGTATATTGAAAGATGATTGTTTTTGGCAATGCACGTTGGAAAAGCACTTCACGCCACAATACTGCTACTTCAGCGTTAGCCACCTCCACCACCACCACGTATTATGTATTAAACGGTTTTCCGTTGAACCGAGACCCATATCTAAGAGAGCTTCCTTTTGCCTATAAACATCTGGCAGCTCATTAGCAATGAATCAAACAAGCCTGACTGCTGACGAGACACGTAGGCTTTTGCGACCAATATCCATGAGGTTTGTGGGTTAGATCGTGTAAATGTTGTCGTTAAAGCCACCACAACCCGACACAGCCAATCGGTAAGGTTTGTCACGTAAACAAAACATGGCAATCCTTTACTAGTACAGCACACCGGTGTGTTGCAGAGTAAACCGACATTTACAATTCACGTACGACGCTTCGCCAGTAATTACAACTAGCATAATCAGGCGACAGCCAGATTTGTGGAGAAATCCTCCTGTTTTGGTCTCCGAGGGATAAATGTGATGTCGTCGCTTGTGATCCAATCAGCTGCAAAGACCAGTTAGGCAGTGGCGTTAATGTGTGCATGTTAAATGATAATGGACACCCATTACCGGTTGGGTTCTTGATACGGTAATCAACATACATTATGCATGCGCGCCATGCATGTACATCCTGCCGTTTTTGCGTGCAAGAAATGGAAGTAGCTGTTATCGTCTGCTCACAGTTCATCACCATCGAAGTATGGTGACCTGTATAGGCATGTTGTATGGTTGCGTTGAACCAATTCAGCCGATATGATGCGCTCCCAAAAGGCCGCGTGGCTTATGGGATGTCCAAAAAAAGGTGTAGATTTTTTTACATGGAGACGGATATGTGAAGCAGGTGATGGATGTCGTTGTTGTTATTTTCACCGCCAAGCCCGCTAATGATTATTTTGTATCCTGGAGAGAGGCGATAGGCCGAGTCTGTCCCTAACCGGAACCTGAATTCACAACCGTCCAACTCTTGCGAGTGAAGTACACTCAGCGTGGCACCACGTGGCCACATTGAACTCTTAACAATGACCCCGAAAGCAGGCGTCTTGCTTGCCAGCTGTCACGAAGCAGTGCTGGGCTCCGTGGCTAACGTTAATGTGCACTCAGAGGCTGCCTCGCAGATACTAAAGGACACCCAGTGCACGTTTGCCACAGTTACTGGTATTGCCGACAGTAAACAATGGATACATTCAAACTTTTCATTTGGAACAGCGGGCATACAAACGTTGACGTCATATTTTTAATATATACGTTTAATGTTTCGCCTCGGTTTTGAAAAACTGGCGAAGACAAAACCGCATTAAACAAATAAACCTTTGTTTTAATATATATGGATCAAGCTTTAAAGTTCCCCCAGAAACATTTGAAGTCACCAAAGTACAAGCAACAGGGGCGGAGCCACAGTGGGGGCTGGGGGGGGGGCTTAGCCCCCCCTGAAATTTTGGGAAAGTCGGTAATCGGGATAACAGGCTGCTGCAAAATGCTGCAGGCTGCCACCTTGTGTGCTGCCCTGCAGGCTGCCACCTTGTGTGCTGCCCTGCAGGCTGCCACCTCGTGTGCTGCCCTGCAGGCTGCCACCTCGTGTGCTGCCCTGCAGGCTGCCACCTCGTGTGCTGCCCTGCAGGCTACTACCTCGTGTGCTGCCCTGCAGGCTGCCACCTTGTGTGCTGCCCTGCAAACTGCTTGAGCGGCAGCCTTTCGAACTTATCGAACTTACTAGCCACATCAGCGGCTCCGACCTATTAATAAACTCCGCGTTCAAATCCAATAATGTGTTTTATACATTTGTGGCGCCCATTGGGAAACAAACACTGGATATCTCAGAATATTGAAGTCAGCCCCCCCCCCCCGCCAAAGTCAAAATCCTGGCTCCGCCCCTGACGAGCAACAAAATGTACAAAGTTCGACTGCTAACACTGCACACATCAAAGCGTGGGTCACGAAAAACAAAACACAAACATCAGAGGTGGCTGTGTTGGTACCTACGAGAGGTGAGTGAAAAGTCTGTGGGGGGCTTGACACGAGTTCTTTCGGTAAAGTCACGTAGAAGGGGAATAATAAAATCATTGTAAAACATCATTATTGTTCTATTTGTATTATTTTATTATTTCCATTATACGTGACTTTACCGAAAGAACCAAGAATGTGAATCCCTGCAGTCACGAAAGCTTTAAAACTAAATTTATGTCTGTGCCTTATTATTAATGGTTCACCAACTGGACGGAAATGTATCAGCTGCGAAGTCCTATCGGTGTTTGAAACCACCTTGCGCGCTACCTAAACAAGACGTAGAAATCTCAAGTCGGGAGGAATCGCGAAACACTTTCTAGGATGATTCAGACAAATCTGGAGAGAACCCCGCACCAGTCCCAGGTCACAGTATCCTCCACGTTTCCACAGTGAGAGCAGCAATCGTGGGGAAAGTTCTTTTCTAGTCGCAGCGAATCAACGCGTAATGCAAACGAGCGGTTTCAGGAGTGGGGGCATTTCCTCGGGACATCGATGACGAAGCGAGGCCATTGCACATTCAGGGGACCCCTGTTAAAAAAAATTCGGCTCCAATGAGGTAACGCGTTGCTACGTCGGGACACAGACCTCTCCATCAGCTCTTGTAGATACAGTGGTAACATGCTGGCATGGCCATTACCCACAATGCAATGGTTGTTACGCCACATTACCTATTATATCAAGGTAAAATTCAGCATGCGTAGTTTTCCAAAAATATGCATAACCCTGCTGCCGCCTCTGCTGTAGATGATCACGACGCACGAATATGTGTGTGGTTCCCGATGCCGGACTGAATAGTTCTGTTATCCATGGTGGACGACCGTGGTGGTATTTGCACATCAGTCCATGCGTGTGACGATTTTTACAATGGCGAGAAGCACTTCACATTTCCTGGACGATCGCGGATCAGTGATGTCTCGTGGATTCCCCCACATAATTCAACGTTGAAATTTTAAAAAAACGTGTCATTCAAATAACTGGAAGTTATGTTCATGAAACGGAACGTAAATATAACCAGCTGTGGCTTCTGTCTATCTTTGCAGCGAACTTTTGAATTCGGCTACCTTTGGGAAAATGTGACAGCGTCCACAGAGGGACACAGGTTAGAGTGGTGTGGAACTGCCGCGGCCACTCCGATCATCCCCAAATTCAGAGATTCAAGACTTCTTACAATAAGCACACACACACACGTGTTGCGCGATACAGTTTATACCATCAGCAATAGGCACAACGACTGGTTTCCACTGCGTAACGTTGACTACCGTAGCAATCAGCCATCAACAAGAAAAACCCTGCACGCAAGCATTGCTCTACTTTGCTATCGAGTTGGCATTCGCGTGGCTTTTAAAGAGCGGCACCCGTACAAGGGCACTCCCCGCTTTGGTTTAACGACAAAGACTCGTCTAAATGTACGAGGGCACAAACTGTGGGCAGCACAATATTGCAGCGGTCATCAGGAATAGGTGGGTTTTTATTTTTAAATGGGAAGGATCCGTAAACAGCGACGGCGAGTTGTGGTAACACCGGCATGACGCTCCTCCGAGGGGGGGGGGGGGAGGGGGCACAGCCAATCACAAGCGAGCCTTTGCAAGCACACGGGGTTTTGAGACATGCTGTGGGTTACAACAGCTAACAAGATCACAGGTCTTCAGAACGTTCAGCCGTAGAGAGTCAAAAGCCTTTGTAGAGCTTCACCGAGACATTGTACTTGACAACCGTCAGGGTCAATGAAAATACAACAGAGTACAATCTAACGGGGTCATTTAAGCATCTCCCCAACGCGACAAGAGATTCGACACATTGCGTGAATCGGCGCTCATAATATTGCCTGCTGCACTGGCTGCGCGTGTAAACACATGGACCAATTCTATACAATTTTCTTCACATATAACCGGGCGTTTGTCGCTTGAGATCATATCCCATTTGCAAAATGCAAAGTTCAAATGATCTCTGCAACTTGGCGGTGATAACTCGCCCCTATACTGAATATGACCACGACGCACATGTGAGAAAGCCACGTGGTGTTTAATGTTCACGATGGCACTCGGCGCTTTTCCCAATGGTGCGGTCATATACCCACGTACACATCTTTGCAAGAGAGTTTTGTTTTCATGCAAAATATAAAAGGGGTTTCATTGCCTCCAAAAATAACAGTGAACGACTCGTTACACACATCAGTGGACAGATATCCACGCAACCACCCGCACTGAAAACTAGCAACGATGAGAAAATTAAGAACACATGAAAAAGCAAATTAAGCACAATGAAAACATGACTGAGCTAATGTTGATTTTTCACTGACCCTGGCAATTAGCCACAATGACAAAACACCGCAACCAGGCGGCCGACGGGGCCTGCACAGCCTCCACGTGGCTTCTACTCGTCCTTCTTGCTCGGAGATCCTTCCAGCTGCTTCTGCAAGAAGACAGAGTCACCGATTGATGTTCAGCCTCAAGTTTCAGGCGGTGAGAACTCAAGAGACCAGAACAGTGACTGCCTCCTGGGTCAATAAAACAACACAAAGTCTCGGACACATTTCTTGCTTCTAAAAGTTTTTTTTAATTGTATTCTAATTGTGCTCTCGGGGGCATCATGTTGGCCAAACATCCCAATATAGGACCACAGAGCTTGGGCAATTATTGTGGTACAGCTTATGAATGGCTTCCCACTTTTGTGTGATTTCCCATGCCTCTGCATCTTTCTTTTTCTGTTGAGACTGAAGGAAAACTACTCACGTCACAAATGACACCTCCTCATTACGTCACACGACAAAGAAATTTACATTTAGAACTTTTACAATGGTCCATTATGAAGCCTGTGTACCCCAGAAGATGACATCACAAAACAAATTCTCAAGTACCTTTCAATAGGTGGCACAAGTTCCATTGCATGTAAATGAAACCAAAACAGCTTATTCTAAAAGCTGCAATCTGCAAATGAAGCCACAAACCAAGCTTAACGGAGAATGGTTTTCGACCGCCATTGGTGGCCCTGAAACCGAGCTCGTGAACTCGCTACACGAGAGGAGCCGGTTATTCACCACACGTGGCCAAAACGTGGCTTCCTCTCGAGGCGTCAGCCAAAATGCCGTTTCGGTGCCATCCGCAAGGTCCCTTGGGAGCCCGCGGAGCCGCGAGGGCGCGCTGACGAAACGAGCACCTGCAGCTGAGCGTGCTCCTCCAGCAGACGATCGTACTCAGTCGCCACGCCCTCCGCCTGCGACTTCATCGCCCTGCACTCGTTCTCGGAGCGAACCAGCGCTGGCACAGAAAGGAGGCGACAATTTCGTGACAGGCGCCGGGCGATTTGCGCTACTTCGTCTAAAGCCACGCGTGTCCGGCGACACGACCGGCAACGAGTAACGGCAATCCTCGAGTCCCCTCTGCCGGCCTCATTAACGCGAGCATTAACAACAACACAACCTCTAACTGCGCCGTGCGTTCAGCCCGGCGGTGCCTGCAGTGCACAGTACAGGAAGCAGGTTCATCACGCATTTGTGCAAAGGTCGAGTGGTGTTGCGGTGGCTTTTCTCCGGGTTCCTGCCGCAAGTAAAAAAAATAAAACATTCATTGATGAAAGAGAACAATCTGGAAGGCGTTAGTTAAAAGAAGCCACCGCGGTTGGAGACCGCTACGTACATTCCCCGCGCCTGGCCCAAGAGGCGCGACTCGCCGGCTCTTCCAGCACCCCTTCTGCGATGCGTGTCGTTCCCCAGGCCGTACCTTTCTTCGTTGTGTCCAAATTCTCCTTGGCCTCTTTGAGCTCCCTGGAAAGTTTTTCTTTCTCGTCCGCCAGTTTGAGCACGCCGTCTCCCGCGCCCGACTCTTCGAGAGCCTAAACTCGCGCGACGGCGAGCATGGGGAGGGAGGGGAGGAAGGGGGGTTAGGGCAGCGCCAGGGCTCGTCGTGAACAGCGGCGCATGCATCGTCTCTCAGGCACCTGTGAGGTGGCTAGGAGGGGCCAGAGTGGAGTGTCCAGTGCGTGGGTGAGACTTCGCCAAGGATTGTCAGGGTGCCTCCCGCACGAAGCCTAACGCTTACGAATGGAATTTGCAAAACAACAGCATGCAAGGGGCTCTTCTGCATAAGAGTCTTGACACTCAGCGAGGCTTTTCCCCGGGTAGCAATAGTGTTCTCACCTTCACAATCTCCAATGAAGAAATGCCAACTCGTAAAAAAACACACACACACTCGTACATATCCTGTTGATCAGCTGGCCCTGTGGTCAGTTCCTAAATGTCAACGGTTTTACCACGACTCCGAATGTGCCCGTTAAAGCAACGATGTGCATTCAGGACAGGGCTCAAGGTTTCCCGAATTCTGGCTGGGTGCTGCTGTGCTTGGAGCATCGGCATCCCAAGCGGAAGGGCGAAAGGTTCAATGCTGGTCAAGGGGTGAACTCGGTGCATAATACACGCAGGGCTAATAAAAGGAGCACCACCTTGTGGGAACTCGGGACGGTGGTTGTTGGGCGAGGGAGCCCGGGCACCTTGCCACCGACGTGGAATCACCACAAACCTGGCTCACAATGGCCAAGAGAGAAGTGCTGCTGAATGCACGTTGGAGCGAGGAGACAGCCCTTGGCTCTTCACCTCCCTCTCAAGGCTTTCTCGACCAAGCAATCGGCGCAATTTACAGTCCTTCTAAATCCACTGCTGGATGAAGGCTTCCCAGTGCCGTGTCAGTCATGGGGATCCTTCCACCGTACTTCACCGCGCTGGTCGGTGCGGGTTGGCGAAGGGAGGGTCCTGCCCACGGCCAATTTATCAATCACTCGCCACCACTGCTAGCCATGGCTGGGAAACGAACTCGGGCTGGCAGGTTCAACAGCTCGGTGCGCTAGCCACCGCTCCACCCACCCCCCCCCGTCCACCGCTATTGCACAACGCGGCGGCGGCGGCGGCGGCGAGTGACGGTGGAATGGCGACGACGTGGGGGGCAGGGCGAGGCATGGGGGAGACCTGTTTCAGCTTCTCGTTCTCGTCCATGTACTTCCTGGCCGCGTCGCTCGCACCCTCCGCCTGCTTCTTGAAGGCCTCGTTGGTGGCCACCAGCGTGGCCTGCTGCGAGATGAGGATCACGAGACGGCGCAGGACGCTGCAAGCGGCACGGGACGGGATGGGGGGGTGGGTGGGCGCGTCAAGCAACAAACGCGCGCACCGATTAACGATTAGTTTCCGTCTGTGCGCAAGGCACGATTCGACTCCGGAATCGCCGATCATCTGCCACCGCGGTGAATCGCTGCCTCTACATGAGCCAATTGCATACAATCTGAAAGCGTGCGTGTCAGGCCAACGACTTATTCCAACAATCAGGCATATTTTTTTAAAACTATGCATCAGATAGTCACCTTGGGGATGAAACCTGGTGGCCATGCACCGTTGTAATGCAGCACTGTGTAGCCAGCGTGGGTTGGTGGATCGCACAACTAACCGTACTTCACCCCCCTCGCCCATGTGGGTTTTGTCCTGGCACTCCAATTTCCTCGCACGCGCACGCTCGCGAACGGTTTTGGCCACGCCTCCCAGGCAGCCGATGGCAGCGCCGGTTCCGGCTGCCCCGCCGCTTGCCCGCGGATTGCCTCCGAGCGAAAGCTGCGCGCGTCAACAAAGCCTACGGCGAGGCGAGTTGCGACGTGCATCAGCGACGCTCCGTTCCAATTAAAAATGAATCAACCACCGCGACGGCTCGACGGGAGAGGCCGCCTCATATCCGTGGCACCGCCCGCGTGCGCGAGGGCACCGCCGCCCGTGGACGCCCCCCGCGCCGGGGGCCTCTCTTCGCGACGACGCGTCGCCCCCGACGGCTTCAGGGCGGCGGCGAAGGTCCGACGCGGTTCCGCCTGTCCAGCGCGCGAGCGACGCTTACAACCAGAGCAGCAGCGCGAAGCCGGAGATGTAGAGGTTGCGTTGCGCGCGGAAGAGCTTCATGTTGACGTGGTCGATGGCCATGGGGTTGTTCTTGAGGTCCACGTTGTCGCTGGTCGAGTACTTGCGCGACTCGCGCCATCCGTCTGCGGAATCGTCGCAGTGAGCGGGGGATCTCTACGCCGCTGTGCAGCGCGGCACAAGCGGGCCGCGCGGCGCTGCGGTTCAAAGCCCCGCCGGGGCGCTGAAGGCTATCGCCGTCATCCCTCGACGGGGGCGACAAGAACGAGTTAAACAACAGTTTTGATTTAAAGCTTTTGTTGACTGCAGGGATTCATATTCTTGGTTCTTTCGGTAAAGTCACCACGTAGAAGGGAAACAATAAAATAATACAAATATTAAACAATGAAATTATCACGACGTTCCGGACTGCAACACAAGCAATCATCATCAGGTGTGAAAACCACAGCAAGAAAATGTGAAAAAAGTGGCGTTTTTTTTTTAACGTTAGCACTACGGAGAGCGATTTGGCAGTTATTTAGATGGACGAGTCCATCTATGTTCAGAAAAAAGGGGGAGACGAAAATAATGGATGCGGTCTGAAAGCCACCATAAGCGTGAGCAATCAATTAAGACCCGAAATGGTTTATCAAATCCTTCCAATGATTGCTAAGCCAGAATCCATCTTCTCGGTTGAAATTGTCTCTGTGATTGTATATGTGGATAGCCTCATGAACGAATCTCTCATGATAGCCAGATGGCTTGCAAAGAACACAAAGCAGACCTAAAACACGGAAGGACCAACACCTCGGCCGTGGCAGATAACTGTAATAATTCAGTAGGCTCACATGACATTGACTTCTCCAAGACAGAGGTTCTTTGCAACCCATCTGGCTACCATGAGAGATTCGTTCATGAGGCTATCCACATATACAAACACAGAGACAATTTCAACCGAGAAGATGGATTCTGGCTTAGCAATCATTGGAAGGATTTGATAAACGATTTTGGGTCTTAAATGATTGTTCACGCTTACGGTGGCTTTCAGACCGCATCCATTATTTTCGTCTCCCTCCTCCTCTTTTCCGAACATAGATGGACTCGTCCATCTGAACAAATGCCAAATCGCTCTACGTGGTGCTAACGTTAAAAAAACCGCCACTTTTTTCAAATTTTCTTGCTGTGGTTTTCACACCTGATGATGATTGCTTGTGTTGCAGTCGAAACGTCGTGATAATTTTATTGTTATATATTTTTATTATTTTATTGTTTCCCTTCTACGTGGTGACTTTACCGAAAGAACCAAGAATATGAAGACAACAGTGCTTTTAAGTCCCGTCACAGGAATGTGGAATTTCCTCCACTTAAACCCGGGGGCCGCCGATGGCGGAGAGCACTGCCCCGGTGCCCATTTGCCACGGGCCTAGCCCCGCGCCCCTGCCACTCGTGCCCGCTGGCGAGCTGCGTACGCCACCACAACAGCTGTCACTCGCTCACCGATGAACAGGAGCACGAGGACGAGGATGAAGACGTTGAAGTAGAAGTTAGCGTAGTTCACCACGATCGTGAGCATGCGCGACCGGAATATCTTCTGCCATCTGCAAAAACGCAGGAGCACGGACAATTTTTACACGTCAGCATTTTTTTTTTCCATCGATTACAACTCCAACCACGCGATTGCCGCCGAGGATAGATCGTCAGGGTAGCCCACCGGAGTCACCCGGATATGCGTGGATACCACCTGAGATTGTAAAAAAAAATATTTGTGTGTCTTTTATGGTACATAACTGGTGATGAGTCATATCACGAGGTCATCACAGCTAATGCGTTGGCGCTACCACACCTTGCCGTCGCCGGTTGCCTTCTGCTAGATCCTGCAGCCGTTGTGATTCTTGACACCCTTATATATACGCATGTTAGAAACTCCATTGGTTTGTTGGGCTCTACGTCAAGAAGCTCATGAGTATATTAGATCACGCGGAGTTGAGTAAGGGCTCAATTGTACCGGATGGATCCAGGGAACTTTGGTATCGGTGATGAGCGATGTGTGAACGATTCGAAGGTGATCAAAACGCCGCGCCCGGAGGGTTACACCACGCTAATCGCGGTGAGTGGTGGTGCTACCTATCAGAGGTGAGAGCAGGGGGCCTCATGCACAAAGTGACTGGGCGGGCGGTAGAGGGTGAAGCCCAATGACGCTTGAGGCCACTCGTGTTTCATTATGTATGCTGAACTTCTTTCGCAACGACTTCTGAGCCAGGCGGCTCAGAGGTCGGAGCGCCGAGTCGGCACCACTGAGATCCTGCGTTTAAATCCAGGCTCGAGCTGCGTGTGGTTAAAACGAGTTCTCAGGCGCAGCGAATTGATAGATCTTGCCCGCCCAGTTCACCAATGACTGCACAAACAAAGATGGGCATTACATTTTGCTCTGCACTGAGTTTGGCTCAATTCCAGCTCTGAAAATTAAAACATCGGTTTTGTTGTCATGCAATGAACCGTATTCTCAGAGTTGGACGGAAAGTGCTGCCCTCTGTGTTGTAATCCAGAGGTCACTTCAATTGATTTCAGATGTAGTTCCACAGGGCCATTCGCTGACACGTCGGGGGTACACTTAGTCTCATGGCGTCACGCCGACAGCACAATTGGGACAAACTTAGGGAACTTCCCAAATATATAATAATTCATACAAGCCCAGTATCTTTGATTTAAAGCTTTCGTGACTGCAGTAATTCATATTCTTAGTTCTTTCGGTAAAGTCACGTTGTTTTATATATATTTTATTATTTTGTTGTTTCCCTTCAACGTGACTTTACCGAAAGAACTAAGAATATAAGCTCAGTATCCCTGTCTGGAGGGCAGGCTGGTACTGGCTTGTGGATGACAATGCTGTGACAAGCAATGCAAAGGAGCGGCATAGTGTCGCTTAGCATATTGAATAACTCGACTCTATTTTTTTCAAACACTCAATCGTCCACGAACGTCTTATCACCTGCGAACGTCGTGGGGTCCCATTATCATCAGCCATCGCTCACAGCACAGGTGCAAAAAAAAAAACACAACTGTGGAAATGTTGCCATCAATAGGGCGAAAGCAATAGCACCCATAAGAAACTCCTGTCTATTCGTTAGCATACATTAGTTGGCTTTATCCACAGCACAACTGAATAGGAACCGACACATTTTTTTAACCACTGAAGGGCGCTACCAATATTGGCATCTCCTTCTCCGTATGGCTGATTTTGATGCAACCACACTGAGGTGGTTGAGCCTGATTATTGCATCATGAGCAGCGGAGAATGTCTCTGTGACGATGCCTCCTTAGTATTGGTGAATCAGGCATCAGGTTGTTGTTCTAGGTTCCGTGGTTCTGTTCTGAGTGACCACAGTCGCGCACCGGATAATTTTTTATTTATTTTCCATCAGTGCATCACGGCATCCGCATCTGCTGCCACGGTTTGTACGGACGTGGTTTAGGGTTGCCCATGAGCTTGTGTGCCCCGGAAAACTAGCGCAGCAGAGCCGTGCGGCACACTTGTGGTGGAATCGGCAGTGGCCGCCCACCCCCCCCCCCCCCCCACCGCAAGCAAACCACGAACGTTACAGCCCAGTGAGAGCCGCCCGGAGACACAAGTTTCTCCTCCACGTTTTGGATGAACTTATCCCAAAATCTTTCTGTCACGCGGAAAATCATCAGGCATTATCATCCTGTGCAGTCAGGACGCTCGACTGCTTTTAATGGAGCGAATGTTTACGTGAAAGAAAAAGTTACAAACGTTTAAAGTGAATGAAAACAAAATCGGCACTGTATTTATGTAGCCTTGTGCTGCACTGCATTCACCGCAAAGCTGCGTTGATGCTGCCCCCGAAGATTAATTAACTCCAAAACACTTTCCACAAAACTGAGTTGAGCGAGGCAAAAAATCTAAAACGTTTACACTTTGATCTCGTTCAGCTATTCACACCCCCCTCGACACTGTGGCGAGGCTGGGCCCCGCCTGGGAAGGGTTCAACGTCCACCCAGCGGCGGCTCAAGGTCATCAACGGAGACGCCGCTCGCGAGCACCGGAGAAGCAGCGACGCGCGTTCACCTGCGTTCCGGTTGGACAGGGCGCTCACCGCGTGGGAGAGATGAACGGGAGGCACAGGATGATGAGGATGAAGACCTCGAAGTAGAGGAACGACGCCACGGCCGTCCACTGGAGACTCATGGTGGCTCGCAGGCGGCTCCGCAGGGTGGCTTCGCTCGACCGGTTCAGTGTCGCGGCAGCGCCCTGCGCCACAGCAAAGGGGAGGCCGCCGTGCGATTGGCGGTGCCGGGTCACGTCGCGAAGTCTCGCCGCACGCGCGCACACACACACACATCGGCGTCGTCCAGCAAATGCGATGTTTCACGGGCGTGGCCGAGCTTGGAGTTCCGGCAGTTGCGTCTGGGATGCAGCTCTCGGTATATACCTCTGCTGCGATGGACACCGTTCCACGTCTGTACGAAGCTGTTCGCCATCATCAATGATTCTGCTCCAACCGCCCTCATTATCATGGTTTTCCTTCTTATCTCCAACGCAACCGACATCAGTGTTGTCACTGCAGCCACTCTCTCGTCCTTCCGTCCCGTTCCTTCTCTCACTGCTATTGCCTCGGTCTCACGGTCGTTGCTACAGCTGCTGTCAGCGTTAGTCTCCTCCTTGTCCCTCCGCTCCTGCTTCTTTCGTGGTCACCGACCGCTCTCAGGAGCCGCATCCCCAAATTCTGTCTCCGATCTCCGCGGCGCGTTCTCCACACTCGGACCCGACTCCTCTGGTCCACGCTGTGCGCATCGCCCCCCGCCCTTCCTCCCCCCTCCTTGGATGTTTGTCCAACTTCTTTCGCACCATACGTAGCCCACCGTGCCCCTCCCCTTGCGCCTCTTCACTCTCTGCTCGCCCACCTGGGCTTTGGAACTCTGTTCTTTCGTCTGTCCCTGCAGCCTCATAGTGCCCGGATTCAAGAAGCTCACCGCTTCTCACTGCACACGTTGATTGCATTGGTCTTTGCCTACGCAGCTGATGTAAAACATGACAAACCTCTTGCAGACAAAAACAGCACATGGAAAATTAAACAACCCTCTCCATCTGAAGCCACTTCCCCCAGGCAACAGCCTCATCATCACGGTGCTATTCGCAGATCGATATATTGCTTTGAAAAAATTAGGGTATTCTTAGAATTCTTACAATGCACTTAGCTATGTACTGTACAAAGCTTACAAGCTCAGCAGAGCAAAAACCGCACTTTAAACTGTGGTCACTCTGTTCCTCGTCTCTGTAACGCAATGCCCAGAGAATTTGGAACACTGACGCTAGAGCAGTGGTGGGCAATCCGGACGGGTCGGTGGGGCCACAAGAGCAGCCCTCCTTCACCACAGTGGGCCGCGTCACATCACGACCTAACGCATCGCCCCGCCAGACACACTTAGACCAGGCCACTACGAGGGGCTCCACGGGACGCATGCGGGCCGCGGGCCGCAGATTGCACACCACTGAATTAGAGCTTCCGCAGAATTACCCTGAATGAAAGGAACATTATTATTGATCTGTCGAGTCGTTGTGTGTCCGATAGTTTCTTCAGTAAAAGGTAACGGTGACGAGCGAGCATTACTGCAGCGGAGCGAACATGGTGAGAGCGCGACTCTCAAGAGCGCTGGGGTAGGAGAGGAGCGGAGGACGGCACCGGATGGGAGCAAGTCTGCGCGCGCGTTATCCGGCAACAGTGGAAAGGCGGTTTTGCGCACTGTGCTACGAATTTGTGTGCGCAGTGTACATCCAGCAACTGAGTTCGATTCCCAGCCGTGGCTATCAGGTGGGCGAGTGACATGGGGCCTAACCTAGGTTGATTCAACCTTAATTGAGTTCTTGGTGCAGGGTGTAAACATCAGCACTGGGGCGACAGAGGCGGCTGGGAATGGTGCCGTCCTTTCACTGTTCACTCCGACACGCCTTTGCCAAGTATTCTTTCGTCCGGGACAGAAAAATAATACTCATGTGTGCAACAGGACTTTAATGCGGTGAATCCAACCACTAAGCACTCATCACTGCAGCATCCATCATTCTTCCAGAAAGTAGCAAGTTCGTGCATTACATGATGCATAGGTATGGGGGGGGGGGAGTTAGCGGGGTTTTTAACGTTAAGCCATCCTGGCAAAAAAAGTTAAACAGATGAACAACTGGCCATTCCCACCCGGCGTTACTCATCCTGTTCTAGCCACCACCTGTGAATTCCAGCTCAAGCGTATTGAGATCGGGCCTATCACACGCCCACATCCGGCTATCACATACCGAGACTGGGATATCGCAGGCCGAGATCCATAAAAAAAATGGTGAAGGTAGGAAGCACTGTTGTGGCACCATAGAAAAACAGTACAACACTGTTTTTTTTATGCACCCCGCCGCCTATAATACCTATCATGCATGGTGCTGGTCTCCAAGCGTCACCAGGCACATCACGACTTAGCACCCCAGACGGCGGCATTCGGGGTGATTTGGTCAAAGGCCATCTTGCTGTGAGTCTCATCTAAACGAACGGGGGGGGGTGGGGGCTTACTGGCCTGGAAAAAAAGTTGACAATGACTCGGGCGAAACGGAGTGCCAAGAGCTCCACCAATGGGACGAGTCCGCCACTCAAGCTGATGAAATCCCCGCGATCGTGACGATGCCCTCCCCCTCCTTGCTGGCACACACTCGGCACTCGCAAGAGCTCGGCCCATCCCCTTCAGTACAGTAGGCGATGTGGCAGTCAGCTCAACTCTCTCTCCCGCTCTCGCTCCACGCCCCTCTGCCGCTCCCCACCGCCTCTTGCCGACACGGCCAAGGACCAAGGACAGACACCCACGTGTGTCGCGCACATTTGCCAACAGCGCCGCCCGTGCACGCAAACTCCACAACCTCGCCTCACGGATGTCACCAGAGCACATGCCAGCAAGAACACAGGGGGTGGGGGGTGGGGAAGGAATTATCCGTATAATTACATTTCAGTGGGGAATGTTGACGGAGGTTAGCAAATGGAAATCACGAGGCACCGCAGAATGCGTAGGATTCGGTGGGACTTCCTTAGATGGTCACACGCTAAGACTCCTCGGTAGGGCAGGCGCGTGGTGCAATCACGATGGCTTGATGCAGAGCTGTTCCTGGAACCTTCTTAAGAGTGATTACTTCATAACCATTGCTCTCGATTGAAATCCAACACTGGGCACCACGGTGATCATCAGGTAAAAACATACCCGTACAAACAGAGAGATAGAGCGGAGACAAGAATTAAGCAACACAATTTGTATGCATACAGGTTCTAATCTATAGATGTTGCACAAAACGTCGAGCTGTGGGAGGCCTGTTCATCACAGGGCAGGGGTGTAAATGTACTGCATTGTTGTAAGAGATGGCACTGACACAGGAAGAGAAGAAACAACACACAGACGTTGGTACAAGCCAAATAAAGAAAAAAACACAAAAGAGGCGTAAATGGAAATTCACAAAGTCAGACAGCCACCGTCTCTTTCCATAAGCCAATGAAGCAGCACGCGTCTCAGGAGGCAGTCAGTTGCGTACCAGTGGCGGAAATTGCACGGTCCTATGGCAGTGGCAATTTCATCCACCATACAATCACGACTGTCGATTTCCCACAACAAAAGCGAAGCTCATTTTATCACACACCGAGGGACGATAGGACTGCAAGCGATGCTATATGCAACATAGAATACACGATAATGCGGTTTTAGTCCGGGGTGAGCGGAGAGATGTTGTTAAAGGGGGGCTACCAGAGGAAATTCTGTCCATGACAGATTGCACAATGGGGTAATCAGAATGTTTATTTATACTGGAGGAATCCCACGAGCTATAAAGCTCTTTTTCACAGATGTCCAGTGTAATGGCACCGTGTACCGAGCCCACCACGTGACGTGCACCCAGCACACTGCTCGTGGCATCCGCTACGGCACATGGGAAATTAAAAAACTCTGTCCACCAGCGGGGTGCACACACCCCGTCTCGACCCGCAGGATCACGGATCACCCCTGTGCAGTAGAACACAACGTGGCGTTTTCGTGAAGCAATAACCCGAGCCGACTCCCCCAAACGCTAACTTAAAAAATTATCATCGTATTCTTGTGCATGGCAGTATGTCCAGGAGCTGAATGTCAACGTCGAGGTCTCCTCGCCACGACTGGGAGGGCTTCACGAGAGTTTGTGTAGTTTGTTCCTCCGTTGAAGTAGCGCAGCCGACAGCGGGCTTCACGAAATGGCCCTTAGTCTGGGTTGCATTGCCACTGCTGAGGCTTGTCTTTAAATTTTCCAATTACGCATCATCATTACGATTGCTTACCCAGGAAAACCTGAGCCTCACGATTCATTTTCATGAGGGTTCTGCCAAACTTTTGCAGTGGGGGTGGGGGGAGGGGCAACGCCTGGCAGGTACATTCCGAGGAATTTTTTGTGACATTTTTTTCAAATGTGTACCATGACACCGGCAACACCGTGGCCTACTTGTACTAAACACCCTGCGGTTGACGATTAGGGCCCCCGATTCAAGAATACGTTTTAGTTCGCTACTGTAATCTCATTTCCATTGTCTCGCGTTTTACTCACGCCACGAGCCTCAAAATGCAACATGATTCGGGCACAATGAGCATACATGCTAAAACATGGCGATCCTTACAAACTCGCCTTTTGCCCGTCCATGGACGGGTGTATTGCAGTAAATCTGAAACGTGCAAGCGAAAAGCAGACCGCGACGTGATATATATATTCATTGCATCAATGCGCGGTGACACAGACCTATTTCATTTTAAGGTTATAATATCTTGTCCATCATGACGTCTTTTTTACTTTGATGTCTCAACAGCGTTACGGAGAGATCACGTGACGTGAGGGTTCTGCCTTTGTAGTGAGGGTTGTGAGTTGACGCCGAGGAGGGGGGAGGAGGCGCCTCGACCCCCATGTGGAGTGACGTCAGCCGCTAATCATTATTAATGGGGGAGGGGGGGGGGTTGTCCATTCGGAGGAGGGTGCTGCATGTGGAGTGACGTCACCTGCTCATGATTATTAATGAGGTGGTGGGGTCCATGTGGAGGACGTGACCTGTTCATGATTATTAATGAGGGGAGCAGTTCGATGTGGAGTGACGTCACTTGCACATGATTATTAGTGATGGGGAGAGTACTCCATATTGAGTGACGTCACCCGCTCATGATTATTAATGAGGGGTGGGGGGTCCATTGGAGGACGTCACCTGCTCATGAATATTAATGAGGGGGGGGCTGGTCGATGTGGCGTGACGTCACGAGCGTTAAGGACAGACATTCCTGGGTGATCATAGTAGGTATGCCATTCCGCGCACGTGCGGGGGAGAGCATGGAAATCCACGCCATCAGAGGTGGCATTCTGATTAAAGCACCAGGAAACGTGCCTGACCTCGCCTGACCTCGCCTGACCTCGGGAGCCGAATCGAAGCTGGGCCTGGATCGTAGTGCCTTTGACGTAGGGCCACCTCCATCAGCAAAGAGGCGTTGCAGGGCGAGTCGCCGCGAGTCCCACGGACGTCTACGTACGGCGCGGAGGTTCAACCATGCCGCTTGCTGGACATGCCCTCGCCACCGACGAAGCGCCCTGACCAGCTTCGTCGAAGTTCGGTCAAATGACCGCTACGGCGTGGCGAGGCCCTGATGGGAACGAGAGGAGGAGGAGGGAGGGGGGGTGGTGTACACGACGCGCGTGGCGGAGCCGGGGAAGGTTTCACGTTTCACGGTGGCGGGCTGCAGCAGCCACAGCGGGAACGCGCGACACTGGGGTCACCGCTAGAGGTCACTACGACTGCAACTGCGAACCCAATTCTCCGTCTCGCCTGCCCAAAACGAGCGTGGACACAAAGCGAGTGGTGGAAATTCGACATTCCCGCGGCGAGACCTGGCAAGTGCGCAACCGCACGGAGCGTCCCTCGTTTTAATCCACCCCCTCCTCTCGGCAGGGATGATGTGCTGGGCCGAACCCGACCCCAGGACGTGAGAACGTGGTGTACGGCAATTGTCTCCGGGCAATGGAGCGATGCCTGCGGTTGTAACGGCGGCCCGCAGTGAAACACGACACCACCTGCACCGTGCACCCACCGTCCCTCGCCGAGGGCTCATTTACGTCGCGATTCTTACGGCTCAGCGCGAATTGCAACGGACGGGGAGGGCCTCGAAAAATCAAACGAAGGGCGCGCCCATTGGGGAAGCTGCTTTAGAGCAAGCCATCTCTCGTCGTCGTCGTCCCTCGCGTCTAGAGGCGTCCGGGAATCTCTGGCCCAGCCCCGGGGCCTGCTTCACCCGTGCGCCTCGGGACATTCACCCTTGAGGCCGGTGAGAATCTCTCTCCACCACCTCCCCCCCAGGCGACTCGAGCATCCCTGCAGAAGAGACGCGGGCAGCAGCAGCAGCGTCGTCGTCTTGCGGTGCCGCCTACTGCTGCGATGGTGGTGGCTGTGGTGGTGTTTGTGGTGGTGGCTGTGGTGGTGTTTGTGGTGGTGGTGTTTGTGGTGGTGGTGTTTGTGGTGGTGGTGGCTGTGGTGTTTGTGGTGGTGGTGTTTGTGGTGGCTGTGGTGGTGGTGTTGGTGGTGTTTGTGGTGGTGGTGGCTGTGGTGGTGGTGTTGGTGGTGGTGTTTGTGGTGGTGGTGTTTGTGGCGGTGGCTGTGGTGGTGGTGTTTGTGGTGGTGGTGTTGGTGGTGGTGTTTGTGGTACAAACAAACCCTCAGCGCAACAACAACTGCGCGGGCCTTCACAGGACGCCACGACAGAACCACGTGTCTGGCAACAGCTCGGCACCGTCGTTGCGACGCCACTGTCTCGGAACGTCGCCTGCTTTACATTTCCCTTTTACGGTACGACGCTTTTGAGTTAGCACAAACAAAAAAGGGCTCGCAATGGAATCGCATCGCGGAATCGCGCCCAACGATTGGAATCGATGCGGGGGGGGGGGGGGGGAGTGTTGCGTATCGGGCGACAGCGTTTAACCCACGCGTTCTCCGATTCCACAATCGACACAATAAGAGTACGTGCGGGAATCGATTCCACCCTCACACGCACACTCTCGGGCGAGAGAGAGGCGCCGAGCGATGGCGTCGGAGCTCGCGGCCGGGGAGCGGAGAGCCTGCGGCGGCGGCGGCATGCGGGGTGGGTGGGTGAGGGGCAGACTCACGCTAGCCTCCTCCTCCTGCTGCTGCTGCTGCTCCACTCGCAGAGCCGCACTGCTCCCGCTGTCCGACCTCTCCCACGGCCGCTCTCCTCCGTCTCTTTCTCTCCGCGAGCTGCACTCGCCGGAAACTGATTTTTAACGTCGGGATGACGTCAAAGGTTTTTTTATGGCGTGCGTGACGTCATCCTTAATGTTCACCAGCCGGTGACGTGTTACGCCCACGAGGTGTGAAAACCATGACGTTTGCTTGTGCTGCAGTCGAAACGTCGTGAGAATTTTATCGTTTGGTATTTTTATTACTTTATTGTTTCCCTTCTACGCGGTGACTTTACCGAAAGAACCAAGAATATAAGTAGAACGTGTTTATATTTATTTAAAGTTGCGCATTTTCATGTGACGTCACATTTCTCAAACACCCCCCCCTCAACGTCACAAATCGTTAACACGTGTCTGACCACCCCCCCCCCCCAGGTGCGTGACGTCATTTATGGACGGCCCCTAAGATCGTCTTGCATTTCCACATTGTGCAATGGCTCTCTTGACCTGGGGTACAGGCTGCACCCCCTGGGGGTGCGAGATGCCCTTTCTGGGGGATGCGAGGCATGGCCAGAATTTGTCTAGAAGCTAAATGATCGAAAACACAAATTAAGGCACCGGCCACGTAAGCACAACTAATTTGTTAATCAAACCCAATGTATTAAAGATTATACATTTTACTTTACAATCGAGAACCAAATGGGGGCGCAGGGCTGCAGTAAATGTGAAGGACCACTGCCCTCAAGGATCAACTGAATAAGCACAACTCTTCAGTCTCAGCCCCGACAATTCCCCTGGAATTTGAGACCCGCGAAACCAGCACCAGTGCAGGATTACTCGTGCGGGACCTGTAGCATATGTTATAAAGGGGCCCAATTTTGTTTTATCAAAACACGTAAATAACACATTCCTGCGGAGGGAGCTGGTAGGGACGTTGGGTTGCTCGGTCAATGGCCAGGGTCAACGGTGGCAACCACCACGTGGTGTATTCCGCAAATATGCCCGACTGTGAGGGCGGGCACAAGCCGGCGTGAGTAGGTTAAACGTTGAGTTTTATAAGGGCACCACGGGGTGACCAGCCCCTCCCCACCCGGCCCCACCCTCCCCACCCAGCCCCTCCCCATCCAGCCCCTCCCCACCCTCTCCACCCAGCCCCTCCCCACCCTCCCCTCTCCACCCAGCCCCACCCCTCCCATCATTGGATTTACGACGGACGGACGGACACAATAATTCCCTGTGGGCTGGTGTAACCAGGAGGTTCCTATCAGTATTAAAACATGTACATTTTGAACTTGCGTAGTAAAGTAATTGTATTTTTTTTTGCATTTGCTCTGCAGCCAGATAATACGATAAATCGCTAACCTTAAACACCCAGCTGTTCATAAAAGTTAAAGGCGGTATAGTACTATAGTAATAGAGCAAGTTCAGAATCACTTAACTGTTATTATTGACTCTCTGTGTTGCATTGCATTACATTTCCTAAAATTTTGCCTATTTCTCTCTCTAAAATTTACCAGCCTCTCATAGGTCCATTCGCTCTTTCTCTTCCCCGGCCGCTTCGGGGTGGATTTCCTCACATCTCTCTGTGTGTCTCTGTAAAATTTCACACTTCTAATTTTAGCAATCCTTGGAGATTGTAATAAACCAGGCTATACGTTAACTGTGTGTTAGCCGGCTCTCTGTGTTGCATTGCATTACATTTCCAAAAAAATGCTACATTTTGTTTTCTGAAACGGCCTGCTTCTCTCTCTAAAAGACTCTCATCTTTCTCTCCCTCGGTCGCTTAGGGGTGGATTCATTGACATGCTAACTTCTCTGCTCCAGTAGCGGCCCCAGCAGACCCACCTCTCTCTCTCTCTGCCCCACCCCCCTCTCTCTCCATTTAAGGCCTCGACACAGAGGCATTGGGTCTCTGTGTGTCTATGTTGTGTGTCTCTCTCTGTGTATGTCTCTGTGTTGTCTCTCTGCTTGTGTGTCTATCTGTGTGTCTCCGTGTCTGTGTTTTGTCTCTCTCTCTCAAATTTAGTTCTACCTGATGACGGTTGCTTGTGTTGCAATCGAAACGTCGTACTCTATTATTTAATTTATTTTCTTTCTACGTGACTTTACCGAAAGAACCAAAGAGAAGTTGATAGCTTGCAAGCATTTAGCGCGGGGCCCTTGAAAGCGCGGGGCCCGTAGCTACTACTTGTGTAGCCACTACATGTGTATCTACTACATATGTGGCTACTTGTGCAGCTACTACATATGTAGCTACATATGTGACTACTGCACATATGTAGCTACTGCATGTGCCACGAGGATAATCCGGCACTGGCCCGCAGCTGCGTGCTGGCACGCGCTGGGGTTGGCCCCCGTCTGGGCCGCGCGAGGGAGAGTCGTGGGAGCGCACGTTCCACGCTCATTGTGGAAAAATGTCTCTGTTGCGATCATTCCCCTCTGCTCCCCACTCATCCCCTCGTCCCTTCTGTTCCATTCATTTTCCTAAATCACAGCCGAGGAATACAGCCGAGTGTGTTTTAAACATTCACGAACTGGCATTTTTCTGAATATTTTCCAGGTCTGTGTCATTACTCGACAGAATAAAAAAAGGAACAAATATTTAAAAATAAATGTTGCCGTGTAGTGACTGGAGCCGTGAGTCTTGTGTCCAGAGACCCCACAAGAGACCAAGGCCGCTACACTCTGAGCATGGTGACGCTTTGACATGGTGTGACACACTCCTGTTTGTGTACTTACGCATTTGTACTCATTTATTTATATTTATTTTAGTGACTTGCTTACCTTTTCTCTATTTGGCACTCCTACCTTTGTTGCGTATTGTTTATTGTTGTAATTTGCTCGCCCGCCCCTACTGAACATCGGTGAAAAAGAGCTTCATAGCTAATCGGATTCCTCCTCCAGGATAAATGCAGATTCTGATTCTGCCGCTCTGCTCGTCACACCAGAATCAGAATCTCTATTTATCTCTCTGCTTATACAGAGATCACTAGCGACGTCAGTCGGTGTGCACGACTCACCATCGAGATCATACCCAGCAAGGGGTGATTTAAATGAGTACCGCTTTGCGGGGGGCATCGATGATGACCGCACCCTGGAGGTGGTCGCTTCTTTTTGCGAGAACGAGGAATTTGCACCGCTGGCTCTGGGACACCAGCGGCGATGGTCGCTGTGAAGTGTTCGTTGGAGCAGCGACATAGCGTCACTCTGATGTTCCCTTCACATGGGTTCGACTTCCGACTCGCTCGCCGTGTATCGCCCGTGCTTTTCTGCTTTGACAAAACAGAATTTACTTTAGCCAGAATACCAATCTACAGTGCACGATGAGTAACACAATATGCTTGTACAGACACAATATGACATAATAAAGTAACTACTGCGCGACTTTACGACTACAAAGTGGTGGAATCGGCCACCAACAATCATCTTTCCCGTCACCTGGGGCACTGGGGGGGGTGGGGCAGCACGTACCCCCCCCCCCCCCCCCAATGATCCGATCGAAATCCATAATTTCGATCGGATCATTGGGGTTTATTAGTAATAAATGGGCATTTTGCAACCCCCACTGCCACTGTGCAGCATATTATTACATTCCAGGGACTATGAGATGATAGGACAATAGTCTGAGTCCATAATTGGCAATAAGTAACGGCAAAGCGGTTATAAGTGACTCACAGAATTGTGCGCGGTTGCGTATACAGAGTCCACGACTTCCCTGAAGGCATCGACACCTTCAGCGAGCGCGATGCCGATCACACAACGCGGTTCGAATTCGACCCTCGATCGATGGCTGCGTCATTGCCGCACACGCGTCGAGTAACAAGCAAGGGACAAGTCCTTACTAACTAACAACTCCTTACTTACTAGCAACTCCTTACTAACAACTCCTTACTTACTAACAACTCCTTACTAACAACTCCTTACTAACAACTCCTTACTAACAAACTCCTTACTAACAACTCCTTACTTACTAACAACTCCTTACTTACTAACAACTCCTTACTTACTAACAACTCCTTGCTAACAACTCCTTACTTACTAACAACTTCTTACTTACTAACAACTCCTTACTAACAACTCCTTACTAACAACTCCTTACTAACAAACTCCTTACTAACAACTCCTTACTTACTAACAACTCCTTACTTACTAACAACTCCTTACTTACTAACAACTCCTTGCTAACAACTCCTTACTTACTAACAACTCCTTATTTACTAACAACTCCTTACTAACAACTCCCTACCTACTACAACTCCTTACTAACAACTCCTTACTTACTAACAACTCCTTACTTACTAACAACTCCTTACTAACAACTCCCTACTTACTACAACTCCTTACTAACAACTCCCTACTTACTACAACTCCTTACTAACAACTCCTTACTTCCCACCAACTCCTTACATACTAACAACTCCTCTATCATTTTAATTGCTGGAGGGGTTGCCCCCCACTACCTGAAAATCCTGGCTCCGCCATTGACCTGGGGTCATCATCACTTCTAGAGACCGTAAGAATGGCTTCTCGCAAGCACTTCCTGTATGCAGCCTCTTAACCTACGTGACTCGGACCTGGGGTCCAAGTGTTGAGCGTTTGGATAGCCCTGGTTCATCCCTCTCTTTATTTATTTTAAACTATGTTTAAAATATTCTTGGTTCTTTCGGTAAAGTCACGTAGAAGGGAAACAATAAAATAATAAAAATATAAAACAATAAAATTATCACGGCGTTTCGACTGCAACATAAGCAATCATCATCAGGTGTGAAAACCACAACAAGAAAATTTGAAAAAAGTGGCGGTTATTTTTAACGTCAGCAC
This sequence comes from Petromyzon marinus, assembly GCF_048934315.1. Lineage (NCBI taxonomy): Eukaryota > Metazoa > Chordata > Hyperoartia > Petromyzontiformes > Petromyzontidae > Petromyzon > Petromyzon marinus. The sequence continues at coordinate 9,516,867 of NC_133714.1, read as the reverse complement.
CACGGAGAGCGATTTGACAGTTTGTTCAGATGGCCGAGTTCATCTATTTTGATTTAAAGCTTTCGTGACTGCAGGGATTCATATTCTTGGTTCTTTCGGTAAAGTCACGTAGAAGGGAAACAATAAAATAATAAAAATATAAAACATAAAAAAATATATTGTTTTATATTTTTATGTTTATTATTTTATTGTTTTCCTTCTACTTGACTTTACCGAAAGAACCAAGAATATGAGTCCATCTATGTTCGGAAAAGAGAAGGGGGGAGACGAAAAATAATGAATGCGGTCTGAAAGCCACCTTAAGCGTGATCAATCAATTAAGACCCGAAATGGTTTATCAAATCCTTCCAATGATTGCTAAGCCAGAATCCATATTTAAAATGTCAACAACAACAATACATGGGTGATGGGAATCAATATACAAATGTCCAGGAGTCCGCGACACAATATAATCATCGCTCTTAACATTACCTACTATAATCACCCAGGAATGTCCTTAACGCTCGTGACGTCACTCCACATCCAGCCCCCCTCTTTAATATTCATGAGCAGGTCACGTCCTCCTAATGGACCCCCCCTCACCCCTCATTAATAATGTAATCACCAATATGGACTACCCCCCCCCCAACTAATAATCATGAGCAAGTGACGTCACTCCACAGTCCACATCGTACAGCCCCCCTAATTAATAATCATGCGCAGGTGACAACCTCCAAATGGACACCCCCCTCCCCCCATCATTATTACCTACTATAATGAGCTAAAAATGTCTGTGTGCAACGCCCGTGACGTCACCCCACGTCGACCAGCCCCCCTCATTATTAATCATGACCAGGTTACGTCCTCCGAATGGACACCCCCCTCCCATACCTACTATAATCACCCAGGAATGTCTGTCAACGCTCGTGACGTCACTACACATCGAACAACTCCCCTAATTAATAATCATTATAAGGTGACGTCCTCCAAATGGACACCCCCCCCCACCCTTCCTAATAATTAGCGGCTGACGTCACTCCACCAGGGGGGCGAGGCGCCTCCTCCCCCCTCCTCGGCGTCAACTCACAACCCTCACGTCATCACGTGATCTCCGTAACGCTGTTGAGACATCGAAGTAAAATAGACGTCACCGCGCCCTTACAAACTGCACGCGCATTCATGCAATGAATATCACGTCGCGGGCTGATTTTCGCTTGCAAGTTTCAGATTTACTGCAATGCACCCGTACGTGGACGGGCAAGAAAGCTAGTTTCCAAAGAGTCGATGCCATCTCCTTGCCAAGAGTGGCTTGGTGTCAGCGCCGAATTAAGCTAGTGCGGGCCTTGTAATCTCTGTTATAAAGGGGCCCTAAATAAAAAAACACGGAAATATTAAAACACAAAATTTGTAACACGCATGGTAAAGTAATTGTATTTTTTTTATTTACTACACAGCCAAATAATACGACAAATCGCTAACCTTAAACACCCAGTCGTTCGTAAAAGTTGAAGGCGGTATAGTACTATAGTAATAGAGCAAGTGCAGAATCACTGAACCGGAATTGATAGCTTGAAAGCGTTTAGCGCGGGGCCCTTGAAAGTGCGGGGCCCGTAGCTACTGCGCCTGTGTAGCTACTGCGCCGTGTGTAGCTACTGCGCCGTGTGTAGCTACTGCGCCGTGTGTAGCTACTGCGCCGTGTGTAGCTACTGCGCCGTGTGTAGCTACTGCGCCGTGTGTAGCTACTGCGCATGTGCAGCTACTGCGCTTGTGTAGCTACTGCGCTTGTGTATCTACTACATGTGTAGCTACTCAATTCTAGATTTAAAGCTTTCGTGACTGCAAGGATCCATACTCTTTGGTTCTATTGGGTGACTTTACCCAATAGAACCAAAGAGTATGTGTAGCTACTGCTTGTGTAGCTACTGCATGTGTAGCTACTACGATAATCCGGCACTCCTCGGTGTCCACTGTGGCTTGCAGGCCTGGACCCCTTTGGCTTCCTTCCTGACTGGTCACGAGGTGGATTTGTGGAAGGCGTGACCAGTCCGACTCCGTCACCATCCGCTCTATTGTCCCTGCAAGGCCCCTCTATTCATGTCGCCCCGTGGTGGTGCATGGCGCACGTGGCCTGTAGTCCAGCGCTGTGGAGTGTGAAGGGGTTGATGGACCACACGCGCGGTGTACAAGACTCGCTTCGGCGTCGAGGTTGCTATACTCTTTGCTCGCCAGAAAGCGGTTCAGCAAAAAATGTGGACTCCACCGATTCCGCAATTCCCTCCCCGTGGTCTCTTCTAGCACATTGGTGAACCCCGGTAAGTTCCTGAGTCTGATAATTGTTTTTTTACCCTTTTATCTGGCAACAAAACTGACACGTTTTTTACAAGGAGTCGTGTTGCTTCCTATCTGCCGTGCTGGCAGCAGCGATCTTTTGTTGCTGACCGATGTTGAGCTACCGACCTTACGCTCTGCAATCGGAGTGAAATTAATAAATAACTAGATAAATACACGAGAACGCGTGGGATAATATAATCGGTGTAAACATTTCATTTACATGTTTATTTTGAACAAAGACTGTCTTGTTCAAAATCTAATTTCACCATAGGTGTCACCACGGGAGACAAATGCGTTCCCGTTCGAGTATCGCACAGCGATCAGATGACGACCTCATGCCTGAGTGCAGTCCCAGAAAGCGGATTTCACGAAGTGACTCCTGGACGGACGCTTTGTGTTGCGCCCGAAACGGCGTGATTTATTTTATTTTATACCTACGTTGACTTTACCGAAAGAACCAAAATAGTATGGATTCCTGCAGTCACGAAAGCTTCAAATCAAGTTTGCAGGGGATTGGTCGGGCTCGTCATACGGCAACGCAATCAACGTAGCGTTAGAATAAGCCACGTGGCAAAGCAAAGTCAACGGAGGAGGCCCATCCGTTTCAAAGACAAGGGATATACAATTAACAGAGCGTGTTTGTTTTGTATGTTTTTTTTATCCACAAGCATGTGTGGTTAATGCTGACTTGGTGTATATGTTTGGTGTTTGAACATGTTAACACCTCCTGTTGTATTGGCAGGAAGGGTAAAGCCTTTTCTTATGATTAATTTTGATCGTTTTTGTTTTTACGCAGTCATTGATGACCGCACCGAAACCGTCACCACACTCCGCTAAGAAGCGCAGTTTAACTATGGGCGAGTGAAACGCGGAATCAAACGCAGGGCCGCAGTGGTGATGGCTCTGCGCCGACAGCATTTCCTTTTTGACACCGAGCAGGCATTCGCGACCAATAGTATCCATAATAAGAGGGGTTTTTGGGTTAGATCGCGTACATATAAATGCCTTGCTAAATCCGCCACCAGCCGACACAGCCATTCAGTAAGGATTTGTCGCGTAAACAGAACGTGCCAATTCGTTACTAGTACAGCACACCGGCGTGTTGGAGAGTACACTCCACAACTGTTTAGAATTCGAGTACAGTTCGACGTTTCGCCGGTGATTACAACCAGCATCATCGGGCCACATGTTTTGTTTCCGTGACAAACCCTCTTACTAATTGGCTGTGTCGGGTGGTGGCGGGTTTAACGGCACATTTCTGTTTACGCGATATAACCCAAAACCACCTCTATTACGGAGCATTGTCATTACGAGCCACCCGGCCACCTCCAACACCCCCTGCAGTGGTTAACCTGCTACACTTGAGCACGTGGCGTCGTCCTAAGCCGTGGTGTGGGTTTCGAACTCGGGGGGTCTCAGCTGCGTGTCTCAGTGCAGAGAAGCGGGCACGGCACAAAGCCCCCCCCCCCCCCGCCGCACTCTCCCCGCCCGAGACAGCCGCGCGTGATTTTGTCATTTGGTGTTTTCTTAAATCAGATTTAGGGAATTGTTCTTGCAAGTGGCTTCCTTGATATTTTTTTGTTACGTTTCCTGTCTTCCTGTCTCCAGGGCATCTGTTAAACGTGCATGGGAAAGAGGCCTGCGAGACAGCCCCAACGTCCGAACTGCAGAAGCGTTCACGTCTCTTTGACTGCCGACAGCGCACGCTGGGCCAACGCAAACCCCACAAAACTGGGCGCGGAATGTTTATCTTTCCACGATTGCGTAAAAAGCTGTTGTTTTTGGCCGTGCGTGAAATATCAGATGTCAAGGATTTCGTTTTCTTCAGCGCAACTGGCATTTCCGATCGTCGCCCGAGTCATTAAAAAAAAAAATTGGTTCAACTCTTCGCAACTGTTGCCACTTGAGCTTTTGAAGCGAAGTTTGTCGCAGTCAGCCAGCACCGTATGTCGGCAGTCCAGAGACCGCAAATCGACTCCCTCAGGGTCGGGCTCGGGATGTTGTTGCCAGCTCGCTCAGTGGGAGGTCGCTCCGTCTCATCTGCTGCGACAGGGGTCCGAAAACTTCCTCCGCATCGCCCATCGGCGCCGCCGACCCCCCCCAGCCCCCCCCCACCCCCCCACTGCTCTCCCGCACGCCGAGCCCTGGCTTGGATCCGTCCGGACGGAGGGCGGATCTGGACCGGCACCGTCACGGCGCCAGTCCCATCGGCTGTCCGAAGGAACTCGTGGGTTCGTGAGATCTGTCCCGACACCGGCCTCACCGGGCAGGGGGCCTCCTGGAGTCTCCACTTGGCGCAACTACGGCTGTCATTGCCCGCGCCAATGCTCCTCACTCACTTCTCAGAGGGGGGGGGTGGGGGGTGCCACTTGCGCCGAGAAGACATCACCAGCGTGAGGGCCGCCACACATTTTGAAACCATTGGGGGTGTGTATCATCATCAACACGATGACGATGTTGATGATGATGATGGGGGGTGTGCATCATCAATACGACGACGATGTTGATGATGATGGGGGGGTGTGCATCATCAACACGATGACGATGTTGATGATGATGATGGGGGTGTGCATCATCAACACGACGACGATGTTGATGATGATGATGGGGGTGTGCATCATCAACACGACGACGATGTTGATGATGATGATGGGGGTGTGCATCATCAATACGACGACGATGTTGATGATGATGGGGGTGTGCATCATCAACACGGCGACGATGTTGATGATGATGATGATGGGGGGTGTGCATCATCAACACGATGACGATGTTGATGATGATGAGGGGGTGTGCATCATCAACACGATGACGATGTTGATGATGATGATGGGGGGTGTGCATCATCAACACGATGACGATGTTGATGATGATGGGGGGTGTGCATCATCAACACGATGACGATGTTGATGATGATGATGGGGTGTGTGTATTTTCCTGGGCCACACGTCAGGGGCCGCACTAAAGGCCACCAGGGCCCGCCAGTGGCACTGCGGGCCTTGCGATGAAGAGCACTGTGGCCTACGCGCTCCCGATGGTGTTGATGGCTACCGACTCCTGTTCCATCCAGACTCAAGATCCTCCTCTGCTCCTCGCCGTCTCTTCTCTTTGAGATGTGTGCAGAACGAGCGCGAGATGTCCACGTGGGATGGAGTCATTGGCGCGCACTTTAGACAGTTGAGAGACAGAGACGGTTATTGTTGTTGTTGTCTCTGGAAGGACGTGTTTGTTGCTCCGCGAAGTTGTTCAATAAAGACGCATTCATCGTTACGAGACCATATCCTGAGTGCAGTCACCTTCGACTTCATAATTAGCGAGGTGCCAAGTGAGAAGTAAACATCATCAACAGATGCATGGATCACCACAAGGCCCTCCCGGTTCCCTCCTGATGCAAGCCCCGCTGTCGTGGAGCGCGTCTTGAGATGCATTTGCATTTGGAAGGTCTACAACCTCCACATTCTAAACTAAATCCATAATCTGGCCTTGTACAACCTTCAGGTAAGGCTGATGCGACCGATTGACGCTGTGGCCATCAGCCCACTGTGGCGTTATAAAACGAGTGCCACTTCGCGGTGAGTCGACAGTGTTTGCTCAAACCAATCGGTGGAGGAAGGCCGCCCGGAACTCTATATCATTGGCGCTGTTTGACCACACTTCGCCGTGCTGGTCAGTGAGGGTTTGGACAACCCATTGAGATGGGGCGTCTCGTTTGCAAGGGTGCCCAGGGCGTCGCCTGACACAAGCAAAGGCACGATGACTCGCGTACACGCTTTGTGTTGTTGGCCGGGAGTTGAACTCGGCGGATGCGTAGTGCAGCGCATTGACCGCGATGCCACCAATCCGCGCTCCCAGTCTTTACCGAAAGGACCAAACAGTATGGATTCCTGCAGTCACGAAAGCTTCAAATCTGGCTTGAACGTTTTGAAAAGGAACCAATCTATTAGCGCACAACGTGGTGGTCGTGCTGAAGGCTTCACGGGGTATTGGACATCGGCAGTCAGAACAGCGTCGATGTGTTGCGTAACAACAATGAACTCCGGTCATCCTCGTAGTGGCTTGTGGCTGACCTTTGAACAAAGACGGTGGTCACCGCATCGCGCGCTTTCAGATGCGCTTCTGCGGCCGTCTGGAACGCTCTCCCTTCCGATATTGGGAAGCCACTGGAGCTTTGCGCTTTTAAATCATCATCTCGATTCAAAACACCGCTTCATTAGAATTGCTTTTCGTGTTTAGTTTGTTGCCCTTCCCCGCGCCTCCAATTAGCACGGTGGGGCTGTGTACGGTGTGAAAGAAGTTCAACATACATACGTACAATGAGACAATGCCACGTGTTACCCAGGAAAGGCTCACCGAGGCTCGAGACTCTGAAACCAGAATATTTAACACTGGAGGAATCCGATGAGCTATAAAGCCCTTTTTCACAGATGTGAGGTCGAAGCGGGCCAGGATAGTCCTGCGTCACGACGTTTTGCCCAATTCCACGACTTCTTTGGCGTGTGGGGAGGAAACCGGGAGAAAGAAAAAAACTGGAGAGATGCCACGCGTCTTCTTTGGTTCTTTCGGTAGTCACGTAGAATGAGAATAATTGAAGCTCTGTCGTCCCGACAGGTCTGTACCTTTCACCTGAAGACGGCCGCTTGGGTTGTGGCCGAAACGTCGTGATAATTTTATTGTGTTATTTTATTATTTTATTCTCATTCTACGTGACTTTACCGAAAGAACCAAAGAAGATGAATCCTTGCAGTCACGAAAGCTTTAAGTGGAAAGATGCCACGCGGTTGAGGGGACGTCGTTCAAAGGCACCGCACGGACAGATTCGGTGCACGTGCAGTGCTGCCCTCTCCTGGCCACCTCCCGTCCCACCAACGCTCGCCTCCAGAGCGCTGGGCGTACGCGATGTTGCCACCGCACATGGCCGCATGGCGTTAGCGAAGAACCCACCCCCCCCACACACATCGCAAGAACGCGTTTTTTTGTGCCAGGAAGCCGCTTTACGCGATTAAAGATGCACTCGCAAATACAGAAGCAGGTGCCGTGGAATGTTTGCCAATATTTGCCTGACAATGCGCGGTGCCTGCCTCCGTGGGGATTACAATTTTTGTTTTTTTTATTAAAATAAAACTCCAACGCCCACCATCAAGGTTCATTTGAGTACTCTCGTCGAAGTCGCGACCCATCTGAAGGGCTTAGCGGCATTTTCATTTCCGTTTCCACGCCCGAGCGAGACGGCCAAGGCAAACAGCCTACACCGCTGGCACTGTAGCTGTGGCCGCGCGCGAACGAACACACAGAGCCACCTTCCACGTACGCGACTTTCCCCATGGGTGCATTCAGTAAGCACCAGCGAGCGCGCGTTCGTCGACTTGCAAAGCGTAGGTGGCACGGGTGGCTCACGGTGGCGAATACCGTCGGCGGTGCCGAGCCAGCACCGACGATGTCTGGTGTAGAGGATTGCGGGCCTCCTCGGCCTGGTCACAGACACATTTATAAATGCATCATCATCATCATCATCAAAGTTGCAGTTGGCTTATCAACTGATTTTGCAGAATTGAAGCTCTGAGAAGTAAAATGTGGGTTTTGTGAGCCGCCTCGAATGCATGGGAGTTCTTCTGAAGGCAATTCAAGAGTACAGCAACGCGCAGCTCTCTACTTTGACGCAAGGTGATGCCCCGCTCACGGAAATCATGGAAAGGTATCTCGGGAAATGTTCAAAATTTTACTCGGGCAATTAAGTTACGCACAAAAAAACCAAATCAACTTGTGGAATAAATAACATTGATCTCAGTCAGGTTTGTGAGATCCCTGTTCCAAATGTGGGCTGTTTATCATCTGTTTGGAACATTTCATGATCGTTGTGAAATAGCGGAGGTGACAGCCAGATTGGACCCCACGCGTAGATAAGACAACTTCAAGATGGGAGGATGAGGGGGGAGTGGGGTTAACTGGAGCATCTTGGACACGAAGGTGACAATTCCAGGTGCATGGCCAGGTTTCGAATCCACTTACACTCGGGGTCCTACTATAAAATCCCATTACATTTCCTTGCTATTGCTGTAAATCAGCAGACACGTCACTTTCCCAACCAGCCAGTTAACCATCCACCCAGCCACCCAGTTAGTCACCCATGCACCCAGCCACCCATCCATCCAATCAGTCTACCACCCATCTATCCACCTAGACACTCATCCATCCTTCCAGCAATCTACCCAATCACCGACTTAGCCATCCACCCAGCCACCCAGTCAGTTATCCACCGAGCCACGACGCCATCCACCCACCCAGCCATCTATCCACCCAGACACCTACTTAACCACCCAGTCAGCCACCCAACAAATTAACCGAGGCAACCACCGCTCCAGATTTTGGGCCGCTGCAAGCTGCGGCAATTGACGCCGAACCGCCTGAGTGGGTAGGGGGAGCGGGGTTGGAGTGGGGGTCCCTCGGGCATCGCGCAGCGGAGCGAGCACGGCACGGGCAGCAGCAGCAGCGGCGGCGGCGGCGGCGCTGCTGTCGCAGGGCGCTCGGCGGGGCTCGCCGGCGCGGCCTTCTGCTTCATTTACCCGGCGCTGCCGCAGCAACGCGACGCATTGTCCGCGGGGCCCTTTCCCATGCTACGCGGGGTCAGCGCGCGACGCAGCCTCCGTTGTTTCGGAATTAATTCCCAAAGGGAACGAGGTGGGGTTTGGGGGCACGCGGGCCGCGGGGGAGGAAGAGGGCTGGGCCGCTAAGCACGCACCGTGGCTGGAAGTGCGAAACGGGCAGAGAGCTGGTGGGGGTGGGGTGGGGGGGGAGCCCGGTGTTGGATCCCCGCTTCAGTCCCTGCTCTCTCCACGTTTAATTTAGCACACAAACAAGATGACTTCAAATTCCTGCATAATTGATGGCGGGGTTGTTGTGGGGGGAGGAGGAGGCGGGGGGGGGGGTAATCTGTTTACTCCGATATTAGGTAACACCCTTGCAAATGGGATGTTCCATCTGGAGTAAAGTGTACATTTAGTCGGTGATTGACTTGACCGGCCCTTGTCGACTCAGCAGGAGTTGGCGACCCCGTGGCTGCTCGCCCGGGTAGGGGATGTGACGGGCCCCAGGATGTGAACCCCCTGAGACTGGCTGCAGCAGGGGTCGGCCAATGCCAGCCCAGGGTCAACTCAACCCCTCCCCCCTTTGGAGTCGGCAACGCAAGGGCGATATTTCGGATAAGCTGGGCCCAGCCGTGGGAATGTGGAATTGTCACCAATTGCCTACGGGCATCGAAAGACAAGTGCACCGACACACACTCGTTTGACTGAGACAAGTTAAACAACAAATGTACGTGAAAGTGTATCTTTATAGAATAAGAATAAAAATAATAAATAATTCGCCCCAGAATGCAACCCCGTTTTTTTTGTGGGAGTCTTGCACTAGGACATCTGGCCAACACCAATATTCTTTCTTGATTTGAAGCTTTCGTGACTGCAGGAATCCATACTCTTTGGTTCTTTCGGTAAAGTCACGTGGGTATGAAATCAACTAAATCACGACGTTTCGGGCGCAACACAAGCGTCCGTCATCAGGTGGGAAAAGCCTTCCCACCTGATGTTCTTGTTTAGCTCTGGGAAGGCGACCGGAGAACCCTGGAGTTATCCCCCACGCCGAGCACGGCGAGAGAGAGAGAGAGAGCGAGCGACACTTAGCCACTCCACACAGACGAGAGACGCCGCCAGAGTCGTGGCTCGAACGCAGGGGCCCTTCCTGACGCCACGAACGAGTGCCATCCCAACTGTGAGCACCGCCGCGCCAAAGCAGGCGATGAATCTCGATGTCCCCCCTCGCCGCTCAAATCAGGGTTGGGTCCCAGGCCGTGGGGGGGGAGGGGGAGGGAGGGGGGGGGGCTCAAGGCACGTGAGGGAAGGCTGCGGGGTGGGGGGGTCGCGACAAGCAATCGGCGCTTGAAGGGAACGCGGGCCCGCCTCGACGGAGCGCATCTCAAAGTGCGCCGAGATGCCCCACCGCGGTTGCCACCTGTCCGGGTTTTGTCCCGGACGGCGTGCAGAGTTGGCGTCTCTCGCGTGTTCGGACGGCGGCAGGAATTGAAGCGGCGCGCCGAGAGATCTCGTGCGGTTACCGGTTACAGCCGCGCACAACTTTATCCACGGGTTGACACGGCACGGCATCGATACGAGCTCCCGTGGACAGGCCAGGTCTGCAAGCGGAGGGGGAGGTGGGGGGGGTAAAAAAGGTGGCAACCCGAGTGGCAGTCGAGGAGGATAGCCCTCCCACCCCCCAGGCGCCCCCCCCCACTCCCAGCCCCCCCCCCCCACCTACCAGGCGCCTCCCCCACCTCCCAGGCGCCCCCCAGCCCCCCCCAGGGCCCCCCTCCACCCCCCAGGGCCCCCTCCACCCCCCAGGGCCCCCCACCACCCCCCTCCACCCCCCAGGGCCCCCTCCACCCCCCAGGGCCCCCCACCACCCCCCTCCACCCCCCAGGGCCCCTCTCCACCCTCCCAACGCAGCAACGAGCTCCGGCGGTGACGGTGGCGGCCGCCGCCGGAGCCTCCAGAAGCCGGGCGCCTTCCCCCGACGGAGGCGGCTAATTAATCAGCCTGAAGGCCGTCATTGTTCTCGGGTGTTGCAAATCGTCAAAGCCTCGGCCGGGGTCAGCGCACGCCTCTCGCCAGACCCACCCCCCCCCAACAGCACTTTGTCCCCGGGCTACAATGCGCCCGACTCGGCGCGCTCTGCCGCGTTAAGTTTTTTTTTTAGAGAGGTCCCGAGGATGTTCAGATTACATTCCCCCCCACCACCGACGAGAGAGAGAGAGGGCACGGTTTTAATTCACTACCGGAGCTTTCCGGGGCTGCCAGTGCGAGCTACGTGTCTCCACTGCGCCGCCTCCACTCTCGTTTTCCGTAACACTCGAGTGGACTTTGTGCCTTTTCCGCTGGAGACCAAAACCCCAGACGTCGAGTTCTCAGCCGGCCTCGGTCTGCCATCAGAGCTGCTGCTGCTGCTGCCCATTGCAATGAAATGTCAACACAATGACGGCACCGCACCTCGGTAGGAATCGACGCAGATGTCATCGACACGGACTGTCTGGGTTAGTTCATGCGCAGGTGGTGGTTCTTCTATCGCAGGCTTCAGTCGACCTTCCCTGTGAGCCACCTGAGGCTCGCAGTCCTCTGCTATCTGGAAGACCTCCGACACGAGTAACGATGCCACTGAGAATTGGGTTTGATCGAGCGCCCTTTATGTGGCAGGGCATCTCAGAGCGCTTCGCGCCCCCATCTCAACACATCTGCAAGGGCGCGCCACCAGTGGCGGCTGCCCCTGTGGCTGCAAGGTTACAGAAAACGCGGGTATAAGTCTACCATCGGGGCGATGACTGCTGCTGCTGCGTGTGATCGTGGTTGAGTCCGTTTCATTATTTTGTGCCACGTGAAACATCGCAGGCGACAGGAAACCACACGGGAAGGACATTAGAAAAAAGTGGCAGCACCAGGCAACCTGCTAACGCTGTTTCACCCAGTGAAGTCCGTGGCTGTGCAGAATGCAGGGCTTGTTTATGTTTTGACTAGGTTACCATTAATTCAGGAATGTGCCCGGCTTTCGGTGCATTCCATTTAAATATGGTATTTAATTATTGCAAGAATTTTTAGTATGCGGAGGGGGTTCAATGTTGTGGGATCTTAATATTGGATAAATATTAACCCCGCGACAACCAAGGCACTCGCTTGTGAGCAAGCGAACCTGAGCAAAGGGCCCGCCATCACCTGGAGCAATAATTATTATTGCTGCCGTATCGCGAAAAAAAAAACACGGCGACTCGTGTTTACTGCATTAGACTTTTCTGGGCTCGGCAGCTTAAACCAACACGGAGCAACAGAATGCGACCGTGGCTCGTGGCAGTAATTACGGAATTATTTTGACTGCAGGAAGGACACGACTGGGAAACGCGACGGGATATATGCACACCGGTGGCAAGGAAGGAAGGCGCGTCGGCACAGCAACGATGAGATGAAGAGGTGAACTCGAGAATCCATACTCTTTGGTTCTTTCGGTAAAGTTACGTAGGTAGAAAATTTTAACAAAAACTATTATATCGCGACGTTTCAATCGCAACACAAGCGGTCGTCCTCAGGCGGAAAAATAATCCAGCAGTGGAACTGCTGAACCAGGAAGAACACAGCGAGAGAGCTGTTACAACAACAAGACGTTATAGATGTTGGCCAAGGGCAAGCAGGCGGGGTCAGAGCTGGAAAGGAATTCCATCCCCGCACGCAAGCACGTCAGTTGTGTTCATGGGGGAGATTAGGGAGAGAGATTATGGAGAGAGAAGCTAGGAGTGTTATATTGAAATGAATTTGATTGTGGGGAAGCAGAGAGATCGGAGCACCGGGGCGACACGGCTCCCAACATCTCAAGGCACTGCAGGGCCCACATCAACCCCAACCTCTCGACTGCTCTCTTCAGCGTTTGAAGCCAGCGTCTGGCTGTGGGGTTTTCTCTCTCTCCGAATATTCCCACAAGGCCTGGCAAAGGCCAAAATGCAAATTCTTACACCGTTTACTTTATATTTCACATCAGTTGTTCAATTTTTGATTTAAAGCTTTCGTGACTGCAGGGATTCATATTCTTGGTCCTTTTGGTAAAGTCACGTAGAAGGGAACAATAAAATAATACAAATATATTGTTTTATATTTTTATTTTATTGCTTCCCTTCTACGTGACTTTACCGAAAGAACCAAGAATATCAGTTGTTCAGTCGCATGAGTCCTGGACGGCAGCTTATCTCATTTATACTTGGTACTTTTGCCTCGATTTCTATTTGCATAATTGTCAAATGTTGTTTCTGTTGTTGAATTTGTCATTTTGCTAAATCAGGCAACTCCTGAGAATAGGACTTGACTCTGTTCCCTTGAGATCTCACCTGGTTAAACTTGAACCTTGAAACTATACTTCTGCATTTATATGTCACTAGTTGGTTTGTGGCATCATCGCAGCCACTAAAGGGGCCGTCCATAAATGATGTCACACGATTTGGCTGATTTTTGACCCCCCCCGCCCCCTCGTTACACAGCGTCACAAACGTCTGACCGCCCCCCCCTCCCCCTAGGTACGTGACGTCATTTATGGACGGCCCCAAAGCTATGCTTCTGTCGCTGCATGCTACACGCATTTGTCCAGTCTGCCATTAGCATGAATCAACAGCGAAGTTCAATCTCTGTAGGCCCCGACCCTTCCTCTATAGACCCCCACCTCCTTCCTCATTATGCCACACCCCCTTACCCCATAGGCCCCGCTCCTTTTCTCAGCACCCTTTCCTTTTTAGGCCCCGCCCATTATTCTTTAGGCCACGCCTCTTTTTTGTCGAGGCCACCACCACGACGACGACCACCATTTCTTAGAGCAGCAAAATAAAAAAAAGTTGTTCCATGCTTGTGTAGTGACATGGCGCCGACTGTTGGACAGCAGCAACTGCAAGTGGGCACTTAGTGCACACGCCACTCGGCATATACGCGGGGGGGTGTGCCAGCAGAGCGGAGGAACTGTGGCAAGGCTCACGATAGACCTCGTGTGGAAGCCCCTGGAACCTTCCAGACGGTTCGAGAAGGGAGGCGCGGCTAGGGCGGAGCCAAGCCGCGCCGAGGGGAATAAAAGCAGCGGAAAGCGGGGAGCTCGGGCTGCCGTTCCCGTGGATTGGACTCGTCTTGTCGCCGCTGCCTTCGCCCGATCACTGCGCGGCTGGACAGTAGTTGGCCGTCCCGGTCGACGCCGTCCGTGCAACGTGTGGCAGCGGGGTCATGTGTGGGGGAGAGAGGGGAACCCGAGTGGTGGCGTGAGCTCGGCAACAACAATAAAAGGGCAGAGGGGTGCCTCCTGCGACCACTCGTCTCCGGCAGACTGTGTGCGCGACACACACCACCCACACGCGCAGACGACACAACACTTGTATTAGGAAGCCACTGGAGCTATGCACTTTAAATCTAATATTGAAAACGAATTTACAGTAGAACTGCTTTTGTTGGGTTTAGTTTGTCCTCACCCCGCACCTGCGTTTAGCACGGTTGGCTACGTACGGTGCGAAATAAGTTCAATGTGCGTCCGTACAACCCCCAAGAGCGTCCCACTTCGCAAACGGTGACAATGGACGCAACGTTTAGCGGACACGCGACATGCACGCAGGGTACACTCAGCAGCTCCCACCAGCCGCGGGTCAGGAAAAGATGCCTCGGTCACGGAGAGAGGGAGAATGGGGTTCCTTTATAGAGAAACAAGTGTGAATATGACGCGCGTACAAATGTACAAAACGTATTTGAAAACTCCATTTTAAATATTATCTCCGGCCCTCCCGACGGCTAAGCAAATTACTTTTTTTTAACGTGCAATTAAATAACCTAACAGCATTAAATACTGTTTCGTGTGGACTTGTAAATTGCTTGTCTATAAATTAAGTGCACTTCGAATGTGTTAAATTAGGCTGTGACAAGAGGAGCGATGTTCTTCCGGCTGTGAACGCAGAGACGCGCATTTCGGAACGTTTCAATCGAACCGCAGCACTGTGAGTGCCCCCCCCCCCATCCACACAGCGAGACACGCCGTCATTCTCCCAACCCCCACGCTGTGACAGTCACGTGGGGGGGGGGGGTCATTTGACCTTTCTTCACACCACGCTTGTCAGTTCGGGTTCGTGAAGGAGGGTGGAGAGGCCCCACAGGAGCAGCTCAGAAACCATTCGCCGCACGGGGAGAGGCATCGGAGTGGCCCACACACCAAACTCCAGTCCCAGCCACCTGCGTTCCACTCCCAATCGTGACGCACATCTTCACTATCGAGCCGTACATGAACTCTCCTGGGCCACTCCTAGGTCGACTCAGCCTTAATAATTGATACTTCGTTCTGCGTGTGACGATTATAGCACTCGGGAATAACTCCTCGCCCCCCACCCCCCCGTGAATGCTGTTGCTCACATCACCCACTTACTTGCCACATCAGCCCTAATAGGAGCTTGCTAACAGCACTTACCCCAACAGTCTGTAAGGCTGTGTGGGGGTTATTTGTTTTTTGTACATAAAGAGCGGCGGCAGTGCGGTTAGCACACTTCACTACATCCTGTAAAACCAGCAGTGAACCCCAACTCGGTGGTAGTTGGTTTCTGAATCTGGAGCGAGCTTCCTCGAGGTCGACTTAGCATGGAATGAGCACCTGATGTGGTGGTGGTAACCTCAGGGTACAGGATACAAAGAGGCGACTTGGCGTGGCAGCGGTAACGTCACTCACTTGTGCACCGTCGCCCTTAATAGGTGCTCGCGAACACCACAGGTGAATGGCCTTAGCAACTCGGGGGGACCTTTCTGTAGCCATGCGCACAGGGTTCAGAATTCTTAGAGAGCCGTAACAAGAGAAATGCAGCCCTCCCATTGAACATCGACACAACAAATAATAACGTGACGTAAAAGGGCACACATGAGGCATCCCTGGGATTAATGCATTTTAACTTGTCCATATTTAGCGGATGGATTCGTTCAAACGTAACTGATGATTGTTGCATACACAATCGCATGGGTGACTGCGCTTTTAGGGAGCGTGCCGAACAGAAACCGATGCTCGTCGCCGTTCCACTGAATTACACAAATCACGGCAGTCCAGCGGCCCGGGTACATTTAAATGACACCTGCAGGCAAAATACTTTTTTTTTTGTTATCAAGTGAAAAACAAATTTCCTTGATGTTTAAAAACCAACCCGTTTGTTCCCCAGTGTGCCACGCAGGGAAGAGCCGTTTCAAACTCGTCCCGGGCCAGGCTCACAGCTCGGTGGAACCGCCGTCTCCCAGCGAAACACGCGGGCATGCACACGCACGCACGCGGGCACGCACGCACGCGGGCACGCACGCACGCGGGCACGCACGCACGCGGGCACGCACGCACGCGGGCACGCACGCACGCGGGCACGCACGCACGCGGGCACGCACGCACGCGGGCACGCACGCACGCGGGCACGCACGCGGCACCCATCTCCACTGATGAGGGAGAATGTCCTGGGTGCCACCTCTGGGTGTGCCGCTGCATCCGTGTCTCTCCTTTCCGTGTCTCTTTCCTCCTCCCCGTGTCTCTCTCCTCCTCCCCGTGTCTCTCTCCTCCTCCCCGTGTCTCTCTCCTCCTCCCCGTGTCTCTCTCCTCCTCCCCGTGTCTCTCTCCTCCTCCCCGTGTCTCTCTCCTCCTCCCCGTGTCTCTCCCCCTCCTCCTCGTGTCTCTCTCCTCCTCCCCGTGTCTCTTCCTCGTGTCTCCTCCTCCCCGTGTCTCTCTCCTCCTCCCCGTGTCTCTTCCCCGTGTCTCTCTCCTCCTCCCCGTGTCTCTCCCCCTCCTCCTCGTGTCTCTTTGGTGCCGCGTCCCTGACTGGGCCACACCACCACGCCCCCCCCCCCCCCCACCACCCCTCCCGTGAGCCGGTGGCGAGGGAGAAGCCTGGCAACCCCGGCCCCACCAAGACCCCAGCGGGGGGGCTGGGGGTCTGGGGGGGGGCGGAGGGGGGGTAGAGGGGGCGAGCGACAGGGCGAGTGACAGGAAGTGGTGGGGCGAGAGGGGAAGTTGGTGGTGGTGGTGGTGGGATGGGCGTGGGAGGTGAGGACGCCGAGATCGGTGAAAGGTTGCAGTCGGTGTTAGACGAGTACGGGAGAGACATCGCATCAACCGGCATCGATCCGAATCCACCCCATCAGAGGGCTCTTAGGCGAGGGAGTGATCCGTCCGGGCCACTGGCCGTGAGCCGGATGAACGAGAGCCGCAGGTCAAGTAGCCGGCTAGGGCTGAGAGTGGTGGCCCCAAGGGAGGGGACCTGCAGGTGGAAGGCCCTGGGGTGCCGTCCTCGAGGTGCCTCGGGGTGTCCCTCTCCTCCACCCCCCCCCCCCCCCCCCCGTGTCTCTCCGTTTCACTCCCCCGTGTCTCTCTACTCCACTCCACCTCCCCGTGTCTCTCTCCTCCACCTCCCCGTGTCTCTCTCCTCCACCCCCCATGTCTCTCCACTCCACCTCCCCATGTCTCTCTCCTCCACCCCCCCCCCGTGTCTCTCAACTCCACCCCCCCGTATCTCTCTACTCGACCCCCCCATGTCTCTAAAACTCGACCCCCCCGTGTCTCTAGACCCCCCCGTGTCTCTCCTCCACCTCCCCGTGTCTCTCTCCTCCACCTCCCAGTGTCTCTCTACTCCACTCCCCGTGTCTCTACTCCACCTCCCCGTGTCTCTACTCCACCTCCCAGTGTCTCTCTACTCCACCCCCTGTGTCTCTACTCCATCTCCCCGTGTCTCTCTCCTCCACCCCCCGTGTCTCTACTCCACCTCCCCGTGTCTCTCGACACGCTGCGACGCTTCCTTCGTGTTCACGAGCATCGACCGCTCCCCGTGGCCTTCATGAGACCGGCACAGTGGGGCAAAGTGCTCTGAGAAACCGTTCCAGCGCTCCCACCACGGCAAGGGCTGCTCCTCCTCCAACTCATCGCAGACACGAGCTTCCTCCGGCGATCCTCGCCAACACGTCATCGCCCGGGAGATTCCACCGACGCCCCAATAGTTCTGGTGAAATTCACACCCCGAGCGAGAGGCCCCGGGGCTGGTGATTTCTCGCCGTCTCCCCGACCAGCCGCTGCCCGGCGTCCCAAGCGGTGACCCCCCCCCACCCCCGGGCCTCCGTGGAGGGGCCTCTCGTGGACGTCCAGCGAGGCTGCGGCGGCCGAGAAGTCAAGGTCAAATGTCTCGCAGGACCGCGCTGGTTCTCCATCGGCGGCTCCGACCCAGCCGTGGTGGTAATTCCACGTTCCCGTGGCGGTTGGGGGGGAAGCGGGCGGATTTCTCCACCGTCTTTTCGCGCTCTGGAGTTGAGGCCGAGAGGCGGCGGCGGTGGCGGTGGTGGCGGCGAGCGCACGCGGGGACGCCACAGGCTCCCCACCCCCCCCCAGCAGCACCAACGCCGGCGAGCCGCTAACGAGCCCCGAGCGAGCCGCCAACGAGCGGCTCACGCCACCAGGAGCTCGCAACTCCCCCGCGGCGGCCGTGGCTCGGCGCTCCCCACCCCCGCGTCCGCCCGGCACCGCGTGTTGCCTCGGTGCCGAGCGGAACCAGCGGGCCGCACGCACGCGCGGTCTCGGGAACGTTTCAAGGGGAGGATTCCGTCCGGGGCGTCGACGGCGAATCCCTCCGCAAGAGCGGCACGGTCGCCCTTAGGCCTTGGGGCAGCCGGCCCTCAGGAAGGCCATCACCTCCTTGGCCACGCTGCTCTTCCACGGCTTGACGTAGCTGTTGAGGTCGACGACCAGCCGCTTGGTTTTCAAGTCCTCCTGACCGGCGATTAAATAGTCCGTGCCTGTATCGAAACGGACAGAGAGGGAGGGAGGGAGGGAGTGAGACGCGAGAGAGCGCCGCGTGGTGCCGGCGTCGGCGGCGGAGCGAGGCGTGCGGCGAGACGACCACGAGGTTTCGATCGCGGACTGAGTGCCGGACTCTTTACGGGCAGACTCGCTCCCCCTCTGCTCGGCCGTGCAAAGGAGCATCGCCCTGCGTGCCGTAACTCACGCCTTATTGAGAACGAGCCGAAACGTTCGGCCGTTCGGACGGAGCGGACGCGGGGAGATTTCAAACGAGGCGAGGGCGAGCGACGCTCGCCGGTGAAGTGCGTCGCCCCTTGGGAGAGCCCGCGACTCCACGATGACTCGCGAGGGATGGCTCGCTGGAGAGGAACGTCACCACGGTTCCGCGCGAGACTAAGCGCTGCACGCGCCGGCGAGCCGCACCGAGTTCGACTCAACGGCCATCCCCCCCCCCCCCCCGTTCCCCGCCTTCTCCTCCGCCCCCCCTCTCCGCGCCTCTCGGACAAGAGGTGCTCAAGAGTTGCGGGAAACTTTCACGGCCGTGCCAGAACTTGGCGCAGTCCGCCACGGAGCGGCAGATTCCCCCCCGCCGCCGCCGCCGCCGCCGCCGCCGCCGCCGCCACCGACCGGCGGGCTCCAGGCGAGTCGCGTCAACACTCGGCCCGTTTGTGCCGCGTCCTCGGCGAGGAATTCACGGGCTTTCGAACGGATTAATGTTTAATCCGCGCGCACCGCCGCCACCCGCTCCCATTCCTCCTCGCTGCCGCGGTGCCAAGTCGCCGGACCGCTCCCTCCCCCCCCCCCACCTCGGCCGGGCTCCCGTCGGGACGTTGCCGCGCGTTCGCGAGCGTCGGCGAGGGCGGGGGAGAGCGACGCCTCGCCCACGGCCTGCCGGGAGCGCGAGCGGCGGCTTCGCGACGCGGGCCGCGGAGGGTCCGCGTCGCTGTGCGTCGAAGCCAGCGGCGGCGGAACACGTGACGGCGAGACGGGGCGGGGGCGAGGGACTCACCCGGGTTGAGCACGGGACACGTGCACCCGCGGTGGGTCCACGACTCGGGGTACAGCGTGCCGCCCGGGGAGTCGCCGCGCCGGCGGGCGCCCCGCAGCACCTTGTCCACCTTCACGTTCACCTCGGCGTGCGAGCCGCGGTCGTGCGCCGAGAGCACGCGCGCCTTCAGCACTGCGCGGAGACGGAGAACACACGTGTAGCCTCGGTAAGACTGTTGGGGCAAGAGCCGTTAGCGAGTGGCACCTGTGAAGGCCGCCACGGCGCACGAGGGGGTGGGAGGCCAAGAACACGCCCGGCGATGTTTTGACACCGCACCGGGTACTCATTTGAGACCGAGTGGACCTAGGGGAGGCCCAGAACTGGATCAAATAATCATCACCGGCGACGGCCATCAGCGGGTATCGAAGTCGGGTCGCTGGGTTCGTAGCGCAGCACGCCATCCGCTACGCTACCACACGCGCGTACACACACACACACACACAAAGGTCCCCCGTGTAGCTCACACAGACTGTCCGGCCAAGTGTTGTCACGGCTCTCTTACCGTACGTGTATTTCATCGCACAGAACTCCTCCACGCTCGCTATGGTCCTGTCTTTACACAGGCACTTCCCTGCGCGACAGGGGGACAGGGAGATCACTCGCACCGCGGGCACGACCATTTACTCTCACGCTCCCTGCAAACGCACCACGTCCCAACGCCACCAATCGGAGATTTCAAATCCCTCCCCGTGCGCCGGGCTCGATACGGCCTCACGCAGCCCGACGCACAGCGGCTCCCGGCACGTGCCGCCTGGGGTTCGCCCACGGGAAGGCGCCCGGGACGGCAAATCGGAGCCAGGCCCTTCCTGCCGCGGGAAGCGTTTGCAGCGGCGCCGCCGCCGCCGCCGCCCTCCGGTCGCTCACCCGGATCTCGTGCGGCCGAGAAGCCCTGCTGCTCGTCCTCCCAGCCTGCCTTGGCCGCGTGCCGATTGGGCGAGTAGGGGACGAGGTCGGGGATGCGCCCGCCAACGGGCACCTCGTGGCGGGGCTCTGCGTCGAACCTGCGGGCGGCAGAGTGGGGGGGGGGGGGGGGGAGTGGGCGGGGCGGGGCGGGGGGGATTGGGGGGTGACGTCAAAGTGGTGCCTGCGTCGTCTCCCAATGGGCCGAGAACTCACCCCCTCCCCTCCCCCCCCCGCGGTTGTTGTTGTTGTTTTTTGACTTGCATCCCACTGGGGTTTTTTTGTCACACAGCGTTGGTGTATGGTGCTTTTTTTCAGGAATATTTTGCTGTTTTTTTCATGGATTTTCTGTTTGCACAGTCAACACAAAGTCACTTTAAGATGTTTTTCTTGCTCGTCTTTTTGTTTTTTTTGTTTGTTGCGGTTGCCCCCGATTCAAGAGCCGAATGGCTCACCAGGGCTATACCAAAATAAATAAACTTGAAAAAAAAAAAACTCTGCCTTCCGCAACAGGCGCAGGGCACCGAATGTGGACGTTCCGCCTTTGGCTTCAGGGTTGCTCGTGGAACCGAGTGACGCCCGCCGCTCGTTTGAGCAGGAACTGGCGCTGACTTTCCTGTGCGGGACCGAGGAGCTTCCTCACCGCTGGCTTCTGGCCGCGCGCGACCCCCCCACGCTCCGCCTCTACCCGTCGTTCCGATTCATAAACCAAGCCGCCGCACAGTACACGCATCCGGCGGTCGGTGAGATTGGGACAGTTGTCCCGCAGTTGAGCGTGGGCGAGCGATAGTGACCGTGAGTGTGCGAGCGTGGGCTGAGTGTGAGCGAGCGATGGTGACCGTGAGTGTGCGAGCGTGGGCTGAGCGTGAGCGAGCGATAGTGACCGTGAGTGTGCGAGCGCGGGCTGAGCGTGGGCGAGCGATGGTGACCATGAGTGTGCGAGCGCGGGCTGAGTGTGAGCGAGCGATAGTGACCGTGAGTGTGCGAGCGTGGGCTGAGCGTGAGCGAGCGATAGTGACCGTGAGTGTGCGAGCGTGGGCTGAGTGTGAGCGAGCGATAGTGACCGTGAGTGTGCGAGCGTGGGCTGAGTGTGAGCGAGCGATAGTGACCGTGAGTGTGCGAGCGTGGGCTGAGTGTGAGCGAGCGATAGTGACCGTGAGTGTGCGAGCGCGGGCTGAGCGTGGGCGAGCGATGGTGACCGTGAGTGTGCGAGCGTGGGCTGAGCGTGAGCGAGCGATAGTGACCGTGAGTGTGCGAGCGTGGGCTGAGTGTGAGCGAGCGATAGTGACCGTGAGTGTGCGAGCGTGGGCTGAGTGTGAGCGAGCGATAGTGACCGTGAGTGTGCGAGCGTGGGCTGAGTGTGAGCGAGCGATGGTGACCGTGAGTGTGCGAGCGCGGGCTGAGTGTGAGCGAGCGATGGTGACCGTGCGCGGGCGAGCGCGGGCGAGCTTAGGCGAGTGTGTAAGGGAGCGCGAGTGAGCGTGCATCACCCCTCGGTGCAGGTGCCCGTGTGTGGATCGCAGGAGCCCGCACAGTGGCACGGGATGCAGCCGCCCTCGCCGAAGCCCCAGTATCCCATCATGCACCGGTCGCAGTGCCGCCCCCCCACGCCGGGCTTGCAGAAGCAGTATCCCGTGCCGGGGTCGCAGCTCGCCTGCCGCTGGTTCGTGAGCGCGCCCAACGGGTGGCAGTCGCAGGCTGCGGGTGGAGGAGGGGGGGGGAGGAGGGAACCCTTTATCCCGGCTGCTCACGACGCTTCAGTCGCACGGGGTCACGGTCGGGACGTCGCCACGGACGATGCCGCCGCGTGACGTGACATCAGTCAACGCTCGGCCCGCGAGAACGGCTCTCACAGCCCCCGCCACCATGGCTCTCCCACAACCACCGACGTCACCACCGCGATCACAAACATTACCGCCACCGCCAACACCACCATCACCACAACAATCACCTACCAACATCGCAACCACGGCCATCACCGCCACCATCGCCACAACCGCCACAACCGCCACGAGTGTGGAATTTCCAACACGTGTTTAGGACCCGTCAGTGGAGGTGAGCAGCATGAAAGGCTCATATCAGGATGGAGAAACCTTGACTTGGCGACGGTGATGATGACGATAGTGATGACGATGATGATGACGACGATCGCGTGAAGAGACTGGAGGCCTACAACGTTCCCAACTGGTGGCCCTGTTGTATGGCGTAGCAAGTCCAGAACAGGACGTCAACAACTCAAACAATGTTGTCCTGCTACCGTGGGCCAGGACCGTCTCCAGAAGCTTTTCTTAAACCTCAACGAGAGTAAGCAACAAAACCACGTTGTTGAAAACATTTAAAAAAAAACTATTCCACATGGTACATCATTAGACCTCCTTTGCCAGTACCAAAATGTAATAATAGGGTTTTTCCCCTTTTTTCTGGCAACAAAACTGAAACCTTTTTACAAGGATTCATGTCTGCATTAACCACAATACCTGCAGTCAAAATGCAAACAAAAAACATACTATGATAATATATGCATTGTCCTTAAAACTGATTGGTCCACACCACGGCTTTCTTTTGAGCTTTGACTTGGTGTGGACCAATCAGTTTCAAGGACAATGCATATAGTATCACAGTATGTTTTTTTGTTTGCATTTTGACTGCAGGTATTGTGGTTAATCCAGACATGAATCCTTGTAAAAAAGGTTTCAGTTTTGTTGCCAGAAAAAAGGGGAAAAACCCTATAATTCCACATTGTGTTTTTATATTTTACCTGGAAAATCCCTCGAGGATGGAACATCTCGTCTTGCTAACAAAACCGACTTTGTCAAGCCCTTCGATTACGTTGCGAAGAAAAAAAAACTCAAACTGAAATGGTGAAATCAGCGGCGCGATTCGGGCGATTGCTCAACCAACGAGGGGGCGTTAGCGCAGGGGATGTGGCCGTCCACGCAGGAGGAGGAGGAGGCCTGACCCAAACCCGAACCCAAACGGAGGCGGAAGGATGGGAGGAGCAGCCGGAGTTGGCAGAGAGCAGCGGAGGCCTGCGTGGAGCGATCGCCTCGCCCGTGGACAACGCGTCGGCTGACACCCCGGACGGGCGCGCGGTCCACTCAAGGTGCGAGAAATAAGAAGACAGAAAGAGGAAGGAGCGGGAGAAGTCCGCCGCCCGGCCTCGAGGCCGTCAGCGTCCACGCGAAGAAGAGAGACCGACGAAGGTGATTGCGCAGAGGTGACGGCGGTGACGGCGGTGACGGCGGTGATGGCGGTGACGGCGGTGACGGCGGTGACGGCGGTGACGGCGTGCCGTGCCTCGGCACGTGCGCGGGGAGGTGCCGCTCTCCGCCGGGTGCCGGTAGAAACCCGGCTTGCAGCGGTGGCAGTGCCGCCCCTCGGTGTGGTGGCGACAGCCGTCGCACACGCCGCCGCTGCGGTTCCCAGATGCCTCCCACAGCGTGCGGTCCAGGTGGCAGCTGTCCGCATGGCCGTTACAGTGGCACTCTGCGGGGACGGGGGGGGGAGGGGAGATGGGGGGGGAGGGAGGGAGGGAGGGAGGGAGGGAGGGAGGGAGGGAGGGAGGGTGGGAGGGAGGGAGGGAGGGAGGGCCGAGTTAACTCTCAACTAGGATGTGAACTCACAACCCTTATGAGCCGCTCGCTCTACCGCTGAGGCCCTGTCCGAATAGAAGATGTAGCCACAGACAATACAGCAGATGTACACGTGTGTGTGCATGTGTGCGTGTGTGTGCGTGTGTGTGCATGTCTGCGTGTGTGTGCGTACTCTGGCACTCGTTGGGCTCCCCGGTCCGGCCATTGCCGGGCTGCCAGGGCCGGTCGTTGTAGATGGGGCGGCAGCGCTCGCAGTGCTGCCCCTCCGTGTGGTGGTGGCACACACAGCGGCCGTGCACCTGCACCACGGACACACACACACGCTGGGCTGCGCTCACACACGCGTCTCACGCACTCGCACACTCACGCGCACTCGCACACACTCACACACACACTCTCGAACACACACACACTCGCACCACTCGCGCGCGCTTGTACACTCACACACACTCGCACACACACTCACACACACTCGCACCACTCGCGTGCAGTCACACACACTCGCACACACACTCACACACACTCACACACACTTGCACACACACTCGCACACACACACTCGCACACACACTCACACGCGCACACACTCGCGCACTTTCACACACACACACACTCACACACACACTCACACACTCACACACACTCACACACACTCACACACACACTCACACGCGCACACACTCGCGCACTCGCACACACACACTCGCACCACTCGCGTGCAGTCACACACACTCGCACAAAACAAAGACAAAGATCCCCCGTATAGCCTTAACAGACTGTAGGGGCAAGTGCTGTTAGCGAGCACCTATGAAGGCCGGAACGGTACACGAGGGGGTGGGTGGCCAGCACCACGCCCGACCGCCTTTGTCTCCCCAGTCGCGATGTTTACACACCGTACCAGGTACTCATTTGAGGCTGAGTCGACCTAGGGGAGGCCCGGGACCGGTTCAGATAATCGTCACTGGTGTTGGCCGTGAGCGGGAATCGAACCCGGGTCGCCAGGTTCATAGCGCAGCGCGCTAACCGCTACACTATCGCTCCGCACACACACTCACACACACACACTCACACTCGCACACACACACACTCACACACACACACTCGCACACGCAAGGCGTCTCCACACTCACGGAGACGAGGCTGCCGCTGCTGCCGCTGCCGCTGCCGGTGCCGGTGCCGGGTGCCGGCTCGCAGCGCTCCGCGTGGCCGTGGCACAGGCAGCTCCCGCGCAGGATCAGGTCGTAGACGGCAAAGTGACCGGGGCTCGAGTCGGCGCCCTCGCCGCCACCGGCGACGCGGGACGGCGGCGCCGGGCAGCGCCGGCACTCCTGCCGCCTGAGCAGGCGCAGCCGCAGGTTGGTGACGCCGAGGCGCCGGCGGGCACCGGGGCCGAACGGGTCATCCAGGGGTCGCGACGGGGTCACGGCCCGGAAGATCACCTGCACGTAGCGCGGAGGGAGTGAAGGGGCAACGGAGGGATGGACGGGGGGGGGGTGGAGGGAGGGAGGTTGTCGCGACGCTGCCCGGCGGAGGCGAGTTCGCCGCTTGCTGCGCCCGTACGCGGTTCGAACACGGCCGGACGCCCTGGCTAACGCCGGTCAAAGCTTCGTGAAGAACGACACCGCCGATTGCTCAATCGGGGTTACGCCGGCGACGTCGCTGCCAATCGCCCTGCACCACGAGCTGGGCGCGAGCACCGACGGCGCCAAGTTATTAGCAGCGATGACGAGGCACAGGCCCAAAAGCCTCAGAACGGCAGGGCGCGTGATTTGAGTCACGGGCGATAGCGAGAAGAGCTTGGGGGGGGGGGGGGGGGAAGAGGGTCGGTGATGGGAATCCCCAAGCGGAGCGGCGCGAGGGAACAAGCGGGAAGAAGAGTGAGCTGACCTGCGGTGCGGTGGGTGGATGAGTTGTTGTGACCGTCAGTGTGGTCAGTGGGTGGGTGGGTGGGTAGGTGAGTGAAGGCGGCCGGGCGTGGTGTTGCTCACCCCACCCCCTCGTGTGCCGTGCCGGCCTTCATAGGCGCTCGCTAACAGCACTTGTCTCAATTGTCTGTTAAAGGTTACACGAGGGATCTTTGTGTGTGTCTGTGAATGTGCGTGGGTGGCTATGTGAATGTGTGTGTGTGAATGTGTGTGTTTGTGTCACGATCATTAAGGACCTTCATGATGGTGAGCGGGCCCCGGGAAAAAACTGCGCGGCCGGGAGTTGGAGCCATTCCCTGTTCACCTTGGGGTGTGACAGGGATGTCCTCTGGCTCCAACATTATTTAACATCTATTTCGACCACGTAGTTCGTGAAGCCTTCAGTAGCTGTACCGGAGGAATTTCCATCTGGTACAGATACAATGGGAGGCTGCTCGATGCCCGGGTGCGATCAAGGGATGGCTCCCTATTGCTCAACCCTGTTATGTATGCCGATGACCTGGTAATTGCGGCTCACTCAGAGGAGGAGTTGGAGGCGCTGCTGCTGAAACTGGAGTGTGCCACTAAGAGGTGGGGCCTTACCATCAGCCCCACCAAAACGAAGCACCTGCCTAAGTATTTTGTACCATTGGGCACTCCACCCCCACAACTCCCAATCGGTGATGGGGCAGTTGTGGAGAGAGTGGAGAGTTTCCCATACCTGGGCAGTGTGCTCATGACCGGCTCGGGTTTAACAGCAGAGGTCTCACTCCGAATCAGTCGAGCGGCATTATCTTTTCATCAGTTGCGTAACGCTGTGTGGAAGCTACCTGGTCTATCACTCCGCACGAAGCTTTGGGTCTTCTCGGCCACGGTCATTCCCTCCCTTCTCTACGCTTGCGAAATGTGAACACCCCTAATGGAACAGCTTCGCCGGTTAGAAACATTTAGGCTGGCCTGCCTACGATCCATCCTGGGTTTAACCAGGCTGGATTTTGTGAGGAGCTCACAAATCCTTGAAAGATGTGGACAAAGTCCCATCGGTGAGCTGCTCCGGCAGGCAAGACTGCGTTGGCTGGGTCATGTAGCCCGCATGCCCAGCTACCAGATGCCTAAACAGCTTTTGTTCGGCTGGATCGAAGGGGCTAAACGGGCATGGCACGGGCTAGAGAAGAGATGGAGTGATGTGGTACAGGAGGACGTGGAGCTGAATGTACTTGCCGATGACTGGTACCAGCGGTGTCAAGATCGGCCTCTGTGAAGGAGGCTCGTAAAGGACGCTACTGGGCAGTTGGCGGAGGAGCGATGCTCACAACAACGAACAGAGCGCCGGGTGGCTAAAGCAAGTTGGCACAGTAGGGGGCACAGGTGGTGCATCAGCCAGTCGTCTCAGTCAGTCGACCTGTGGCATCTGGGTCTGCCCCGTGACCTCCTGCCAGCGGGCGTTCGACACTTCACGTGGCCTCCAGCTGCACATAGCCTGGCACAAGTGTCGTGGTGACGTCACCACCACTTAGTGGCGAATGGCGGTTGTTGTTGTGTCTGTCTGTCCCTGTGTGAATCTGTGTACTGTGGTGACGTGTGTGTGTGTTTGAGTGGTGTGTAGTGTGTATGTGTGTGTGCGTACCCCTGCCTATTTAAATGTTCGTGTGAACATACCCTAGGGTCATCTCAGCCTTGAATGAGTACCTACCACCGTGAGCAAACAGCATCAGTGCTCCGGAGACAAAGTTGACCGGGCAGGGCCACACCACCGCCGTTCCGGCCTTCACAGGTGCTCGCGAAGAGCAGTTGCACGAACAGTTTATTTGAGGCTATATGGGGGGTCCCTGTCTTTTGTTCAGTAGGGAGGGAGGGTGGGCGTGAGTTAATGTGTGTTAGACTTTAACATGAATGAGTACCTGGTGTGGTATGTAAATACCGGCACTGGGAAACCATAGGTGCTCACGAACAGCACCTTGGCTTTACAGCAGGGGTGGGGAACCTGTTTTCTGCCAAGGGCCATTTGGATATTTATATAACATCATTCGCGGGCCATACAAAAATATCAACTTAAAAATTAGCCCGTTATATTTGGTCAAACATTTAATTAACTCGCCCCTAATGCGATGGGCTGGAACTGCTTATCTTTGGCGAGGCGTGGTGATGATGTTAGCTGGTGTTGACGATGTTAGCTGGTATTGACGATGTTAGCTGGTATTGACGATGTTAGCTGGTGTTGACGATGTTAGCTGGTATTGATGATGTTAGCTGGTGTTGACGATGTTAGCTGGTATTGACGATGTTAGCTGGTATTGATGATGTTAGCTGGTGTTGATGATGTTAGCTGGTATTGATGATGTTAGTTGGTGTTGACGATGTTAGCTGGTATTGACGATGTTAGCTGGTATTGACGATGTTAGCTGGTATTGATGATGTTAGCTGGTGTTGATGATGTTAGCTGGTATTGATGATGTTAGCTGGTATTGATGATGTTAGCTGGTATTGATGATGTTAGCTGGTATTGATGATGTTAGCTGGTGTTGATGTTGTTAGCTGGTGTTGATGATGTTAGCTGGTATTGATGATGTTAGCTGGTATTGACGATGTTAGCTGGTATTGATGATGTTAGCTGGTGTTGATGTTAGCTGGTATTGATGATGTTAGCTGGTATTGACGATGTTAGCTGGTATTGATGATGTTAGCTGGTATTGATGATGTTAGCTGGTGTTGATGATGTTAGCTGGTGTTGACGATGTTAGCTGGTATTGATGATGTTAGCTGGTATTGATGATGTTAGCTGGTATTGATGATGTTAGCTGGTATTGATGATGTTAGCTGGTGTTGATGTTGTTAGCTGGTGTTGATGATGTTAGCTGGTATTGATGATGTTAGCTGGTATTGATGATGTTAGCTGGTATTGATGTTGTTAGCTGGTGTTGACGATGTTAGCTGGTATTGATGATGTTAGCTGGTGTTGATGATGTTAGCTGGTATTGATGATGTTAGCTGGTGTTGATGATGTTAGCTGGTATTGACGATGTTAGCTGGTGTTGATGATGTTGGCTGGTATTGATGTTGTTAGCTGGTATTGATGATGTTAGCTGGTGTTGATGATGTTGGCTGGCTATTGACGATGTTAGCTGGTATTGATGATGTTAGCTGGTGTTGATGATGTTAGCTGGTGTTGATGATGTTAGCTGGTATTGACGATGTTAGCTGGTATTGACGATGTTAGCTGGTATTGATGATGTTAGCTGGTATTGATGATGTTGGCTGGTATTGATGATGTTGGCTGGTATTGATGTTGGCTGGTATTGATGATGTTGGCTGGTGTTGATGATGTTGGCTGGTGTTGATGATGTTGGCTGGTGTTGATGATGTTAGGTGGTGTTGACGATGTTAGCTGGTATTGACGATGTTAGCTGGTATTGACGATGTTAGCTGGTGTTGACGATGTTAGCTGGCGTTGACGATGTTAGCTGGCGTTGACGATGTTAGCTGGCGTTGATGATGTTAGCTGGTATTGATGATGTTAGCTGGCGTTGACGATGTTAGCTGGCGTTGATGATGTTAGCTGGTATTGATGATGTTAGCTGGTATTGATGATGTTAGCTGGTATTGATGATGTTAGCTGGTATTGATGATGTTAGCTGGTATTGATGATGTTAGCGGGTGTTGATGATGTTAGCTGGTATTGACGATGTTAGCTGGTATTGATGATGTTAGCTGGTATTGATGATGTTAGCGGGTGTTGATGATGTTAGCTGGTATTGATGATGTTAGCGGGTGTTGATGATGTTAGCTGGTATTGACGATGTTAGCTGGTATTGATGATGTTAGCTGGTATTGATGATGTTAGCTGGTATTGATGATGTTAGCGGGTGTTGATGATGTTAGCTGGTATTGACGATGTTAGCTGGTATTGACGATGTTAGCTGGTGTTGACGATGTTAGCTGGTGTTGACGATGTTGTTACTCGCAACTGCTTTTCCAGGTTTGCTCTCCTAGATTTGTTGAATTTCGAGTCCCGCCTGCGGTTGCCTTGGCAGGGCCAGAGACCAAATGATTTCTCGGGCCTCATACGGCCCGTGGGCCTCATACGGCCTGTGGGCCTCATACGGCCTGTGGGCCGGACGTTCCCCACCCCTGATTTACAGGGTTGTGTCTGTATGCATGCGTACGAGAGAGTGTGAGTGTGTATGCTTTAGTAAGTTTAAGGGGATGTGAGTGTGTGTGTGCGAGCGAGAGTGCGAGTGTGTTAGCGGTGAGCGCGATGCGCTATGAACCTGGCGACCCAGGTTCGATTCCCGCCCACGGCCAACACCAGTGACGATTATCTGAACCGGTCCTGGGCCTCCCCTAGGTCGACTCAGCCTCAAATGAGTACCATCGCCGCTAGGGAGACAAAGGCGGCCGGGCGTGGTGTTGGCCACCCACTCCCTCGTGTACGTTCCAGCCTTCATAGTTGCTCGCTAACAGCACTTGCCCCTACAGATTGTTAAGGCTATATGGGGGATCTGTTTTTGTGTGAGCGAGCGAGTGTGTTCGCGAGTGTGTGCGTCACAGCGCTCAGCTCCCGACAGCCACCCCCCCCCCCCCCCACATGATCCCTCTCTGCTCTCCGTTCACTCCGCCTCTCCGCCTCTCCCTGGGCCCCACTGAGAGGCGCTCCCACCTGGCTCACACCTGGCTCTCACCTGGCTCGCACCTGGCTCCCTCCTGGCTCACACCTGGCTCTCACCTGGCTCCCACCTGGCTCACACCTGGCTCTCACCTGGCTCTCACCTGGCTCCCACCTGGCTCCCACCTGGCTCCCTCCTGGCTCACACCTGGCTCACACCTGGCTCCCTCCTGGCTCCCTCCTGGCTCACACCTGGCTCACACCTGGCTCTCACCTGTGTCACACCTGGCTCACACCTGTGTCACACCTGGCTCCCACCTGGCTCACACCTGTGTCACACCTGGCTCCCACCTGGCTCTCACCTGTGTCACACCTGGCTCACACCTGTGTCACACCTGGCTCCCTCCTGGCTCCCTCCTGGCTCACACCTGGCTCTCACCTGGCTCCCACCTGGCTCACACCTGGCTCCCTCCTGGCTCCCTCCTGGCTCACACCTGGCTCCCTCCTGGCTCCCTCCTGTGTCACACCTGGCTCCCACCTGGCTCCTCCTGGCTGACACCTGGCTCCCTCCTGGCTCACACCTGGCTCCCTCCTGGCTCCCTCCTGGCTCCCTCCTGGCTCTCACCTGGCTCACACCTGGCTCGCACCTGGCTCCCACCTGGCTCTCACCTGGCTCCCACCTGGCTCACACCTGGCTCCCTCCTGGCTCCCTCCTGGCTCACACCTGGCTCACACCTGGCTCCCTCCTGGCTCTCACCTGTGTCACACCTGGCTCCCACCTGGCTCACACCTGTGTCACACCTGGCTCCCACCTGGCTCCCACCTGGCTCACACCTGGCTCTCACCTGGCTCACACCTGGCTCCCTCCTGGCTCGCACCTGGCTCACACCTGGCTCCTCCTGGCTCGCTCGCGATGGGACAGTGCGGCCCCGTCGTGTTCGCTGCGGCCACGCTCGTTAACCTCCGACCCCGCGCGGCCTGCCGCGACCTCTCAGCGCAGAGGCGTTTAAGGTCACAACGCGGCCCTGTGCGGCGTATGCACGTCTCACGCATGCTGGTGTACGCGTGGTGTACGCGTGGTGTGTGGTGTACGCGTGGTGTAAGTGTGGTGTGTGGTGTAAGTATGGTGTAAGTGTGGTGTAAGTGTGGTGTACACGTGGTGTGTGGTGTACGCGTGGTGTGTGGTGTACGCGTGGTGTAAGTGTGGTATAAGCGTGGTGTGTGGTGTAAGCGTGGTGTAAGCGTGGTGTGTGGTGTACACGTGGTGTAAGTGTGGTGTACACGTGGTGTAAGTGTGGTGTACACGTGGTGTAAGTGTGGTGTACGCGTGGTGTACGCGTGGTGTAAGTGTGGTGTAAGTGTGGTGTACGCGTGGTGTACGCGTGGTGTACGCGTGGTGTACGCGTGGTGTACGCGTGGTGTAAGTGTGGTGTACGCGTGGTGTACGCGTGGTGTAAGTGTGGTGTAAGCGTGGTGTACGCGTGGTGTATGCGTGGTGTACGCGTGGTGTAAGTGTGGTGTACGCGTGGTGTACGCGTGGTGTAAGTGTGGTGTAAGCGTGGTGTACGCGTGGTGTATGCGTGGTGTACGCGTGGTGTAAGTGTGGTGTACGCGTGGTGTACGCGTGGTGTAAGCGTGGTGTACGCGTGGTGTACGCGTGGTGTAAGTGTGGTGTAAGCGTGGTGTACACGTGGTGTACGTGTGGTGTACGCGTGGTGTACGCGTGGTGTACGCGTGGTGTACGCGTGGTGTACGCGTGGTGTACGCGTGGTGTAAGTGTGGTGTAAGTGTGGTGTACGCGTGGTGTAAGTGTGGTGTACACGTGGTGTAAGTGTGGTGTACGCGTGGTGTAAGTGTGGTGTAAGTGTGGTGTACGCGTGGTGTAAGTGTGGTGTAAGTGTGGTGTAAGCGTGGTGTGTGGTGTAAGTGTGGTGTAAGTGTGGTGTACGCGTGGTGTAAGTGTGGTGTAAGTGTGGCGCGCAGGACAACGCACGAGAACCACGGTACGCGTGCTGTACAGTACCGTTGGTACGGCCATCGGTCCCTGGGTACGCGGATCCCTATGCCCCTCCCCCATCCCCCGCCACTCCTCCCTTACCCATGAGCGGGACTCGAACTTGGCTCACCAGGTTGCACGTACATATGCTGAACTTCTTTCTCACCGTGCATAGCCAACCGTGCTCATCGGAGGTGCGGATTTGTAGCACAGAGCGTGAACCACCGCACTACTGCTCCCACTCGCCCGCCCGCCTGCCCATCCACCTACCCACCACTGGTTACCACACTTCTCTCGAACTTCTCCACCTTGGAATTTCCTCCTTCCATCATCGTCATCGTCTCTCCCCCCCCCCCCCCCAATGTCTCCCAACCACAACAACACTCCGGTTCAATTTCAGAAACGCGTTGACGCTCCCGTCCGTTGCAACTTTGATCAATGCTCTTTGTTGCTGGCCGTTGAACGGCTTGGGCGAGTGGTGGCCCGACGGTGCCGAGCGAAGCGAACCACGGGGCAAAGCCAGGAGCCGGGTGAGGAGCCGAGCAGAGACGCTGCGAAGCCAACCACACCACAGAGGCGGCGGCCCCCCCTCCTCCTCCGCCTCTCGCGGCGGCCGTCAACAACGCTCGTTCCCGCGGCTCCCTCCAGACGCGCCGCGCCGCGCTTCGTCTTAAACGGGCCTGGATTAGTACTCGGGGCGGTCAACATCCTGCTCTCTGCACCACCGGTAATCTCGTGAAATACAACAATACGCGGGAGAGTGAAACAAGCACAAAAAAGGCAGGCACGCCGAATTGGGCTCGTGCAGCGAATGTAGCGAAGTCGAGGGGGACAGACGCGACGGGGACAGACGCTACGGGGACAGACGCTACGGGGACAGACGCTACGGGGACAGACGCGACGGGGACAGACGCGACGGGGACAGCTCCTGAGCGGAGAACCCAAGCGGGGGCGCGACGGTCGCCACCGCCGGATTTGGGGTCAACGAGGTCACCGCCGCTTCGACCCCACGGCTGCAAGTTCCTCAAAACGCCCCCCCCCCCCCCGGCCTGCTGCCTCCGTTCTGCCCCCGGCAGCGCGGGATCGCGTTTAAGAAATAAAATTGCGCGTGAAAATAAATTCTCCTCTCGGCTGCCACTCCGTCGCTCTCCTCGCCCCCTCGCCCCCCCGCCGGCCCGCCCGCCTGTGAGTTGAACGCCGCCGCCGCGCTCCGCACGCGGGACAAGCGCGGGGGGGCGGTGGGGAGGGGGGGGGGCATCCCGGCGAGACGCGACAACCCCGAGTGGCGGCGGCGGAACCGGGGAAGCCCGCACGGCACGCGTGCCGCAAAAACCGGGCGGCACCGCCGCTCCGCCCGCGGGCGGTTTTTATCGTGGGACAGGTCGACTTTGGACTCGCGGCAGCAGGCGGTCGGGAGTCCTCGCCCCCAGCCTCCGGGAAGATTCCCCGTCGCGCCCATCGCGCCCAATCGCGCCCATCGCAACCATCGCACCAAGCGTCTCCCGTCCTCCTTTGGCCGGCCACAGGGCCCAGAGCGGGGCGTGCGGAGCGAGCCGCGGCAAACCCCCGCGGCTCGCTCCGCGCTTGCTCTCGCGAGTTTAATTTGCTTCAAAGGAAGGCAAATATTTACTTTCTCAGGGTTGGAATTAAAGCAGGAGAAAAAGAGAGCGAGAGCGAGAGAGAGAGAGAAAAAACAAACCCCCGCTCGCTTTATTTTCACTGCCTCATATTTTTAGCCGTCGCCACGTTAGCATTCCGCCGGCGCGCTGGGAAAACGGAAACTTTGGCAGAGTCGCTCGCGCGACGCTGACCACGGCCTGCTCTCGGAAACGCCGCCGCATTCAGACCGAGCGCGGTCGCTTCGAGCGGACGCTCGCCCATTCACGCCTCCGTCTGTCCGTGTCGTCGCCGAACAACAATCGAGGCATTAACCAACCCACAGCCTCGGCGAGCGGTGGGCTCCAACGACCCATAACCTAAAAGTCACGGAGTTGGCATCGTGGCAAGGAGTGAACTCCACCAACCCCCCCCGCCCCCACCCCCAGCTTTCATTAAACGTGTCGCCACCCGCTTTTTGTAGGTCAGCGGACCCTGCCATGGGAATGCGGAATTTCCACCACAGGCCCGGTGCCCAGAACGGAACGCCGCGCCATCGCAAACGGAGCGCCGCGCCTTTGCCATCTACGCGACATTCCGTTTGCCGCCGACCCCGACGCACTCTCCATCATCGTCACCGTAGCCGCCGCCGCCGCCGCCGCGCTGGAGCGGTGCCAGGGCCGCGCGCCACGATGAGCGACGTTCCCCCAAGGAGCGCCGACCGCCTTTGTCACCGCGCACAAAGCCCCTCGTCACTCGCGGAGCCTCGGCGCTCCAGCAGCCGCCACCACCGCTGCCACCGCCACCACTGCCGCCACAACCGCCACCACCGCCGCCACCGCCACAACCGCAACAACCGCCACCACCGCCGCCACCGCCACCACTGCCGCCACAGCCGTCACCGCCACCACAACCGCCACCACCGCCACTCCGCGTGGTCGCTGCCCCCCCCCACCCCCCCCCACCCCCCCCATCGGCATTCCTCGGCCGGGGCTGGATTGTCCACATTTCCATGGCGGGGCAGGGTGGGGGGGGAGATCAGGCTACACCGCAGGATGGCAGTTGTTGACAATTCAACTTGAAAGTACTCTCTTGATAGACCACGGAGGGATGGTTGACCATACGAACCTGATGTTCATAATGCCATTGGTGTACCGCCGACCACCCCGCTGTCCTATAATAATCATAATAATGATAAATCACACGAACAGCACGTGAACTGACACGCCGATAAACAGGGACACTGTTGCACGTGATACTTGTGTGCATCTGCGTGCATGCTCACGTGTGCGTGTGTGCATGGGATTGTTAGTGCAGTGGTGAGCACGCTACACTACAAGCCTGGCCACCCGAGTTCGATTCCAGCACCAGTGAAGATTACCTGGACCAGTCCCGGGCCTCACTAGGTCGACTCAGCCCTCAAATCAGTACCTGGTGCGATATAAATCGCCACGCGGGAGACAAAGGCGGCCGGGGCGAGATGCCGACCACCCTCCCCCCTCGTGTGCCGTGTCGACCTCCATCGGTGCTCGCGAACAGCACTTGCCCCAACAGTCTGCACAGGCTATACGGGGGATCTTTTTTTTATTTTGTGTGCATGCGAGGGGTGGTGCACTGGTGAAGTGGATCACGCACCGAGACACGAGCTTGATTCCGGGACATCAACGGCGAGTTACAGCCGAACCAGTCCTGGGCAATTCTCTACGTAAGTTCAGCCTCAAGCTAATAAACTAGCAGGGAGACAAAGGCGGCCGTGGCAGTACTGACAAAACCACCCCTTCGTCACTTTTTGCCCCGTACGTACGTTGAACTTCTTTCACGCCGTACGCAGCCAGCCGTGCTAATCGGCAGGTGGCTGCTCGTTAACAGCACACGCCGGACGCTATCCGGGGGACCTCTGTCCGTGTCGTGTGTGTGCGTGTCGCGTGTGTGTGTGCGTGTGTGTGTGTGTGCGTGTGTGTGTGTGCGTGTGTGTGTGTGTGTGCGTGTGTGCGTGCGTGCGTGTGTGCGTGCGTGTGTGCGTGCGTGCGTGCGTGTGTGCGTGCGCGTCCCACCTCCCCGCCCGTGCACGGCCGCGCCTGCGAGTAGCGCGACGTGCACACGGCGCCCGGCTCGTCCACGTCGTCGGCGAGCGCGAACTCGGCGCGGCAGTCGGCCGCGTAGAACTTGAGCGGCGCCCAGCTGGCGCCGCCGTCGCGCGAGCGCTCCAGCAGCATGGCGGCCGGGCGGCTCGAGCGGAAGATGGCGACCATGTGGGTGAAGAGGAACTCCCCGCCCAGGTCGAGCCGCACCTCGTCGGCCCTCGCGCCGCCCGCCGACTGCCACCACGAGCGCGGGCGGGCGAACGGCGAGTCGGCCATGGCCGAGGGGCCCCGCGCGGCACCGCCGCCGGCCCGCGCGTCGCACACCGCGTCGCACGGCCCGCGCCGGCACGCGGCCGCCCCCTCCTCCTCCTCCCCCCCCTCCTCCGTCTCCGTCTCGCCGAGGCGGCGGCGGCGGCGGCGGCGACCGGCGCCGACCTCGGGCCGCCGGACGGAGCGGCGCTCCGGCGAGCCGCCCGCCGACACGCAGGCCGGCTCGGAGCCGTTGAGGCCGCACTGCGTGAGGGTGGAGAGGCTGCGGCCCTGCGCCAGGTTGCCCAGCGGCGGGTTGCACGCGCGGCCCGCGCAGCGAGACGCGCGGGCCGGCACCGAGGCTGCGCGGGAAGACGCGAGGCGGAGCATCAATGACGATGACGAAGATCACAACAACAACCACGACAACAACAATGGTCACAACGGCAACAACAATAACCACATCGCACGGCTCGTTCAGTCCCGAGCAAAGCGCATCCACCGTCCACCGCCAGGCTACAACGCTGCCAGCTCAGAGCTGGAACTCAAATCGCTCGCCACGCAGGGGCACGGCGATCCAGCACTCCCACACTCGCTCGCTCCCCGGCGGGCCGTCAGTCACCTCCCCTTCACTCTCCTACAGCTACTACCGCGGTCACTTCGCACGTGACACACACTGATAAATACGCATCGTCGTTTGTTTACATATTAGTGTCCTACAGAGGTTTCTGTAACCGAGTTCTGTAATCTGTGTTGTTGTGTTCCGACGTGGTTGGTGATTCTGCCCAAGCCGATTTGCACCGCGGGGAATTCTGTTCTGTGAAGAGTGTTCGATTCCTCGTCGTGCGAGGAGAGCTTCTTGTTGTTGGTCATATTTCTGTTTCTTGTGATTTTTGAGTCCCACCCCCACCCCCTGGGCAACCC
This sequence comes from Petromyzon marinus, assembly GCF_048934315.1. Taxonomy (NCBI): domain Eukaryota; kingdom Metazoa; phylum Chordata; class Hyperoartia; order Petromyzontiformes; family Petromyzontidae; genus Petromyzon; species Petromyzon marinus. Next base: position 9,479,322 of record NC_133714.1, on the reverse strand, counting down.
GAACACTTGAACTATCCGGGCTAGGAATCAGAATCAAGACGCCTTTGTTTCACCTGGGGGAATGTAATGCGAGCGTGAGCCAGGCTCTATCCGCTGATGCAGGGAGGCCTCCCCCTCTGACTCGTGGGTTGATGAAGGAATAAGATGAATGAAGCATCAAGCGTTGTTACTTCATTCATGAGTTCCGACGAGAACTTTGTTTTTTTCTTGTGGAGCCCCGGACAGAATGTTCCTGCATTTAAATTCAGCTGACAATGAATTAAGTTGTTTACACTGCATCTCACTCCACTCCCCTCTCATCTCACTCCACTCCCCTCCCCTCTCACTCCACTCCCCTCTCATCTCACTCCACTCCCCTCTCATCTCACTCCACTCCCCCCTCATCTCACTCCACTCCCCTCTCATCTCACTCCACTCCCCTCTCATCTCACTCCACTCATCTCACTCTACTCTCCTCTCATCTCACTCCACTCCCCCCTCATCTCACTCCACTCCCCTCTCATCTCACTCCACTCCCCCCTCATCTCACTCCAGTTCCCTCTCATCTCACTCCACTCCCCAGGCGGTCTACCCTCCTCTGCTGCTCACGGAGAGGAACTCCCTCCTGCCCCGACTCCCTTGCCTCTTGTCAAGTCCAGGGTTCCAGACGCTCCTCGTCTGCGCCCTCTCTCTCTCTCCGACCGAGCGTCTCCGTTCCGACAGAAACACTTCCCCGTGCACAGAGCGCTCCTCCATCCCAACCCTCTTCCACCAAAACCCTCCACCCCAACGCAATCCCTTCCTCCTCCTCCTCCTCCTCCCCACCCCGCCATCCAAGCCACCGTCTCCCCTCTCGTCACGCAGCGTTCAGGCCTTGCGGCCGCGCGTGACAATCGCGTAAAGATATAATTCGCGGGCCTCGTTCCGCCGCTGCCGGATGAGGGTAACCCCGCGTCGTGTTTGTTTCTGGGGGTTATTTGACCGTACTTTACCACGCTGCTCATCGCGGGTGGATGAGCCGGGGGGGGGGGCAGAGCGGGTCCGGTTCAGACCTCGCTGCGCCGTGTTTCACGGCGCAGCGTAGCGCTAACCGCTGCGCCACCGCTCCCCACCACCCCCCGACACCTGCCGACGTGAGCCCATCGGTGTGGGCGCGCATCCCGCACGGGGGCCTGGCAGGAGGGAGCGGTGTGGCCTCCGCGTCTCTCACGCTGCTCACCGCCGACAGCCGATTGAACCCAAGGAACAAACATCCCCGACTGACCGGGACCCTCCGGGAAACCAAGCCTCGAGACTCGGCGAGGCTTTCAAAACAAATCCCGAGCGGTTTCCCCGCTCAGGTGAGCTTTGAGCCGGTGCCCATCGTTCTCATCTCGTCCCCGAGTCCGCGGGGGGGGGAAATTCCACGTGCCTATGGCAGGGCAGAGTCATCCCATAAAGCAACCCAAGTGACTCCTCAAAAAGTGGCGCTCGTCCAGAGGGACGCCGCAGGAACGACGGCCCCGAATGGGCGACCAAACCGGGATTGGAACTCACAATCCCTGTGACTTGCGGACCGCTCGCTCGCTCGCTCGGCCGCTGAGAAACGCGGATAAACAAACACCTCGGACTCTACCTTCGCACACAGAGACACGGGGCGGGGGGGGGTGGTGGGGGACGTCTGAAGATTGGAACGCAGAGAAAGGTGGGTGACTGCCCTCGGGGGAAGGCTGTTGCAGACTGCAGGCCCAGCAGCGTGGAAGCGGAGGTCTCCGTCGCACACGGACGCGTGGAAGAAAAAGCGCCCTCTGTTTTGAACAGAGGGCAAGAACGCATTTCTTCAAAGGGGCAATGCGATTGTTGCACGAGAGCTTGGGGAAAAGAGAGGATGGAGAGGGAATTCCAAAGCGGAACGGTGCAAGGCAAGAAGCAGAAAGAGAAGGGAGGTGACCTGCGGTGAGGTGAGTGCGTGGCTGAGTGGGTGGGTGATTGGTTGAGTGTGTGAGTGGCGTGGTGTGTGAGTGGCGTGGTGGTTGAGTGAGTGGTGTGGTGGTTGAGTGTGTGAGTAGTGTTGTGGTTGAGTGTGTGAGTGGTGTTGTGGTTGAGTGTGTGAGTGGCATGGTGGTTGAGTGTGTGAGTGGGTTGGTGTGCGAGTGGTGTGGTGGTTGAATGTGCGAGTGGTGTGGTGGTTGAGTGTGTGAGTGGCGTGGTGGTTGAGTGTGTGAGTGGCGTGGTGGTTGAGTGTGTGAGTGGTGTTGTGGTTGAGTGTGTGAGTGGCATGGTGGTTGAGTGTGTGAGTGGCGTGGTGGTTGAGTGTGTGAGTGGCGTGGTGGTTGAGTGTGTGAGTGGCGTGGTGGTTGAGTGTGTGAGTGGCGTGGTGGTTGAGTGTGTGAGTGGCGTGGTGGTTGAGTGTGTGAGTGGTGTGGTGGTTGAGTGTGTGAGTGGTGTGGTGGTTGAGTGTGTGAGTGGCGTGGTGGTTGAGTGTGTGAGTGGCGTGGTGGTTGAGTGTGTGAGTGGGTTGGTGTGCGAGTGGTGTGGTGGTTGAATGTGCGAGTGGTGTTGTGGTTGAGTGTGTGAGTGGTGTGGTGGTTGAGTGTGTGAGTGGTGTTGTGGTTGAGTGTGTGAGTGGCGTGGTGGTTGAGTGTGTGAGTGGCGTTGTGGTTGAGTGTGTGAGTGGTGTGGTGGTTGAGTGTGTGAGTGGCATGGTGGTTGAGTGTGTGAGTGGGTTGGTGTGCGAGTGGTGTGGTGGTTGAATGTGCGAGTGGTGTGGTGGTTGAGTGTGTGAGTGGCGTGGTGGTTGAGTGTGTGAGTGGCGTGGTGGTTGAGTGTGTGAGTGGTGTTGTGGTTGAGTGTGTGAGTGGCATGGTGGTTGAGTGTGTGAGTGGCGTGGTGGTTGAGTGTGTGAGTGGCGTGGTGGTTGAGTGTGTGAGTGGCGTGGTGGTTGAGTGTGTGAGTGGCGTGGTGGTTGAGTGTGTGAGTGGCGTGGTGGTTGAGTGTGTGAGTGGCGTGGTGGTTGAGTGTGTGAGTGGCGTGGTGGTTGAGTGTGTGAGTGGGTTGGTGTGCGAGTGGTGTGGTGGTTGAATGTGCGAGTGGTGTTGTGGTTGAGTGTGTGAGTGGTGTGGTGGTTGAGTGTGTGAGTGGTGTTGTGGTTGAGTGTGTGAGTGGCGTGGTGGTTGAGTGTGTGAGTGGCGTTGTGGTTGAGTGTGTGAGTGGTGTGGTGGTTGAGTGTGTGAGTGGTGTTGTGGTTGAGTGAGTGGCGTGGTGGTTGAGTGTGTGAGTGGCGTGGTGGTTGAGTGTGTGAGTGGCATGGTGGTTGAGTGTGTGAGTGGCGTGGTGGTTGAGTGTGTGAGTGGCGTGGTGGTTGAGTGTGTGAGTGGCGTGGTGGTTGAGTGTGTGAGTGGTGTGGTGGTTGAGTGTGTGAGTGGCGTGGTGGTTGAGTGTGTGAGTGGCGTGGTGGTTGAGTGTGTGAGTGGCATGGTGGTTGAGTGTGTGAGTGGCGTGGTGGTTGAGTGTGTGAGTGGCGTGGTGGTTGAGTGTGTGAGTGGCGTGGTGGTTGAGTGTGTGAGTGGCGTGGTGGTTGAGTGTGTGAGTGGCGTGGTGGTTGAGTGTGTGAGTGGCGTGGTGGTTGAGTGTGTGAGTGGCGTGGTGGTTGAGTGTGTGAGTGGCGTGGTGGTTGAGTGTGTGAGTGGGTTGGTGTGCGAGTGGTGTGGTGGTTGAATGTGCGAGTGGTGTTGTGGTTGAGTGTGTGAGTGGTGTGGTGGTTGAGTGTGTGAGTGGCGTGGTGGTTGAGTGTGTGAGTGGCGTGGTGGTTGAGTGTGTGAGTGGCGTGGTGGTTGAGTGTGTGAGTGGGATGGTGGTTGAGTGTGCGAGTGGTGTGGTGGTTGAGTGTGTGAGTGGCGTTGTGGTTGAGTGTGTGAGTGGCGTGGTGGTTGAGTGTGTGAGTGGCGTGGTGGTTGTGTGAGTGGTGTTGTGGTTGAGTGTGTGAGTGGCGTGGTGGTTGAGTGTGTGAGTGGCGTGGTGGTTGAGTGTGCGAGTGGTGTTGTGGTTGAGTGTGCGAGTGGTGTGGTGGTTGAGTGTGTGAGTGGCATGGTGGTTGAGTGTGTGAGTGGTGTGGTGGTTGAGTGTGTGAGTGGCGTGGTGGTTGAGTGTGTGAGTGACGTGGTGGTTGGGTGTGTGAGTGGCGTGGTGGTTGAGTGTGTGAGTGGCGTGGTGGTTGAGTGTGTGAGTGGGTTGGTGGTTGAGTGTGTGAGTGGGTTGGTGTGTGAGTGTGTGAGTGGCGTGGTGGTTGAGTGTGTGAGTGGCGTGGTGGTTGAGTGTGTGAGTGGCGTGGTGGTTGAGTGAGTGGCGTGGTGGTTGAGTGTGTGAGTGGCGTGGTGGTTGAGTGAGTGGCGTGGTGGTTGAGTGTGTGAGTGGTGTGGTGGCTGACTGTGTGAGTGGCGTGGTGGTTGAGTGTGCGAGTGGCGTGGTGGTTGAGTGTGTGAGTGGCGTTGTGGTTGAGTGTGTGAGTGGTGTGGTGGTTGAGTGTGTGAGTGGCGTGGTGGTTGAGTGTGTGAGTGGCGTTGTGGTTGAGTGTGTGAGTGGTGTTGTGGTTGAGTGTGTGAGTGGCGTGGTGGTTGAGTGAGTGGCGTGGTGGTTGAGTGTGTGAGTGGCGTGGTGGTTGAGTGTGTGAGTGGTGTGGTGGCTGACTGTGTGAGTGGCGTGGTGGTTGAGTGTGTGAGTGGCGTGGTGGTTGAGTGTGTGAGTGGCGTTGTGGTTGAGTGTGTGAGTGGTGTGGTGGTTGAGTGTGTGAGTGGCGTGGTGGTTGAGTGTGTGAGTGGCGTTGTGGTTGAGTGTGTGAGTGGTGTTGTGGTTGAGTGTGTGAGTGGTGTGGTGGCTGACTGTGTGAGTGGCGTGGTGGTTGAGTGTGTGAGTGGCGTGGTGGTTGAGTGTGTGAGTGGCGTGGTGGTTGAGTGTGTGAGTGGCGTGGTGGTTGAGTGTGTGAGTGGCGTGGTGGTTGAGTGTGCGAGTGGCGTGGTGGTTGAACGCGGCGGTGAATGAAGAGGCGCAACAGTCTGGCAGACCTCAACGCGGCAGGAGGAATCAACGAGGCTGGAGGGCATGGACACAAACACGCACAGATTCACACAGACACGCGCAGACGTCACCCCCCACAGATAGCGAGACACGCACGGACACACCCTCAGGTGCATGCCTGCTTCGCGAGACGGAGAGACAAACATCTCCCCCCGTGAGTTAGCGAGCGCCTACTGAGGCTGCAGCGCGAGGGGACGGGTGGGTGACGGCACCAAACACACTGCACCAGGATCGCGCGTTTCAGTCTGAGCGGACCTGGGGGATGTACACGCCAGATTTAGATTCACGTCTGTCGTCGTCAGCGTTGCGCGCCACGCGCAGGAATCAACCCGAGGTGACCGCGATCTAGCGGACACAAAGACCAGCGCTCCCACGTGCAACTGCTGTTAGCGAGCGCCTATTAAGTCCAGCACGGCGGTGGTGTGGCCATGCCCGGTCAAATTTGTCTCCGGAGCACTCATGCTGTTCACTCAAGGTACTCATTTAAGGCCGAGTTGACCTAGGGTATGCTCACACGAGCATTTAAATAGGCAGGGGTACACACGCAGTACACACCGCTCAAACACACACACACACAAACGCGCGCGCGCGCGCGCGTCACCACGGTACACAGATTCACACAGGGACAGACACAAACACACACATTCACACACACACATTCACATAGCCACCCACGCACATTCACAGACACACACAAAGATCCCCCGTGTAACCTTTAACAGGCTGTCGGGGCAAGTGCTGTTAGCGAGTAGCACCTATGAAGGCCGGCACGGCACACGAGGGGGTGGGGTGACCAACACCACGCCCGGCCGCCTTTGTCTCCCTAGTGACGATGCTTACACATCGCACCAGGTACTCATTTGAGGCCGAGTCGACCTAGGCGAGACGCGGGACCGGTTCTGATAATAATCGTCGCTGGCGTTGGCCGTGAGCGGGAATCGAACCCGGGTGGCCAGTTTCGCAGCGCTAACCGCTACACCACCGCTCCCCACACCACACACACACACCGCAAGCACGCGTACTCACACACACACTCGCATACCTTCACGCGAACAACCCCGGCATGGCACACACGTAGACACGCAGACATCACGTACACAACAAAGATCATACATACCTCGTGGAGCTGGGCAAGCGCCGATTGCGAGCGCCTATTAAGACTCTTAGACCGCTGCACACACAAAGATCCCCCGTGTAGCCTGTAACAGGCTGTCGGGGCAAGTGCTGTTAGCGAGCAGCGCCTGTGAAGGCCGGCACTGTGGCACGCGAGGGGGTGGGTGGCCAGCACCACGCCCGGCCGCCTTTGTCTCCCCCAGTGGCGAGGTTTACTACGCACCGCACAAACTACGGCGTGAGCGGGAATCGAACTCGGGTCGCCAAGTCCGTAGCGCAGGGCGCTAACCGCTACCCTCCCATCACAACAACCGCCATTCGCCACTAAGTGGCGGCGACGTCACCACGGCGCTTGTGCCAGGCTAGGTGCACGTTGAGGCCACGTTAAGTGTCGAACAGCCCCTCTGGCAGGAGGTCACGGAGCAGACCCAGCAGGTGCCACGGGTCGACCGACTGAGATGACTGGCCGATGCACCACCTGTGCCCCCTACTGTGCCAACTTGCTGTGCTTTAGCAACCCGGCGCTCCGCTCGTTGTTGTGAGCGTCGCTCCTCCGCCCTCCGTTTTTGGAGGGCGACTGCCTCCAACTGCCCGGTAGCAGCGTCCTTCACGAGCCTCCTCCACAGAGGCCGATCTTGACACCGCTGGCACCAGTCATCGGCAAGTCCACTCAGCTCCACGTCCTTCTGTACCACATCACTCCATCTCTTCTCCAGCCCGTGCCGCGCCCGTCTAGCCCTCTCTATCTGGCTGAACAAAAGCTGTTTCGGCATGCGGTGGTGGCTGGGCATGCGGGCTACATGACCCAGCCAACGCAGCCTTGCCTGCCGGAGGAGCTCACCGATGGGACTTTGTCCAGATCTTTGTAGTGCAGACACAAAGATCCCCCGTGTAGCCTTAACAGACTGTAGGGACAAGTGCTGTTAGCGAGCACCTATAAAGGCCGGAACAGTACACGAGGGGTGGGTGGCAAGCACCACGCCCGGCCGCCTTTGTCTCCCCAGTGGCGATGTTTACACACCGCACCAGGTACTCATTTGAGGCCGAGTCGACCTAGGGGAGGCCCAGGACCGGTTCAGATAATCGTCACCGGTGATGTTGGCCGTGAGCGGGAATCGAACCCGGGTGGCCGGGGTTCATCGCGCAGCGTAGCGCTAACCACTGTACCACCGCTCTCCACACACACACACACAGACAGACACACACACAGACACACAGACACACATAGACACCCACACAGACAAACACACAGACAGACAGACAGACACACATAGACACACGCAGACACATATAGACACACACACATATACACACGCAGACACACATAGACACACACACACAGACACACACAGACAGACACACACACAGACAGACATACACACACAGAAACACACACACAGACACACACAGATAGACACACACAGACACACACAGACACACACAGATAGACACACACAGACACACACACAGACACACAGACAGACACACGCAGAAAGACACACACAGACAGACACACACAGACAGACACACACACAGATAGACACACACAGACAGACACACACAGATAGACACACAGACATACACAGACAGACACACACACAGACACACACAAACACACAGACACACACACAGACAGACACACACAGACACACACAGACAGACACACACACAGATAGACACACAGACACACACAGACAGACACACACACAGACAGACACACAGACACACACAGACACACACACACACAGGGTGGCACACACACAGACAGACACACAGACACACACAGACAGACACACAGACACACACAGACAGACACAGACAGACACACACAGACAGACACACACAGACAGACACACACACTGTGGTCACCTGCTGTCTGGTCTCGCGTGGACATCGCCACCACCACCGTCACCGCCATCGTCGTCTCGAGCAGCAGCAGGAGGAGAAGGAGGAGGCGCAGTGGTGGCGGCGCAGACCCCAGGCAGCCCCACGCACACATCGCGTCTCGTCTCACGCACTCATGGTCGTCTCGTCTCACGCACTCATGGTCGTCTCGTCTCACGCACTCATGGTCGTCTCGTCTCACGCACTCATGGTCGTCTCGTCTCACGCACTCATGGTCGTCTCGTCTCACGCACTCATGGTCGTCTCGTCACAAGCCTGCATCTCAAACCCCCCCCGGCCGTCGCCTCGCATCTCGGGGGTGGGCGGAAAAGTTCCGTGGCCCCGTCCCACCGAGACACTCACTCGCCCAGACACTCACCCAGACACTCACTCGCCCAGACACTCGCCCAGACACTCACCCAGACACTCACTCGCCCAGACACTCACCCACCCACTCTGCCACTCAGCCACTCACCCAGACACTCACCCACCCAGACACTCACCCGCCCAGACACTCACCCACTCACTCGCCCAGACACTCACCCACCCAAACACTCGCCCAGACACTCACTCGCCCAGACACTCACCCACCCACCCACTCACCCAGACACTCAGCCACTCAGGCACTCACCCAGACACTCACTCGCCCAGACACTCACTCGCCCAGCCACTCACTCGCCCAGCCACTCACTCGCCCAGCCACTCACCCACTCACCCAGACACTCACCCACCCATTCAGCCACTCACCCAGACACTCACTCGCCCAGCCACTCACTCTCCCAGCCACTCACTCGCCCAGCCACTCACTCGCCCAGCCACTCACCACCCACCCAGCCACTCACACAGCCACTCACCCGCCCAGCCACTCACTCACTCAGCCACTCATTCACTCAGCCACTCACTCGCCCACCCAGCCACTCACTTACCCACCCAGCCACTCACTCACCCACCCAGCCACTTAATCACCCACCCAGCCACTCAATCACCCACCCAGCCACTCATCCACTCACCCACCCAGGCACTCACTCGCCCAGCCACTCACTCGTCCACCCAGCCACTCACTCGCCCACCCAGCCACTCACTCGCCCACCCAGCCACTCACTCGCCCAGCCACTCACCCGCCCAGCCACTCACTCACCCAGCCACTCACTCGCCTACCCAGCCACTTACTCGCCCACCCAGCCACTCACTCGCCCACCCAGCCACTCACTCGCCCACCCAGCCACTCACTCGCCCACCCAGCCACTCACTCGCCCACCCAGCCACTCACCCGCCCAGCCACTCACTCGCCCAGCCACTCACCCGCCCAGCCACTCACTCACTCACCCAGCCACTCACTCGCCTACCCAGCCACTTACTCGCCCACCCAGCCACTCACTCGCCCACCCAGCCACTCACTCGCCCACCCAGCCACTCACTCGCCCACCCAGCCACTCACTCGCCCACCCAGCCACTCACCCGCCCAGCCACTCACTCGCCCAGCCACTCACCCGCCCGTCACTCTGGACCACTACTCTCACGCGCAGCCTCCCGCTCCGCCTCGCTCCACTCAATGAGTCGATCCTCAACTCACGCGGCCGTTTCCGCAAACAAAGGCGATGGCCGGGGAGGAGCCCACGTGCGGCGGGTGGGTGGGGCGTGGCCTCGTGGCAGCGGGCGTGGCCTCGTGACAGCGGGCGTGGCCTCGTGACAGCGGGCGTGGCCTCGTGGCAGCGGGCGTGGCCTCGTGACAGCGGGCGTGGCCTCGTGTCAGCGGGCGTGGCCTCGTGGCAGCGGGCGTGGCCTCGTGACAGCGGGCGTGGCCTCGTGGCAGCGGGCGTGGTCTTGTGACAGCGGGCGTGGCCTCGTGACAGCGGGCGTGGCCTCGTGCATCTTCAAGCGCCGATCGCTCTAAGGGTTTTTTTTGACGTTCCTCTAGCGAAGTCTTTCCCCCCCCCCCCCCCCCAAAATGAAACATTCTTCAAATCGCTTTAAACTATTGTCATTGTAGTGCGTATTTAATGTGGTGCTGCACTCTGATGTTGTAGGAGAAAACATTTAGTAAAATGTTTGTTTAATTAAGTAGAACGTGTTGTCTATATTTATTTAAAGTTGCGCATTATGACGTGACGTCATATTTCCCAAACACCTCCCCCGTCACACATCGTCATAAATGTATAGCCCCTCCCCCCCCAGGTGCGTGACGTCATTTATGGACGGCCCCTTAGCCGTGGCCAGAAATGCAACTATTCATGGCGCAGCGCGCTAAACACTTCTCCTACGTGAACACCAACACACACACACGGCGCGTCTCCGGCTTGTTCCGCAAGGAGAGGCCGCTCCCCATCACAGCTGCTTCCCCATCCACCGCTCTCATCAGGACGAGCAGTGTAAGCTCGGGCAGGGAGGGAGGCTCTGTGGCCAGGCGTGGCGTCCGTGTTGCTCACTGTGGAGGAGGCTCGTGAAGGACGCTGCTGCTGCTACTGGGCAGGTGGAGGCAGTCGCCCTCCAACAAGGACGGAGGGCAGAGGGGTGACGCTCACAACAACGAGCGGAGCGCCGGGTGGATAAATAGTAGGGTGCACAGCGGTGCATTTGCCAGTAATTTCAGTCGGTCACACCATGGCACCTGCTGGGTCTGTCCCATGACTTACGATATGTAACGCAATTTTTGTTCCTGGGTAGTAAGTGTTATTTCGTAATTGCTTAATGCTTAAAAGAATAGAAAATTGATATTTTCCCCCACAAACTTTCCTTTTGTGACCAGGTCAGTGATATTTTGAAATTTACCTTTTTTCAATGAGAAAACGGGCGAATTTGTGCATTTTCGTTCACATAAAGTTATCAAGAAAATAAAAAACGTCACTTTTTTCAAAATTTATTGTTGTGGTTTTCACACCTGATGATGATTGCTTGTGTTGCAGTCGAAACCTCGTGCGAATTTTATTGTTTTATATTTTTATTATTTTATTGTTTCCCTTCTACGTGACTTTACTGAAAGAACCAAGAATATGAATCCCTGCAGTCACGAAAACTTTAAATAAATAAATAAAACATCTGAATAAAAATGACATGTATTTATACGACAAAAATGACGACAAAAGATTTAGAAGTGAGTAGTTTTTCTAGATTTACGATTATAATCTAAATCACTTTCACGAATCAGCCCCCAAACGTAGCCTCCCATCATGTTCTCGTTATACTGTCCTTGGTAACGGCATTCAAAGTCCAGTATATCCTGGTGGAAGCGCTCGCCTTGCTCCTCCGAGCACGCTCCCATGCTCTCCTTGAATTTATCAAGATGAGCATCAAGGATATGGACTTTGAGGGACATCCTACAGCCCACTGTGCTGTAGTTCTTCACCAGTCTCAACCAGCTTCGCATAGTTTTCGACCTTGTTATTGCCCAGGAAGCCACGAACCACTGCGACAAAGCTGGTCCAAGCAGCTTTCTCCTTACTAGTGAGCTTCTTGGGGAATTCACTGCACTCCAGGATCTTCTTTATCTGTGGTCTGACGAAGACACCGGCTTTGACCTTTGCCTCAGACAGCTTAGAAGTATTGAAGGTACTTGAAGGCTGCCGACTCCTTATCTACAGCTCTGACATATTAAAATTTTCACTTAAAACTTTCGTGACTGCACGACTTCATATTCTTGGTTCTCTCGGTAAAATAAAAAAATAATAAAAATAAATAAAATTTAAAATAAAAATAATACAAGCCCGCTTGTGTTACGATCGAAATATCGTGTATTTTTTTGCTTTTATTATTTGATATGTATTATTGTTTTATTTTATTATTATTTTTCTATCCACGTGACTTTACCGAAAGAACCAAGAATAACTCTGACAAATTGTTTCACGAGGCCCAATTTAATGTGCAGTGGTGGCATCAGCACCTTCCGGGGGTCCACCAGTGATTCCCACTTGACGTTGTTCCTCCCCACAGAGAACTCGGTCAGCTCTGGCCAGTCCCTTCTGTGGTAGTGCGCCTTGGTGTCCCTGCTGTCCCAAAGGCAAAGATAGCAGGGAAACTTGGTAAAACCGCCTTGGAGACCCATCAGGAATGCCACCATTTTGAAGTCTCCGATGACCTCCCAGCCGTACTCATCATACTTCAAGGCGCCCAGCAAGGTCTTGATGCTGTTGTAATCCTCTTCGAGGTGCACCGAGTGAGCCAGGGGAAGAGACGGGTACTTGTTACCATTATGGAGCAGCAGGGCTTTGAGGCTCCTGGATGAGCTGTCAATGAAGAGGCGCCGCTCATTACTGGTTACAGGCGATTCCGATTGCCTCGAACAGACTGGTCACATTGTGGCAGAAGCAGAGCCTGATCTTGACGGGTGAAGAAGCGGCAAAAAGGTTGGTGACGCTTCCTGTGATCTGCAACTTGCACACTTTCATCCAACAAGTTCCACTGCACCAATTATCAAAGTGAATGTGCAATTGCCATCTAAATACCGAAAGCGTGTCAAGACGCTGGAGAGATGGAGGCGATTGGTCTTCGCTTAAACATTGGGGTGGGCAGTGGGCAGTGTGGACACCCAGGACTATTCGAGACATCGGCAACGATTGACGTTTTACAGGAAGGTGAGACACGGAGAGACACGGAGGAGAGATGTATGGACACAGAGAGGTGGGGAGAGACCGAGAGACACGATATAAGCGGCAGATACAAAGTGGGACAGACGCAGAGAGAGAGAGGGATAGGTTAGATCCTTGGCTCTGCGCGTGTGTGTGACGGCGTTGTGGTGCTGCAGCTGAGGCTTGATATCGTGTGAGCACTCTGCCTGTACAGAGCCGAAGCATTCGTCCGCTGACGAACCGATAAGAAACCCAAGCCGTGTGACGCGTGTAACGCGATGCGTGCCCAGGTATCTTTCAAAAGGACGTCAAAACAACATTCTCTACAAGTCTCCTTTTAAAAAAAAATCCTCTCTCTCTCTCTTTCTTTCGCGGACGATGCTCGCAACGTGGCTGGCGTTTGCGCGCGGTCTCTGACGCAGCGCGCGTGACATTTGCCGCCGGGGCCGGTAACTCGATCGCTGTCGGTGAGAGTCGAGCACGCGGCGGGGCAGGACGAGACGACACCGGCCGCTTTGACTCGCAAACCGCAAAACATCGCGATGGGGGGTTTCGCCCTTGCCCGGGGCTCCAACCCAGGCCCCGTCGCACGCAACGCCCCCCACCCCCTTTCACTTCCCCCGGGGCCCCGCCAAGGCAGCCTCAGAAATCTTTGCTGTTTATGAGCGGCGGACGAAGAGTGAGAGAGGGGGGGGTGGGCGAAAGAGAGAGATGGGGGGGGGGGGGCGAGAGAGAAGGGGGCGAGAGAGGGGGGGGGCGAGAGAGGGGGGGGGGGGCGAGAGAGCGAGAGAGAGGGGGGACTGGCGAGAGGGGGAGGGAGAGAGGGGGCGAGAGAGAGGGGGGCGAGAGGGGGGGGCGAGAGAGCGAGAGAGAGGGGGGACTGGCGAGAGGGGGGCAAGAGAGAGGGGGCGAGAGAGAGGTGGGGGGGGGGCGAGAGCGAGAGAGAGGGGGGACTGGCGAGAGGGGGAGGGAGAGAGGGGGGCGAGAGAGGGGGGGTCGAGAGAGAGGGGGGCGAGAGAGGGGGGTGCGAGAGAGAGGGGGGGCGAGAGAGAGAGGGGGGGCGAGAGAGAGGGGGGCGAGAGAGACGGGGGAGAGAGAGGGGAAGAGGCAGCGTGCTCGGTAGCGGAAGACGGAGAGTTCTGCATGCAGATCTGAGCTACCCGTCGGAGGCTGTAGGACTGCGAGAAGGGCTGCGTGCAGATGCAGCACTTGTCGTAGTTAAAACAATTTCTTTTTACAAATATTACATAGAAAACAGGAGGAACACAGACATGGAGTAGGGAGAGAGGGGGTAGAGAGAGAGAGAGGGAGTAGAGAGAGAGAGAGGGAAGGGGTAAGAAGGAGGAGAGCAGAGCGTGAAGTCTTTTGTGAAATATTTCATTTAAAAGGGGGGAAGGGGGGTTACATAAAGCAAAGCATGGAAAAAACAAAAAAACCGAAATAATGAACGAAGCAAAGTGCCGACTACACCGAGCATCTTCTTGTTGTTTCCTCTGATCGTAAAATATACAAAAATAAAGGGAAGGGGGGTTAGAGAGAGAGGGGGGGCGAGAGAGAGAGGGGGGGAGAGAGAGGGGGGGGAGAGAGGGGGGCGAGAGGGGGGCGAGAGAGAGAGGGGGGGAGAGAGGGGGGAGAGAGGAGGGGGGAGAGGGGAGAGAGAGAGAGAAGAGGGGAGAGAGGGGGGCGAGAGAGAGGGGAGGGGGGAGAGGGGGGCGAGAGAGAGGGGGGGGGGCGAGAGAGAGAGGGGGGGAGAGAGGGGGTGAGAGAGAGGGGAGAGCAGAGAGGGTGGCGAGAGAGAGGGGGGGCGAGAGAGAGAGGGGGGGGGAGAGAGGGGGGTGAGAGAGAGAGGGGGGGGGAGAGAAGATTTAGATAATTTTTGACATTCTGGCCAGGTGGCTCTCTGCGGCCCTGCTGTTGCTGTTGTTGTTGTCGTTGTTGCCAGAGTCACAGCAAGAGCACGCCCTGGGCTTGGGTTGGAATTCCGGGCATCTGTCGGGTGTTGAGTCAGGACGGATCGTGCGGGGAAGGAACAAAGAATTTGAGACGCAGAGTGAAGGCGGCGGCGACGTCGGAGTCGATGGAGTGAGAAGTTGCGAGAGAATCATAAAGTGGCAAGACGATGCTGGAGGAGAACGCTCAGACCTTGATGGTTGAGACAGAGAGAGAGAGGGGGGGAGAGGAGGAGAACAGGCTGACGAGGAGTTCCCAACGAGGAGGTGGGAGCGAGCGAAGTTGAATCCTTGAATGTGGAGAGAGAGAGAGGGGTGAGGGAAGTGACAGACGCTCGGAGGAAGACGTCGCCACGTGGAGAGAAAGCGAAGCTTAACACGCTTTCACGACCAATGTTATATTCATAATGAAGCTTTTTGGGTGACATCGCGTAAATATAAATGTGTCCGAACCCTCCACCACCCGACACAGCCAATTAGTAAGGGATAAGGAAACGTCCTAGCTTGTTTATTTCCTTTGAACCTACCTACGTGACTTTACCGAAAGACCCAAATAATAACATAATAATGAATTAACGTCGTGATTGATTTATTTTAATATAATTTCATGGTATTTCTACATACGTGACTTTACCGAAAAAACCAATGAGTAATAATAACATAGTCAGGGACTTGTCAGTGGACGGTGTCGTGGCAGGAAATAAATCCTCAGACCGTAACACCTTCAACATCATCTGTCCATCCACAGAAACATGTCAAGCAGCGAACGTGTATAACCATCTGCCAGTTCGCCGGCATCGGTACAAGCAAAGCCTGCCCGCTGCTGCTGATGAGACACTGAATATCGAAACGGATCCACAGTTGTGCTTGCGTTGAAGCGATCCTGCCGAAGTGATGCACTCCCGGTAAACCGTGCAGCTGATGGGATGTGTAAACAGCACTTATACTGGTAGGAACCTCCTGGTTATTACACCAGCCCACAGGGGATTATTGTGTCCGTCCGTCGTGCATCCAAAAATGGGAGGGGTGGGGCTGGGTGGAGAGGGGAGGGTGGGGAGGGGCTGGGTGGGGAGGGGCTGGGTGGGGAGGGTGGGGAGGGGCTGGGTGGGGAGGGGCTGGGTGGGGAGGGTGGGGAGGGGCTGGGTGGGGAGGGGCTGGGTGGGGAGGGTGGGGAGGGGCTGGGTGGGGAGGGGCTGGGTGGGGAGGGTGGGGAGGGGCTGGGTGGGGATGGGCTGGGTGGGGCTGGGTGGGGAGAGGTTGCGTGGGGAGGGGCTGGGTGGAGAGGGGCTGGGTGGGGAGGGTGGGGCTGGGTGGGGGGTGGGAGGGGTGGTGCTGGATGGGGAGGGGCTGGTCACCCCGTGGTGCCCTTATAAAACTCAACGTTTAACCTACTCACGCTGGCTTGTGCCCGCCCTCACAGTCGGGCATATTTGTGGAATACACCACGTGGTGCCGTTGACCCTGGCCATTGACCGAGCAACCCAACGTTCCTACCAGCTCCCTCCGCAGGAATGTGTTGTGGAGAGAAAGAGGCATTACGTCCGTGTCATTCATCGTGTTGCTTATAATCTCCGCTACAACGCTCGTGATTATCTGATGTTGGACTGGTTTGTGTTGCGAGGCAGTGTTCGTGAGTTAAATTTCGGATGTTTCCCAAGCGCGCGTGGATCTCAACGCCAGAACGATGCCGCCACCACCACCATCGCGTTTTTTCACACAGCCAGGTTCTCGCCTGGAGACATTTGAAAGTGATTGTTTTTCTGCCACCGTTCGAATAACAGATTGCGGATTTCAGACAAGAGTCCCAGAGGTGCATCCCTCCCCCAGAACGCGCAGGCGTTTATTGGGCTATCCCCCTTGCCCACGCCTGACCGCCAGCTGGGTCAGAAACGTTATGAATTCTACGTGCTTTAATCCCAATTCTACGTGCTTTAATCCCGCAATTGGAAGTGGCCAGGTGCTCTCGGAGGTTCAGAACTCTGCTCCCAGACCCGTGCACAAGAGACCTGGGCTCAGAGTGAGTGGGGTTCAGCTGGCCAAGATTCAGCTCAGTGAGGCTGATAGTCTCAGCCTAGCCACCGATGACTCGTAAATAACCATTCTAAAGTTGCATTCCACTTCATTTGGCTGATGTAGGGCTCTGATCGTTTGAAATATCAGTGTACCTAGCATGCGACAATCAGTGGCGAGATGTTAACTACCTTGCCTGGTATGCAGGAGGTCATGGGTTCGATCCCGACTCTGACGCCTGCTGAATATTTGTAGATTTGAAGTTTGCGTGACTGCAGGGATCCATACTCTTTGGTTCTTTCGGTAAAGTCACCTAGTAGGTAGACAATAAAATAAATACATATTTTATATCTACGTGACTTTACCGAAAGAACCAAACAGTATTCATATTTGCAGTTTGCGTGTATCTCTCTCTCCTCGTTGGTCACGTGGATTTTTCTTCTGGTGTTCCGCGGTTTTTCCCACCACATTTACAATCAACATCATCACGCGTTTAAGAGACTTTGGCTGCAAAAGATGTTCACGTGACACGCCACTTCGTTGAGCTATCATTTGTGGCCAGGTCGCTTCTGAAAAAAAAAGATCTACGTAGCTCAGTGGGCATTGCCTGGTAAAAGAAACAATCGTTAGATTTCTAGTTTAGCATAGTAGAGTTTGTGCGTGAGTGCGCCCCCTGTAGTGTAACGGATGAACAGCTCTGGCTGTCAGCCTGATGATGCTGGTTGTAATGACTGGCGAAACGTCGTACTCGAATTGTAAATGTTGTAGTGGGGGATACTCTCCAACGCACCGGTGTGCTGTACTAGTAACGATTTTGGCACGTTTTGTTTACTTGACAAACCTTACCAATTGGCCGTGTCGGGTGGTGGCGCGTTTATTTGCGCGATCTAACCAACAATAAAAAAAACAACCTCCAGTCTGGGTGCAGAAGGCGACTTGGAAGGACTTTTTGTAATAAATTGTCCCGTGAAACAGATCTCACGCGGCCATCCAGCGGAACGCGGGACGCCGCGTTTTGTGAGATTACCAAATGGATTATTTTTCTCGTTGCCCCCTCGTAGCGCAAGTGGAATGAATAATGGAAGGAAGATCAATATATTTTCGTGTGTGTGTGTGTTGTTGAAAGAATTATACAACTGGGAGCTGGGTTTCACTCAAGACACCTCCTGAGATGGCACCCAGCAACATGGCGACGTGACCACACAGGATTAACACTGACATCGAGTTATAACCACACAAGATTAACACTGACATCGAGTTATAACCACACAAGATTACCACTCACATCCAGTTATAAACACACAAGATTAACACTCACATCGAGTTATAAACACACAAGATTACCACTCACGTCGAGTTATAAACACACAAGATTAACACTCACATCGAGTTATAACCACACAAGATTACCACTCACATCGAGTTATAAACACACAAGATTACCACTCACATCGAGTTATAACCACACAAGATTACCACTCACATCGAGTTATAAACACACAAGATTAACACTCACGTCGAGTTATAACCAGACAAGATTACCACTCACATCGAGTTATAACCACACAAGATTACCACTCACGTCGAGTTATAAACACACAAGATTAACACTCACATCGAGTTATAAACACACAAGATTACCACTCACATCGAGTTATAAACACACAAGATTACCACTCACATCGAGTTATAACCACACAAGATTACCACTCACATCGAGTTATAAACACACAAGATTAACACTCACGTCGAGTTATAACCAGACAAGATTACCACTCACATCGAGTTATAACCAGACAAGATTACCACTCACATCGAGTTATGAACACACAAGATTACCACTCACATCGAGTTATAACCAGACAAGATTACCACTCACATCGAGTTATGAACACACAAGATTACCATTCACATCGAGTTATAACCAGACAAGGTTACCACTCACATCGAGTTATAAACACACAAGATTACCACTCACATCGAGTTATAAACACACAAGATTACCACTCACATCGAGTTATAACCACACAAGATTACCACTCACATCGAGTTATAACCAGACAAGATTACCACTCACATCGAGTTATAACCAGACAAGATTACCACTCACATCGAATTATGAACACACAAGATTACCACTCACATCGAGTTATAACCAGACAAGGTTACCACTCACATCGAGTTATAAACACACAAGATTACCACTCACATCGAGTTATAAACACACAAGATTACCACTCACATCGAGTTATAAACACACAAGATTACCACTCACATCGAGTTATAAACACACAAGATTACCACTCACATCGAGTTATAAACACACAAGATTACCACTCACGTCGAGTTATAACCACACAAGATTACCACTCACGTCGAGTTATAACCACACAAGATTACCACTCACATCGAGTTATAACCACACAAGATTACCACTTACATCGAGTTATAAACACACAAGATTACCACTCACATCCAGTTATAACTACACAAGATTACCACTCACATCGAGTTATAACCCCACAAGATTACCACTCACATCGAGTTATAACCACACAAGATTACCACTCACATCGAGTTATAACCACACAAGATTACAACTCACATCGAATTATAACTACACAAGATTACCACTCACATCGAGTTATAAACACACAAGATTACCACTCACATCGAGTTATAACCACACAAGATTACCACTCACATCGAGTTATAAACACACAAGATTACCACTCACATCGAGTTATAACTACACAAGATTACCACTCACATCGAGTTATAAACACACAAGATTACCACTCACATCGAGTTATAACTACACAAGATTACCACTCACATCGAGTTATAAACACACAAGATTACCACTCACATCGAGTTATAACCACACAAGATTACCACTCACATCGAGTTATAAACACACAAGATTACCACTCACGTCGAGTTATAACCACACAAGATTACCACTCACATCGAGTTATAACCACACAAGATTACCACTCACGTCGAGTTATAAACACACAAGATTAACACTCACATCGAGTTATAAACACACAAGATTACCACTCACATCGAGTTATAAACACACAAGATTACCACTCACATCGAGTTATAACCACACAAGATTACCACTCACATCGAGTTATAAACACACAAGATTAACACTGACGTCGAGTTATAACCAGACAAGATTACCACTCACATCGAGTTATAACCAGACAAGATTACCACTCACATCGAGTTATGAACACACAAGATTACCACTCACATCGAGTTATAACCAGACAAGATTACCACTCACATCGAGTTATGAACACACAAGATTACCATTCACATCGAGTTATAACCAGACAAGGTTACCACTCACATCGAGTTATAAACACACAAGATTACCACTCACATCGAGTTATAAACACACAAGATTACCACTCACGTCGAGTTATAAACACACAAGATTAACACTCACATCGAGTTATAAACACACAAGATTACCACTCACATCGAGTTATAAACACACAAGATTACCACTCACATCGAGTTATAACCACACAAGATTACCACTCACATCGAGTTATAAACACACAAGATTAACACTCAAGTCGAGTTATAACCAGACAAGATTACCACTCACATCGAGTTATAACCAGACAAGATTACCACTCACATCGAGTTATGAACACACAAGATTACCACTCACATCGAGTTATAACCAGACAAGATTACCACTCACATCGAGTTATGAACACACAAGATTACCATTCACATCGAGTTATAACCAGACAAGGTTACCACTCACATCGAGTTATAAACACACAAGATTACCACTCACATCGAGTTATAAACACACAAGATTACCACTCACATCGAGTTATAACCACACAAGATTACCACTCACATCGAGTTATAACCAGACAAGATTACCACTCACATCGAGTTATAACCAGACAAGATTACCACTCACATCGAATTATGAACACACAAGATTACCACTCACATCGAGTTATAACCAGACAAGGTTACCACTCACATCGAGTTATAAACACACAAGATTACCACTCACATCGAGTTATAAACACACAAGATTACCACTCACATCGAGTTATAAACACACAAGATTACCACTCACATCGAGTTATAAACACACAAGATTACCACTCACATCGAGTTATAAACACACAAGATTACCACTCACGTCGAGTTATAACCACACAAGATTACCACTCACGTCGAGTTATAACCACACAAGATTACCACTCACATCGAGTTATAACCACACAAGATTACCACTCACATCGAGTTATAAACACACAAGATTACCACTCACATCCAGTTATAACTACACAAGATTACCACTCACATCGAGTTATAACCCCACAAGATTACCACTCACATCGAGTTATAACCACACAAGATTACCACTCACATCGAGTTATAACCACACAAGATTACCACTCACATCGAATTATAACTACACAAGATTACCACTCACATCGAGTTATAAACACACAAGATTACCACTCACATCGAGTTATAACCACACAAGATTACCACTCACATCGAGTTATAAACACACAAGATTACCACTCACATCGAGTTATAACTACACAAGATTACCACTCACATCGAGTTATAAACACACAAGATTACCACTCACATCGAGTTATAACTACACAAGATTACCACTCACATCGAGTTATAAACACACAAGATTACCACTCACATCGAGTTATAACCACACAAGATTACCACTCACATCGAGTTATAAACACACAAGATTACCACTCACGTCGAGTTATAACCACACAAGATTACCACTCACATCGAGTTATAACCACACAAGATTACCACTCACGTCGAGTTATAATCAGACAAGATTACCACTCACATCGAGTTATAATCACACAAGATTACCACTCACGTCGAGTTATAAACAAACAAGATTACCACTCACATCGAGTTATAACTACACAAGATTACCACTCACGTCGAGTTATAACCACACAAGATTACCACTCACATCGAGTTATAACCACACAAGATTACCACTCACGTCGAGTTATAACCACACAAGATTACCACTCACATCGAGTTATAACCACACAAGATTACCACTCACATCGAGTTATAACCACACAAGATTACCACTCACATCGAGTTATAACCACACAAGATTACCACTCACATCGAGTTATAACCAGACAAGATTACCACTCACATCGAGTTATAACAACACAAGATTACCACTCACGTCGAGTTATAACCACATAGGATTACCACTCACATCGAGTTATAACCACACAAGATTACCACTCACATCGGGTTATAACAACACAAGATTACCACTCACGTCGAGTTATAACCACATAGGATTACCACTCACATCGAGTTATAACCACACAAGATTACCACTCACGTCGAGTTATAACCAAACAAGATTACCACTCACATCGAGTTATAACCACACAAGATTACCACTCACATCGAGTTATAACCACACAAGATTACCACTCACGTCAAGTTATAACCACACAAGATTACCACTCACATCGAGTTATAAACACACAAGATTACCACTCACAACGAGTTATAAACATACAAGATTACCACTCACGTCGAGTTATAACCACACAAGATTACCACTCACGTCGAGTTATAAACACACAGGATTACCACTCACATCGAGTTAAAAACACACAAGATTACAACTCACGTCGAGTTATAACGACACAAGATTACCACTCACATCGAGTTATAAACACACAAGATTACCACTCATGTTGAGTTATAACCACGCAAGATTACCACTCACATCGAGTTATAACCAGACAAGATTACCACTCACGTCGAGTTATAACCACACAAGATTACCACTCACATCGAGTTATAACCACACAAGATTACCACTCACATCGAGTTATAACCACACAAGATTACCACTCACATCGAGTTATAAACACACAAGATTACCACTCACGTCGAGTTATAACAACACAAGATTACCACTCACATCGAGTTATAAACACACAAGATTACCACTCACATCGAGTTATAACCAGACAAGATTACCACTCACATCGAGTTATAACAACACAAGATTACCACTCACGTCGAGTTATAACCACATAGGATTACCACTCACATCGAGTTATAACCACACAAGATTACCACTCACATCGAGTTATAACAACACAAGATTACCACTCACGTCGAGTTATAACCACATAGGATTACCACTCACATCGAGTTATAACCACACAAGATACCACTCACGTCGAGTTATAACCACACAAGATTACCACTCACATCGAGTTATAACCACACAAGATTACCACTGACATCGAGTTATAACCACACAAGATTACCACTCACGTCGAGTTATAACCACACAAGATTACCACTCACATCGAGTTATAAACACACAAGATTACCACTCACATCGAGTTATAACCACACAAGATTACCACTCACATCGAGTTATAAACACACAAGATTACCACTCACATCGAGTTATAAACACACAAGATTACCATTCACATCGAGTTATAACCACACAAGATTACCACTCACGTCGAGTTATAAACACACAGGATTACCACTCACATCGAGTTATAAACACACAAGATTACAACTCACGTCGAGTTATAACCACACAAGATTACCACTCACATCGAGTTATAAACACACAAGATTACCACTCATGTTGAGTTATAACCACGCAAGATTACCACTCACATCGCGTAATAACCAGACAAGATTACCACTCACGTCGAGTTATAACCACACAAGATTACCACTCACATCGAGTTATAACCACACAAGATTACCACTCACATCGAGTTATAACCACACAAGATTACCACTCACATCGAGTTATAAACACACAAGATTACCACTCACGTCGAGTTATAACCACAGAAGATTACCACTCACATCGAGTTATAAACACACAAGATTACCACTCACATCGAGTTATAACCACACAAGATTACCACTCACATCGAGTTATAACCACACAAGATTACCACTCACGTCGAGTTATAACCACAGAAGATTACCACTCACATCGAGTTATAAACACACAAGATTACCACTCACGTCGAATTATAACCACACAAGATTACCACTCACATCGAGTTATAAACACACAAGATTACCACTCACATCGAGTTATAACCACACAAGATTACCACTCACATCGAGTTATAAACACGCAAGATTACCACTCACGTCGAGTTATAACCACACAAGATTACCACTCACATCGAGTTATAACCACACAAGATTACCACTTACATCGAGTTATAAACACATAAGATTACCACTCACATCGAGTTATAACCACACAAGATTAGCACTCACATCGAGTTATAACCACACAAGATTACCACTCACATCGAGTTATAACCACACAAGATTACCACTCACATCGAATTATAACTACACAAGATTACCACTCACATCGAGTTATAAACACACAAGATTACCACTCACATCGAGTTATAACCACACAAGATTACCACTCACATCGAGTTATAACCACACAAGATTACCACTCACATCGAATTATAACTACACAAGATTACCACTCACATCGAGTTATAACTACACAAGATTACCACTCACATCGAGTTATAAACACACAAGATTACCACTCACATCGAGTTATAACCACACAAGATTACCACTCACATCGAGTTATAAACACACAAGATTACCACTCACATCGAGTTATAACCACACAAGATTACCACTCACATCGAGTTATAAACACACAAGATTACCACTCACGTCGAATTATAACCACACAAGATTACCACTCACATCGAGTTATAAACACACAAGATTACCACTCACATCGAGATATAACCACACAAGATTACCACTCACATCGAGTTATAAACACGCAAGATTACCACTCACGTCGAGTTATAACCACACAAGATTACCACTCACATCGAGTTATAACCACACAAGATTACCACTTACATCGAGTTATAAACACACAAGATTACCACTCACATCGAGTTATAACCACACAAGATTACCACTCACATCGAGTTATAAACACACAAGATTACCACTCACATCGAGTTATAACCACACAAGATTACCACTCACATCGAATTATAACCACACAAGATTACCACTCACATCGAATTATAACTACACAAGATTACCACTCACATCGAGTTATAACTACACAAGATTACCACTCACATCGAGTTATAACCACACAAGATTACCACTCACATCGAGTTATAACCACACAAGATTACCACTCACATCGAGTTATAAACACACAAGATTACCACTCACGTCGAGTTATAACCACACAAGATTACCACTCACATCGAGTTATAAACACACAAGATTACCACTCACATCGAGTTATAACCAGACAAGATTACCACTCACATCGAGTTATAACAACACAAGATTACCACTCACGTCGAGTTATAACCACATAGGATTACCACTCACATCGAGTTATAACCACACAAGATACCACTCACGTCGAGTTATAACCACACAAGATTACCACTCACATCGAGTTATAACCACACAAGATTACCACTCTCATCGAGTTATAACCACACAAGATTACCACTCACGTCGAGTTATAACCACACAAGATTACCACTCACATCGAGTTATAAACACACAAGATTACCACTCACATCGAGTTATAACCACACAAGATTACCACTCACATCGAGTTATAAACACACAAGATTACCACTCACATCGAGTTATAAACACACAAGATTACCATTCACATCGAGTTATAACCACACAAGATTACCACTCACGTCGAGTTATAAACACAGGATTACCACTCACATCGAGTTATAAACACACAAGATTACAACTCACGTCGAGTTATAACCACACAAGATTACCACTCACATCGAGTTATAAACACAGAAGATTACCACTCATGTTGAGTTATAACCACGCAAGATTACCACTCACATCGAGTTATAACCAGACAAGATTACCACTCACGTCGAGTTATAACCACAGAAGATTACCACTCACATCGAGTTATAAACACACAAGATTACCACTCACATCGAGTTATAACCAGACAAGATTACCACTCACATCGAGTTATAACAACACAAGATTACCACTCACGTCGAGTTATAACCACATAGGATTACCACTCACATCGAGTTATAAACACACAAGATTACCACTCACATCGAGTTATAACCACACAAGATTACCACTCACGTCGAGTTATAACCACACAAGATTACCACTCACATCGAGTTATAAACACACAAGATTACCACTCACGTCGAATTATAACCACACAAGATTACCACTCACATCGAGTTATAACCACACAAGATTACCACTCACATCGAGTTATAACCACACAAGATTACCACTTACATCGAGTTATAAACACACAAGATTACCACTCACATCGAGTTATAA
Source organism: Petromyzon marinus (assembly GCF_048934315.1). Lineage (NCBI taxonomy): Eukaryota > Metazoa > Chordata > Hyperoartia > Petromyzontiformes > Petromyzontidae > Petromyzon > Petromyzon marinus. The sequence continues at coordinate 9,453,329 of NC_133714.1, read as the reverse complement.
CCACACAAGATTAGCACTCACATCGAGTTATAACCACACAAGATTACCACTCACATCGAGTTATAACCACACAAGATTACCACTCACATCGAGTTATAACTACACAAGATTACCACTCACATCGAGTTATAAACACACAAGATTACCACTCACATCGAGTTATAACCACACAAGATTACCACTCACATCGAGTTATAACCACACAAGATTACCACTCACATCGAATTATAACTACACAAGATTACCACTCACATCGAGTTATAACTACACAAGATTACCACTCACATCGAGTTATAAACACACAAGATTACCACTCACATCGAGTTATAACCACACAAGATTACCACTCACATCGAGTTATAAACACACAAGATTACCACTCACGTCGAGTTATAACCACACAAGATTACCACTCACATCGAGTTATAAACACACAAGATTACCACTCACGTCGAATTATAACCACACAAGATTACCACTCACATCGAGTTATAAACACACAAGATTACCACTCACATCGAGTTATAACCACACAAGATTACCACTCACATCGAGTTATAACCACACAAGATTACCACTCACATCGAGTTATAACCACGCAAGATTACCACTCACATCGAGTTATAACCACACAAGATTACCACTCACATCGAGTTATAACTACACAAGATTACCACTCACATCGAATTATAACTACACAAGATTACCACTCACATCGAGTTATAACTACACAAGATTACCACTCACATCGAGTTATAACCACACAAGATTACCACTCACATCGAGTTATAACCACACAAGATTACCACTCACATCGAGTTATAAACACACAAGATTACCACTCACGTCGAGTTATAACCACACAAGATTACCACTCACATCGAGTTATAAACACACAAGATTACCACTCACATCGAGTTATAACCAGACAAGATTACCACTCACATCGAGTTATAACAACACAAGATTACCACTCACGTCGAGTTATAACCACATAGGATTACCACTCACATCGAGTTATAACCACACAAGATTACCACTCACATCGAGTTATAACAACACAAGATTACCACTCACGTCGAGTTATAACCACATAGGATTACCACTCACATCGAGTTATAACCACACAAGATACCACTCACGTCGAGTTATAACCACACAAGATTACCACTCACATCGAGTTATAACCACACAAGATTACCACTCTCATCGAGTTATAACCACACAAGATTACCACTCACGTCGAGTTATAACCACACAAGATGACCACTCACATCGAGTTATAAACACACAAGATTACCACTCACATCGAGTTATAACCACACAAGATTACCACTCACATCGAGTTATAAACACACAAGATTACCACTCACATCGAGTTATAAACACACAAGATTACCATTCACATCGAGTTATAACCACACAAGATTACCACTCACGTCGAGTTATAAACACAGGATTACCACTCTCATCGAGTTATAAACACACAAGATTACAACTCACGTCGAGTTATAACCACACAAGATTACCACTCACATCGAGTTATAAACACAGAAGATTACCACTCATGTTGAGTTATAACCACGCAAGATTACCACTCACATCGAGTTATAACCAGACAAGATTACCACTCACGTCGAGTTATAACCACACAAGATTACCACTCACATCGAGTTATAACCACACAAGATTACCACTCACATCGAGTTATAACCACACAAGATTACCACTCACATCGAGTTATAAACACACAAGATTACCACTCACGTCGAGTTATAACCACAGAAGATTACCACTCACATCGAGTTATAAACACACAAGATTACCACTCACATCGAGTTATAACCAGACAAGATTACCACTCACATCGAGTTATAACAACACAAGATTACCACTCACGTCGAGTTATAACCACATAGGATTACCACTCACATCGAGTTATAAACACACAAGATTACCACTCACATCGAGTTATAACCACACAAGATTACCACTCACGTCGAGTTATAACCACACAAGATTACCACTCACATCGAGTTATAAACACACAAGATTACCACTCACGTCGAATTATAACCACACAAGATTACCACTCACATCGAGTTATAAACACACAAGATTACCACTCACATCGAGTTATAACCACACAAGATTACCACTCACATCGAGTTATAAACACGCAAGATTACCACTCACGTCGAGTTATAACCACACAAGATTACCACTCACATCGAGTTATAACCACACAAGATTACCACTTACATCGAGTTATAAACACACAAGATTACCACTCACATCGAGTTATAACCACACAAGATTAGCACTCACATCGAGTTATAACCACACAAGATTACCACTCACATCGAGTTATAACCACACAAGATTACCACTCACATCGAGTTATAACTACACAAGATTACCACTCACATCGAGTTATAAACACACAAGATTACCACTCACATCGAGTTATAACCACACAAGATTACCACTCACATCGAGTTATAACCACACAAGATTACCACTCACATCGAATTATAACTACACAAGATTACCACTCACATCGAGTTATAACTACACAAGATTACCACTCACATCGAGTTATAAACACACAAGATTACCACTCACATCGAGTTATAACCACACAAGATTACCACTCACATCGAGTTATAAACACACAAGATTACCACTCACGTCGAATTATAACCACACAAGATTACCACTCACATCGAGTTATAAACACACAAGATTACCACTCACGTCGAATTATAACCACACAAGATTACCACTCACATCGAGTTATAAACACACAAGATTACCACTCACATCGAGTTATAACCACACAAGATTACCACTCACATCGAGTTATAACCACACAAGATTACCACTCACATCGAGTTATAACCACGCAAGATTACCACTCACATCGAGTTATAACCACACAAGATTACCACTCACATCGAGTTATAACTACACAAGATTACCACTCACATCGAGTTATAACCACATAAGATTACCACTCACATCGAGTTATAAACACACAAGATTACAACTCACGTCGAGTTATAACCACACAAGATTACCACTCACATCGAGTTATAAACACACAAGATTACCACTCACATCGAGTTATAAACACACAAGATTACCACTCACATCGAGTTATAAACACACAAGATTACCACTCACATCGAGTTATAAACACACAAGATTACCACTCATGTTGAGTTATAACCACGCAAGATTACCACTCACATCGAGTTATAACCAGACAAGATTACCACTCACGTCGAGTTATAACCACACAAGATTACCACTCACATCGAGTTATAACCATACAAGATTACCACTCACATCGAGTTATAACCACACAAGATTACCACTCACATCGAGTTATAAACACAAGATTACCACTCACGTCGAGTTATAACCACAGAAGATTACCACTCACATCGAGTTATAAACACGCAAGATTACCACTCACATCGAGTTATAACCAGACAAGATTACCACTCACATCGAGTTATAACAACACAAGATTACCACTCACGTCGAGTTATAACCACATAGGATTACCACTCACATCGAGTTAAAACCACACAAGATTACCACTCACATCGAGTTATAACCACATAAGATTACCACTCACGTCGAGTTATAACCACACAAGATTACCACTCACATCGAGTTATAAACACACAAGATTACCACTCACGTCGAATTATAACCACACAAGATTACCACTCACATCGAGTTATAAACACACAAGATTACCACTCACATCGAGTTATAACCACACAAGATTACCACTCACATCGAGTTATAAACACACAAGATTACCACTCACGTCGAGTTCTAACCACACAAGATTACCACTCACATCGAGTTATAACCACACAAGATTACCACTTACATCGAGTTATAAACACACAAGATTACCACTCACATCCAGTTATAACTACACAAGATTACCACTCACATCGAGTTATAACCCCACAAGATTACCACTCACATCGAGTTATAACCACACAAGATTACCACTCACATCGAGTTATAACCACACAAGATTACCACTCACATCGAATTATAACTACACAAGATTACCACTCACATCGAGTTATAAACACACAAGATTACCACTCACATCGAGTTATAACCACACAAGATTACCACTCACATCGAGTTATAAACACACAAGATTACCACTCACATCGAGTTATAACTACACAAGATTACCACTCACATCGAGTTATAAACACACAAGATTACCACCCACATCGAGTTATAACTACACAAGATTACCACTCACATCGAGTTATAAACACACAAGATTACCACTCACATCGAGTTATAACCACACAAGATTACCACTCACATCGAATTATAAACACACAAGATTACCACTCACGTCGAGTTATAACCACACAAGATTACCACTCACATCGAGTTATAACCACACAAGATTACCACTCACGTCGAGTTATAATCAGACAAGATTACCACTCACATCGAGTTATAATCACACAAGATTACCACTCACGTCGAGTTATAAACAAACAAGATTACCACTCACATCGAGTTATAACTACACAAGATTACCACTCACGTCGAGTTATAACCACACAAGATTACCACTCACATCGAGTTATAACCACACAAGATTACCACTCACGTCGAGTTATAACCACACAAGATTACCACTCACATCGAGTTATAACCACACAAGATTACCACTCACATCGAGTTATAACCACACAAGATTACCACTCACATCGAGTTATAACCACACAAGATTACCACTCACATCGAGTTATAACCACACAAGATTACCACTTACGTCGAGTTATAAACACACAGGATTACCACTCACATCGAGTTATAAACACACAAGATTACCACTCACGTCGAGTTATAACCACACAAGATTACCACTCACATCGAGTTATAACCACACAAGATTACCACTCACGTCGAGTTATAACCACACAAGATTACCACTCACATCGAGTTATAACCACACAAGATTACCACTCACATCGAGTTATAACCACACAAGATTACCACTCACATCGAGTTATAACCACACAAGATTACCACTCACATCGAGTTATAACCACACAAGATTACCACTCACGTCGAGTTATAAACACACAGGATTACCACTCACATCGAGTTATAAACACACAAGATTACCACTCACATCGAGTTATAACCACACAAGATTACCACTCACATCGAGTTATAACCACACAAGATTACCACTCACGTCGAGTTATAACCACACAGGATTACCACTCACATCGAGTTATAACCAGACAAGATTACCACTCACATCGAGATATAACCAGACAAGATTACCACTCACATCGAGTTATAATCACACAAGATTACCACTCACGTCGAGTTATAAACAAACAAGATTACCACTCACATCGAGTTATAACTACACAAGATTACCACTCACGTCGAGTTATAACCACACAAGATTACCACTCACATCGAGTTATAACCACACAAGATTACCACTCACGTCGAGTTATAACCACACAAGATTACCACTCACATCGAGTTATAACCACACAAGATTACCACTCACATCGAGTTATAACCACACAAGATTACCACTCACATCGAGTTAAAACCACACAAGATTACCACTCACGTCGAGTTATAAACACACAGGATTACCACTCACATCGAGTTATAAACACACAAGATTACCACTCACATCGAGTTATAACCACACAAGATTACCACTCACATCGAGTTATAACCACACAAGATTACCACTCACATCGAGTTATAACCACACAAGATTACCACTCACGTCGAGTTATAAACACACAGGATTACCACTCACATCGAGTTATAAACACACAAGATTACCACTCACATCGAGTTATAACCACACAAGATTACCACTCACATCGAGTTATAACCACACAAGATTACCACTCACATCGAGTTATAACCACACAAGATTACCACTCACGTCGAGTTATAAACACACAGGATTACCACTCACATCGAGTTATAAACACACAAGATTACCACTCACATCGAGTTATAACCACACAAGATTACCACTCACATCGAGTTATAACCACACAAGATTACCACTCACGTCGAGTTATAAACACACAGGATTACCACTCACATCGAGTTATAAACACACAAGATTACCACTCACATCGAGTTATAACCACACAAGATTACCACTCACATCGAGTTATAACCACACAAGATTACCACTCACATCGAGTTATAACCACACAAGATTACCACTCACATCGAGTTATAACAACACAAGATTACCACTCACGTCGAGTTATAACCACATAGGATTACCACTCACATCGAGTTATAACCACACAAGATACCACTCACGTCGAGTTATAACCACACAAGATTACCACTCACATCGAGTTATAACCACACAAGATTACCACTCTCATCGAGTTATAACCACACAAGATTACCACTCACGTCGAGTTATAACCACACAAGATGACCACTCACATCGAGTTATAAACACACAAGATTACCACTCACATCGAGTTATAACCACACAAGATTACCACTCACATCGAGTTATAAACACACAAGATTACCACTCACATCGAGTTATAAACACACAAGATTACCATTCACATCGAGTTATAACCACACAAGATTACCACTCACGTCGAGTTATAAACACAGGATTACCACTCTCATCGAGTTATAAACACACAAGATTACAACTCATGTCGAGTTATAACCACACAAGATTACCACTCACATCGAGTTATAAACACAGAAGATTACCACTCATGTTGAGTTATAACCACGCAAGATTACCACTCACATCGAGTTATAACCAGACAAGATTACCACTCACGTCGAGTTATAACCACACAAGATTACCACTCACATCGAGTTATAACCACACAAGATTACCACTCACATCGAGTTATAACCACACAAGATTACCACTCACATCGAGTTATAAACACACAAGATTACCACTCACGTCGAGTTATAACCACAGAAGATTACCACTCACATCGAGTTATAAACACACAAGATTACCACTCACGTCGAATTATAACCACACAAGATTACCACTCACATCGAGTTATAAACACACAAGATTACCACTCACATCGAGTTATAACCACACAAGATTACCACTCACATCGAGTTATAAACACGCAAGATTACCACTCACGTCGAGTTATAACCACACAAGATTACCACTCACATCGAGTTATAACCACACAAGATTACCACTTACATCGAGTTATAAACACACAAGATTACCACTCACATCGAGTTATAACCACACAAGATTACCACTCACATCGAGTTATAACCACACAAGATTACCACTCACATCGAGTTATAACCACACAAGATTACCACTCACATCGAGTTATAACTACACAAGATTACCACTCACATCGAGTTATAAACACACAAGATTACCACTCACATCGAGTTATAACCACACAAGATTACCACTCACATCGAGTTATAACCACACAAGATTACCACTCACATCGAATTATAACTACACAAGATTACCACTCACATCGAGTTATAACTACACAAGATTACCACTCACATCGAGTTATAAACACACAAGATTACCACTCACATCGAGTTATAACCACACAAGATTACCACTCACATCGAGTTATAAACACACAAGATTACCACTCACGTCGAGTTATAACCACACAAGATTACCACTCACATCGAGTTATAAACACACAAGATTACCACTCACGTCGAATTATAACCACACAAGATTACCACTCACATCGAGTTATAAACACACAAGATTACCACTCACATCGAGTTATAACCACACAAGATTACCACTCACATCGAGTTATAACCACACAAGATTACCACTCACATCGAGTTATAACCACGCAAGATTACCACTCACATCGAGTTATAACCACACAAGATTACCACTCACATCGAGTTATAACTACACAAGATTACCACTCACATCGAGTTATAACCACATAAGATTACCACTCACATCGAGTTATAAACACACAAGATTACAACTCACGTCGAGTTATAACCACACAAGATTACCACTCACATCGAGTTATAAACACACAAGATTACCACTCACATCGAGTTATAAACACACAAGATTACCACTCACATCGAGTTATAAACACACAAGATTACCACTCACATCGAGTTATAAACACACAAGATTACCACTCACGTCGAGTTATAACCACACAAGATTACCACTCACATCGAGTTATAACCAGACAAGATTACCACTCACGTCGAGTTATAACCACACAAGATTACCACTCACATCGAGTTATAACCATACAAGATTACCACTCACATCGAGTTATAACCACACAAGATTACCACTCACATCGAGTTATAAACACAAGATTACCACTCACGTCGAGTTATAACCACAGAAGATTACCACTCACATCGAGTTATAAACACGCAAGATTACCACTCACATCGAGTTATAACCAGACAAGATTACCACTCACATCGAGTTATAACAACACAAGATTACCACTCACGTCGAGTTATAACCACATAGGATTACCACTCACATCGAGTTAAAACCACACAAGATTACCACTCACATCGAGTTATAACCACACAAGATTACCACTCACGTCGAGTTATAACCACACAAGATTACCACTCACATCGAGTTATAAACACACAAGATTACCACTCACGTCGAATTATAACCACACAAGATTACCACTCACATCGAGTTATAAACACACAAGATTACCACTCACATCGAGTTATAACCACACAAGATTACCACTCACATCGAGTTATAAACACACAAGATTACCACTCACGTCGAGTTATAACCACACAAGATTACCACTCACATCGAGTTATAACCACACAAGATTACCACTTACATCGAGTTATAAACACACAAGATTACCACTCACATCCAGTTATAACTACACAAGATTACCACTCACATCGAGTTATAACCCCACAAGATTACCACTCACATCGAGTTATAACCACACAAGATTACCACTCACATCGAGTTATAACCACACAAGATTACCACTCACATCGAATTATAACTACACAAGATTACCACTCACATCGAGTTATAAACACACAAGATTACCACTCACATCGAGTTATAACCACACAAGATTACCACTCACATCGAGTTATAAACACACAAGATTACCACTCACATCGAGTTATAACTACACAAGATTACCACTCACATCGAGTTATAAACACACAAGATTACCACTCACATCGAGTTATAACTACACAAGATTACCACTCACATCGAGTTATAAACACACAAGATTACCACTCACATCGAGTTATAACCACACAAGATTACCACTCACATCGAATTATAAACACACAAGATTACCACTCACGTCGAGTTATAACCACACAAGATTACCACTCACATCGAGTTATAACCACACAAGATTACCACTCACGTCGAGTTATAATCAGACAAGATTACCACTCACATCGAGTTATAATCACACAAGATTACCACTCACGTCGAGTTATAAACAAACAAGATTACCACTCACATCGAGTTATAACTACACAAGATTACCACTCACGTCGAGTTATAACCACACAAGATTACCACTCACATCGAGTTATAACCACACAAGATTACCACTCACGTCGAGTTATAACCACACAAGATTACCACTCACATCGAGTTATAACCACACAAGATTACCACTCACATCGAGTTATAACCACACAAGATTACCACTCACATCGAGTTATAACCACACAAGATTACCACTCACATCGAGTTATAACCACACAAGATTACCACTTACGTCGAGTTATAAACACACAGGATTACCACTCACATCGAGTTATAAACACACAAGATTACCACTCACGTCGAGTTATAACCACACAAGATTACCACTCACATCGAGTTATAACCACACAAGATTACCACTCACGTCGAGTTATAACCACACAAGATTACCACTCACATCGAGTTATAACCACACAAGATTACCACTCACATCGAGTTATAACCACACAAGATTACCACTCACATCGAGTTATAACCACACAAGATTACCACTCACATCGAGTTATAACCACACAAGATTACCACTCACGTCGAGTTATAAACACACAGGATTACCACTCACATCGAGTTATAAACACACAAGATTACCACTCACATCGAGTTATAACCACACAAGATTACCACTCACATCGAGTTATAACCACACAAGATTACCACTCACGTCGAGTTATAACCACACAGGATTACCACTCACATCGAGTTATAACCAGACAAGATTACCACTCACATCGAGATATAACCAGACAAGATTACCACTCACATCGAGTTATAATCACACAAGATTACCACTCACGTCGAGTTATAAACAAACAAGATTACCACTCACATCGAGTTATAACTACACAAGATTACCACTCACGTCGAGTTATAACCACACAAGATTACCACTCACATCGAGTTATAACCACACAAGATTACCACTCACGTCGAGTTATAACCACACAAGATTACCACTCACATCGAGTTATAACCACACAAGATTACCACTCACATCGAGTTATAACCACACAAGATTACCACTCACATCGAGTTATAACCACACAAGATTACCACTCACGTCGAGTTATAAACACACAGGATTACCACTCACATCGAGTTATAAACACACAAGATTACCACTCACATCGAGTTATAACCACACAAGATTACCACTCACATCGAGTTATAACCACACAAGATTACCACTCACATCGAGTTATAACCACACAAGATTACCACTCACGTCGAGTTATAAACACACAGGATTACCACTCACATCGAGTTATAAACACACAAGATTACCACTCACATCGAGTTATAACCACACAAGATTACCACTCACATCGAGTTATAACCACACAAGATTACCACTCACATCGAGTTATAACCACACAAGATTACCACTCACGTCGAGTTATAAACACACAGGATTACCACTCACATCGAGTTATAAACACACAAGATTACCACTCACATCGAGTTATAACCACACAAGATTACCACTCACATCGAGTTATAACCACACAAGATTACCACTCACGTCGAGTTATAAACACACAGGATTACCACTCACATCGAGTTATAAACACACAAGATTACCACTCACATCGAGTTATAACCACACAAGATTACCACTCACATCGAGTTATAACCACACAAGATTACCACTCACGTCGAGTTATAACCACACAAGATTACCACTCACATCGAGTTATAACCACACAAGATTACCACTCACATCGAGTTATAACCACACAAGATTACCACTCACATCGAGTTATAACCACACAAGATTACCACTCACATCGAGTTATAACCACACAAGATTACCACTCACGTCGAGTTATAAACACACAGGATTACCACTCACATCGAGTTATAAACACACAAGATTACCACTCACATCGAGTTATAACCACACAAGATTACCACTCACATCGAGTTATAACCACACAAGATTACCACTCACGTCGAGTTATAACCACACAGGATTACCACTCACATCGAGTTATAACCAGACAAGATTACCACTCACATCGAGATATAACCAGACAAGATTAGCACTCACATCGAGTTATAATCACACAAGATTACCACTCACGTCGAGTTATAAACAAACAAGATTACCACTCACATCGAGTTATAACTACACAAGATTACCACTCACGTCGAGTTATAACCACACAAGATTACCACTCACATCGAGTTATAACCACACAAGATTACCACTCACGTCGAGTTATAACCACACAAGATTACCACTCACATCGAGTTATAACCACACAAGATTACCACTCACATCGAGTTATAACCACACAAGATTACCACTCACATCGAGTTATAACCACACAAGATTACCACTCACGTCGAGTTATAAACACACAGGATTACCACTCACATCGAGTTATAAACACACAAGATTACCACTCACATCGAGTTATAACCACACAAGATTACCACTCACATCGAGTTATAACCACACAAGATTACCACTCACATCGAGTTATAACCACACAAGATTACCACTCACGTCGAGTTATAAACACACAGGATTACCACTCACATCGAGTTATAAACACACAAGATTACCACTCACATCGAGTTATAACCACACAAGATTACCACTCACATCGAGTTATAACCACACAAGATTACCACTCACATCGAGTTATAAACACACAAGATTACCACTCACATCGAGTTATAACCACACAAGATTACCACTCACATCGAGTTATAAACACACAAGATTACCACTCACATCGAGTTATAAACACACAAGATTACCATTCACATCGAGTTATAACCACACAAGATTACCACTCACGTCGAGTTATAAACACAGGATTACCACTCTCATCGAGTTATAAACACACAAGATTACAACTCATGTCGAGTTATAACCACACAAGATTACCACTCACATCGAGTTATAAACACAGAAGATTACCACTCATGTTGAGTTATAACCACGCAAGATTACCACTCACATCGAGTTATAACCAGACAAGATTACCACTCACGTCGAGTTATAACCACACAAGATTACCACTCACATCGAGTTATAACCACACAAGATTACCACTCACATCGAGTTATAACCACACAAGATTACCACTCACATCGAGTTATAAACACACAAGATTACCACTCACGTCGAGTTATAACCACAGAAGATTACCACTCACATCGAGTTATAAACACACAAGATTACCACTCACGTCGAATTATAACCACACAAGATTACCACTCACATCGAGTTATAAACACACAAGATTACCACTCACATCGAGTTATAACCACACAAGATTACCACTCACATCGAGTTATAAACACGCAAGATTACCACTCACGTCGAGTTATAACCACACAAGGTTACCACTCACATCGAGTTATAACCACACAAGATTACCACTTACATCGAGTTATAAACACACAAGATTACCACTCACATCGAGTTATAACCACACAAGATTACCACTCACATCGAGTTATAACCACACAAGATTACCACTCACATCGAGTTATAACCACACAAGATTACCACTCACATCGAGTTATAACTACACAAGATTACCACTCACATCGAGTTATAAACACACAAGATTACCACTCACATCGAGTTATAACCACACAAGATTACCACTCACATCGAGTTATAACCACACAAGATTACCACTCACATCGAATTATAACTACACAAGATTACCACTCACATCGAGTTATAACTACACAAGATTACCACTCACATCGAGTTATAAACACCCAAGATTACCACTCACATCGAGTTATAACCACACAAGATTACCACTCACATCGAGTTATAAACACACAAGATTACCACTCACGTCGAGTTATAACCACACAAGATTACCACTCACATCGAGTTATAAACACACAAGATTACCACTCACGTCGAATTATAACCACACAAGATTACCACTCACATCGAGTTATAAACACACAAGATTACCACTCACATCGAGTTATAACCACACAAGATTACCACTCACATCGAGTTATAACCACACAAGATTACCACTCACATCGAGTTATAACCACGCAAGATTACCACTCACATCGAGTTATAACCACACAAGATTACCACTCACATCGAGTTATAACTACACAAGATTACCACTCACATCGAGTTATAACCACATAAGATTACCACTCACATCGAGTTATAAACACACAAGATTACAACTCACGTCGAGTTATAACCACACAAGATTACCACTCACATCGAGTTATAAACACACAAGATTACCACTCACATCGAGTTATAAACACACAAGATTACCACTCACATCGAGTTATAAACACACAAGATTACCACTCACATCGAGTTATAAACACACAAGATTACCACTCACGTCGAGTTATAACCACACAAGATTACCACTCACATCGAGTTATAACCAGACAAGATTACCACTCACGTCGAGTTATAACCACACAAGATTACCACTCACATCGAGTTATAACCATACAAGATTACCACTCACATCGAGTTATAACCACACAAGATTACCACTCACATCGAGTTATAAACACAAGATTACCACTCACGTCGAGTTATAACCACAGAAGATTACCACTCACATCGAGTTATAAACACGCAAGATTACCACTCACATCGAGTTATAACCAGACAAGATTACCACTCACATCGAGTTATAACAACACAAGATTACCACTCACGTCGAGTTATAACCACATAGGATTACCACTCACATCGAGTTAAAACCACACAAGATTACCACTCACATCGAGTTATAACCACACAAGATTACCACTCACGTCGAGTTATAACCACACAAGATTACCACTCACATCGAGTTATAAACACACAAGATTACCACTCACGTCGAATTATAACCACACAAGATTACCACTCACATCGAGTTATAAACACACAAGATTACCACTCACATCGAGTTATAACCACACAAGATTACCACTCACATCGAGTTATAAACACACAAGATTACCACTCACGTCGAGTTATAACCACACAAGATTACCACTCACATCGAGTTATAACCACACAAGATTACCACTCACGTCGAGTTATAACCACACAAGATTACCACTCACATCGAGTTATAACCACACAAGATTACCACTCACGTCGAGTTATAACCACACAAGATTACCACTCACATCGAGTTATAACCACACAAGATTACCACTCACATCGAGTTATAACCACACAAGATTACCACTCACATCGAGTTATAACCACACAAGATTACCACTCACGTCGAGTTATAAACACACAGGATTACCACTCACATCGAGTTATAAACACACAAGATTACCACTCACATCGAGTTATAACCACACAAGATTACCACTCACATCGAGTTATAACCACACAAGATTACCACTCACATCGAGTTATAACCACACAAGATTACCACTCACGTCGAGTTATAAACACACAGGATTACCACTCACATCGAGTTATAAACACACAAGATTACCACTCACATCGAGTTATAACCACACAAGATTACCACTCACATCGAGTTATAACCACACAAGATTACCACTCACATCGAGTTATAACCACACAAGATTACCACTCACGTCGAGTTATAAACACACAGGATTACCACTCACATCGAGTTATAAACACACAAGATTACCACTCACATCGAGTTATAACCACACAAGATTACCACTCACATCGAGTTATAACCACACAAGATTACCACTCACGTCGAGTTATAAACACACAGGATTACCACTCACATCGAGTTATAAACACACAAGATTACCACTCACATCGAGTTATAACCACACAAGATTACCACTCACATCGAGTTATAACCACACAAGATTACCACTCACGTCGAGTTATAACCACACAAGATTACCACTCACATCGAGTTATAACCACACAAGATTACCACTCACATCGAGTTATAACCACACAAGATTACCACTCACATCGAGTTATAACCACACAAGATTACCACTCACATCGAGTTATAACCACACAAGATTACCACTCACGTCGAGTTATAAACACACAGGATTACCACTCACATCGAGTTATAAACACACAAGATTACCACTCACATCGAGTTATAACCACACAAGATTACCACTCACATCGAGTTATAACCACACAAGATTACCACTCACGTCGAGTTATAACCACACAGGATTACCACTCACATCGAGTTATAACCAGACAAGATTACCACTCACATCGAGATATAACCAGACAAGATTAGCACTCACATCGAGTTATAATCACACAAGATTACCACTCACGTCGAGTTATAAACAAACAAGATTACCACTCACATCGAGTTATAACTACACAAGATTACCACTCACGTCGAGTTATAACCACACAAGATTACCACTCACATCGAGTTATAACCACACAAGATTACCACTCACGTCGAGTTATAACCACACAAGATTACCACTCACATCGAGTTATAACCACACAAGATTACCACTCACATCGAGTTATAACCACACAAGATTACCACTCACATCGAGTTATAACCACACAAGATTACCACTCACGTCGAGTTATAAACACACAGGATTACCACTCACATCGAGTTATAAACACACAAGATTACCACTCACATCGAGTTATAACCACACAAGATTACCACTCACATCGAGTTATAACCACACAAGATTACCACTCACATCGAGTTATAACCACACAAGATTACCACTCACGTCGAGTTATAAACACACAGGATTACCACTCACATCGAGTTATAAACACACAAGATTACCACTCACATCGAGTTATAACCACACAAGATTACCACTCACATCGAGTTATAACCACACAAGATTACCACTCACATCGAGTTATAAACACACAAGATTACCACTCACATCGAGTTATAACCACACAAGATTACCACTCACATCGAGTTATAAACACACAAGATTACCACTCACATCGAGTTATAAACACACAAGATTACCATTCACATCGAGTTATAACCACACAAGATTACCACTCACGTCGAGTTATAAACACAGGATTACCACTCTCATCGAGTTATAAACACACAAGATTACAACTCATGTCGAGTTATAACCACACAAGATTACCACTCACATCGAGTTATAAACACAGAAGATTACCACTCATGTTGAGTTATAACCACGCAAGATTACCACTCACATCGAGTTATAACCAGACAAGATTACCACTCACGTCGAGTTATAACCACACAAGATTACCACTCACATCGAGTTATAACCACACAAGATTACCACTCACATCGAGTTATAACCACACAAGATTACCACTCACATCGAGTTATAAACACACAAGATTACCACTCACGTCGAGTTATAACCACAGAAGATTACCACTCACATCGAGTTATAAACACACAAGATTACCACTCACGTCGAATTATAACCACACAAGATTACCACTCACATCGAGTTATAAACACACAAGATTACCACTCACATCGAGTTATAACCACACAAGATTACCACTCACATCGAGTTATAAACACGCAAGATTACCACTCACGTCGAGTTATAACCACACAAGGTTACCACTCACATCGAGTTATAACCACACAAGATTACCACTTACATCGAGTTATAAACACACAAGATTACCACTCACATCGAGTTATAACCACACAAGATTACCACTCACATCGAGTTATAACCACACAAGATTACCACTCACATCGAGTTATAACCACACAAGATTACCACTCACATCGAGTTATAACTACACAAGATTACCACTCACATCGAGTTATAAACACACAAGATTACCACTCACATCGAGTTATAACCACACAAGATTACCACTCACATCGAGTTATAACCACACAAGATTACCACTCACATCGAATTATAACTACACAAGATTACCACTCACATCGAGTTATAACTACACAAGATTACCACTCACATCGAGTTATAAACACCCAAGATTACCACTCACATCGAGTTATAACCACACAAGATTACCACTCACATCGAGTTATAAACACACAAGATTACCACTCACGTCGAGTTATAACCACACAAGATTACCACTCACATCGAGTTATAAACACACAAGATTACCACTCACGTCGAATTATAACCACACAAGATTACCACTCACATCGAGTTATAAACACACAAGATTACCACTCACATCGAGTTATAACCACACAAGATTACCACTCACATCGAGTTATAACCACACAAGATTACCACTCACATCGAGTTATAACCACGCAAGATTACCACTCACATCGAGTTATAACCACACAAGATTACCACTCACATCGAGTTATAACTACACAAGATTACCACTCACATCGAGTTATAACCACATAAGATTACCACTCACATCGAGTTATAAACACACAAGATTACAACTCACGTCGAGTTATAACCACACAAGATTACCACTCACATCGAGTTATAAACACACAAGATTACCACTCACATCGAGTTATAAACACACAAGATTACCACTCACATCGAGTTATAAACACACAAGATTACCACTCACATCGAGTTATAAACACACAAGATTACCACTCACGTCGAGTTATAACCACACAAGATTACCACTCACATCGAGTTATAACCAGACAAGATTACCACTCACGTCGAGTTATAACCACACAAGATTACCACTCACATCGAGTTATAACCATACAAGATTACCACTCACATCGAGTTATAACCACACAAGATTACCACTCACATCGAGTTATAAACACAAGATTACCACTCACGTCGAGTTATAACCACAGAAGATTACCACTCACATCGAGTTATAAACACGCAAGATTACCACTCACATCGAGTTATAACCAGACAAGATTACCACTCACATCGAGTTATAACAACACAAGATTACCACTCACGTCGAGTTATAACCACATAGGATTACCACTCACATCGAGTTAAAACCACACAAGATTACCACTCACATCGAGTTATAACCACACAAGATTACCACTCACGTCGAGTTATAACCACACAAGATTACCACTCACATCGAGTTATAAACACACAAGATTACCACTCACGTCGAATTATAACCACACAAGATTACCACTCACATCGAGTTATAAACACACAAGATTACCACTCACATCGAGTTATAACCACACAAGATTACCACTCACATCGAGTTATAAACACACAAGATTACCACTCACGTCGAGTTATAACCACACAAGATTACCACTCACATCGAGTTATAACCACACAAGATTACCACTTACATCGAGTTATAAACACACAAGATTACCACTCACATCCAGTTATAACTACACAAGATTACCACTCACATCGAGTTATAACCCCACAAGATTACCACTCACATCGAGTTATAACCACACAAGATTACCACTCACATCGAGTTATAACCACACAAGATTACCACTCACATCGAATTATAACTACACAAGATTACCACTCACATCGAGTTATAAACACACAAGATTACCACTCACATCGAGTTATAACCACACAAGATTACCACTCACATCGAGTTATAAACACACAAGATTACCACTCACATCGAGTTATAACTACACAAGATTACCACTCACATCGAGTTATAAACACACAAGATTACCACTCACATCGAGTTATAACTACACAAGATTACCACTCACATCGAGTTATAAACACACAAGATTACCACTCACATCGAGTTATAACCACACAAGATTACCACTCACATCGAATTATAAACACACAAGATTACCACTCACGTCGAGTTATAACCACACAAGATTACCACTCACATCGAGTTATAACCACACAAGATTACCACTCACGTCGAGTTATAATCAGACAAGATTACCACTCACATCGAGTTATAATCACACAAGATTACCACTCACGTCGAGTTATAAACAAACAAGATTACCACTCACATCGAGTTATAACTACACAAGATTACCACTCACGTCGAGTTATAACCACACAAGATTACCACTCACATCGAGTTATAACCACACAAGATTACCACTCACGTCGAGTTATAACCACACAAGATTACCACTCACATCGAGTTATAACCACACAAGATTACCACTCACATCGAGTTATAACCACACAAGATTACCACTCACATCGAGTTATAACCACACAAGATTACCACTCACATCGAGTTATAACCACACAAGATTACCACTTACGTCGAGTTATAAACACACAGGATTACCACTCACATCGAGTTATAAACACACAAGATTACCACTCACGTCGAGTTATAACCACACAAGATTACCACTCACATCGAGTTATAACCACACAAGATTACCACTCACGTCGAGTTATAACCACACAAGATTACCACTCACATCGAGTTATAACCACACAAGATTACCACTCACATCGAGTTATAACCACACAAGATTACCACTCACATCGAGTTATAACCACACAAGATTACCACTCACATCGAGTTATAACCACACAAGATTACCACTCACGTCGAGTTATAAACACACAGGATTACCACTCACATCGAGTTATAAACACACAAGATTACCACTCACATCGAGTTATAACCACACAAGATTACCACTCACATCGAGTTATAACCACACAAGATTACCACTCACGTCGAGTTATAACCACACAGGATTACCACTCACATCGAGTTATAACCAGACAAGATTACCACTCACATCGAGATATAACCAGACAAGATTACCACTCACATCGAGTTATAATCACACAAGATTACCACTCACGTCGAGTTATAAACAAACAAGATTACCACTCACATCGAGTTATAACTACACAAGATTACCACTCACGTCGAGTTATAACCACACAAGATTACCACTCACATCGAGTTATAACCACACAAGATTACCACTCACGTCGAGTTATAACCACACAAGATTACCACTCACATCGAGTTATAACCACACAAGATTACCACTCACATCGAGTTATAACCACACAAGATTACCACTCACATCGAGTTATAACCACACAAGATTACCACTCACGTCGAGTTATAAACACACAGGATTACCACTCACATCGAGTTATAAACACACAAGATTACCACTCACATCGAGTTATAACCACACAAGATTACCACTCACATCGAGTTATAACCACACAAGATTACCACTCACATCAAGTTATAACCACACAAGATTACCACTCACGTCGAGTTATAAACACACAGGATTACCACTCACATCGAGTTATAAACACACAAGATTACCACTCACATCGAGTTATAACCACACAAGATTACCACTCACATCGAGTTATAACCACACAAGATTACCACTCACATCGAGTTATAACCACACAAGATTACCACTCACGTCGAGTTATAAACACACAGGATTACCACTCACATCGAGTTATAAACACACAAGATTACCACTCACATCGAGTTATAACCACACAAGATTACCACTCACATCGAGTTATAACCACACAAGATTACCACTCACGTCGAGTTATAAACACACAGGATTACCACTCACATCGAGTTATAAACACACAAGATTACCACTCACATCGAGTTATAACCACACAAGATTACCACTCACATCGAGTTATAACCACACAAGATTACCACTCACGTCGAGTTATAACCACACAAGATTACCACTCACATCGAGTTATAACCACACAAGATTACCACTCACATCGAGTTATAACCACACAAGATTACCACTCACATCGAGTTATAACCACACAAGATTACCACTCACATCGAGTTATAACCACACAAGATTACCACTCACGTCGAGTTATAAACACACAGGATTACCACTCACATCGAGTTATAAACACACAAGATTACCACTCACATCGAGTTATAACCACACAAGATTACCACTCACATCGAGTTATAACCACACAAGATTACCACTCACGTCGAGTTATAACCACACAGGATTACCACTCACATCGAGTTATAACCAGACAAGATTACCACTCACATCGAGATATAACCAGACAAGATTAGCACTCACATCGAGTTATAATCACACAAGATTACCACTCACGTCGAGTTATAAACAAACAAGATTACCACTCACATCGAGTTATAACTACACAAGATTACCACTCACGTCGAGTTATAACCACACAAGATTACCACTCACATCGAGTTATAACCACACAAGATTACCACTCACGTCGAGTTATAACCACACAAGATTACCACTCACATCGAGTTATAACCACACAAGATTACCACTCACATCGAGTTATAACCACACAAGATTACCACTCACATCGAGTTATAACCACACAAGATTACCACTCACGTCGAGTTATAAACACACAGGATTACCACTCACATCGAGTTATAAACACACAAGATTACCACTCACATCGAGTTATAACCACACAAGATTACCACTCACATCGAGTTATAACCACACAAGATTACCACTCACATCGAGTTATAACCACACAAGATTACCACTCACGTCGAGTTATAAACACACAGGATTACCACTCACATCGAGTTATAAACACACAAGATTACCACTCACATCGAGTTATAACCACACAAGATTACCACTCACATCGAGTTATAACCACACAAGATTACCACTCACATCGAGTTATAACCACACAAGATTACCACTCACGTCGAGTTATAAACACACAGGATTACCACTCACATCGAGTTATAAACACACAAGATTACCACTCACATCGAGTTATAACCACACAAGATTACCACTCACATCGAGTTATAACCACACAAGATTACCACTCACGTCGAGTTATAAACACACAGGATTACCACTCACATCGAGTTATAACCAGACAAGATTACCACTCACATCGAGATATAACCAGACAAGATTAGCACTCACATCGAGTTATAATCACACAAGATTACCACTCACGTCGAGTTATAAACAAACAAGATTACCACTCACATCGAGTTATAACTACACAAGATTACCACTCACGTCGAGTTATAACCACACAAGATTACCACTCACATCGAGTTATAACCACACAAGATTACCACTCACGTCGAGTTATAACCACACAAGATTACCACTCACATCGAGTTATAACCACACAAGATTACCACTCACATCGAGTTATAACCACACAAGATTACCACTCACATCGAGTTATAACCACACAAGATTACCACTCACGTCGAGTTATAAACACACAGGATTACCACTCACATCGAGTTATAAACACACAAGATTACCACTCACATCGAGTTATAACCACACAAGATTACCACTCACATCGAGTTATAACCACACAAGATTACCACTCACATCGAGTTATAACCACACAAGATTACCACTCAGGTCGAGTTATAAACACACAGGATTACCACTCACATCGAGTTATAAACACACAAGATTACCACTCACATCGAGTTATAACCACACAAGATTACCACTCACATCGAGTTATAACCACACAAGATTACCACTCACATCGAGTTATAACCACTCAAGATTACCACTCACGTCGAGTTATAAACACACAGGATTACCACTCACATCGAGTTATAAACACACAAGATTACCACTCACATCGAGTTATAACCACACAAGATTACCACTCACATCGAGTTATAACCACACAAGATTACCACTCACGTCGAGTTATAAACACACAGGATTACCACTCACATCGAGTTATAAACACACAAGATTACCACTCACATCGAGTTATAACTACACAAGATTACCACTCACATCGAGTTATAAACACACAAGATTACCACTCACATCGAGTTATAACTACACAAGATTACCACTCACATCGAGTTATAAACACACAAGATTACCACTCACATCGAGTTATAACCACACAAGATTACCACTCACATCGAATTATAAACACACAAGATTACCACTCACGTCGAGTTATAACCACACAAGATTACCACTCACATCGAGTTATAACCACACAAGATTACCACTCACGTCGAGTTATAATCAGACAAGATTACCACTCACATCGAGTTATAATCACACAAGATTACCACTCACGTCGAGTTATAAACAAACAAGATTACCACTCACATCGAGTTATAACTACACAAGATTACCACTCACGTCGAGTTATAACCACACAAGATTACCACTCACATCGAGTTATAACCACACAAGATTACCACTCACGTCGAGTTATAACCACACAAGATTACCACTCACATCGAGTTATAACCACACAAGATTACCACTCACATCGAGTTATAACCACACAAGATTACCACTCACATCGAGTTATAACCACACAAGATTACCACTCACATCGAGTTATAACCACACAAGATTACCACTTACGTCGAGTTATAAACACACAGGATTACCACTCACATCGAGTTATAAACACACAAGATTACCACTCACGTCGAGTTATAACCACACAAGATTACCACTCACATCGAGTTATAACCACACAAGATTACCACTCACGTCGAGTTATAACCACACAAGATTACCACTCACATCGAGTTATAACCACACAAGATTACCACTCACATCGAGTTATAACCACACAAGATTACCACTCACATCGAGTTATAACCACACAAGATTACCACTCACATCGAGTTATAACCACACAAGATTACCACTCACGTCGAGTTATAAACACACAGGATTACCGCTCACATCGAGTTATAAACACACAAGATTACCACTCACATCGAGTTATAACCACACAAGATTACCACTCACATCGAGTTATAACCACACAAGATTACCACTCACGTCGAGTTATAACCACACAGGATTACCACTCACATCGAGTTATAACCAGACAAGATTACCACTCACATCGAGATATAACCAGACAAGATTACCACTCACATCGAGTTATAATCACACAAGATTACCACTCACGTCGAGTTATAAACAAACAAGATTACCACTCACATCGAGTTATAACTACACAAGATTACCACTCACGTCGAGTTATAACCACACAAGATTACCACTCACATCGAGTTATAACCACACAAGATTACCACTCACGTCGAGTTATAACCACACAAGATTACCACTCACATCGAGTTATAACCACACAAGATTACCACTCACATCGAGTTATAACCACACAAGATTACCACTCACATCGAGTTATAACCACACAAGATTACCACTCACGTCGAGTTATAAACACACAGGATTACCACTCACATCGAGTTATAAACACACAAGATTACCACTCACATCGAGTTATAACCACACAAGATTACCACTCACATCGAGTTATAACCACACAAGATTACCACTCACATCGAGTTATAACCACACAAGATTACCACTCACGTCGAGTTATAAACACACAGGATTACCACTCACATCGAGTTATAAACACACAAGATTACCACTCACATCGAGTTATAACCACACAAGATTACCACTCACATCGAGTTATAACCACACAAGATTACCACTCACATCGAGTTATAACCACACAAGATTACCACTCACGTCGAGTTATAAACACACAGGATTACCACTCACATCGAGTTATAAACACACAAGATTACCACTCACATCGAGTTATAACCACACAAGATTACCACTCACATCGAGTTATAACCACACAAGATTACCACTCACGTCGAGTTATAAACACACAGGATTACCACTCACATCGAGTTATAAACACACAAGATTACCACTCACATCGAGTTATAACCACACAAGATTACCACTCACATCGAGTTATAACCACACAAGATTACCACTCACGTCGAGTTATAACCACACAAGATTACCACTCACATCGAGTTATAACCACACAAGATTACCACTCACATCGAGTTATAACCACACAAGATTACCACTCACATCGAGTTATAACCACACAAGATTACCACTCACATCGAGTTATAACCACACAAGATTACCACTCACGTCGAGTTATAACCACACAGGATTACCACTCACATCGAGTTATAACCAGACAAGATTACCACTCACATCGAGATATAACCAGACAAGATTAGCACTCACATCGAGTTATAATCACACAAGATTACCACTCACGTCGAGTTATAAACAAACAAGATTACCACTCACATCGAGTTATAACTACACAAGATTACCACTCACGTCGAGTTATAACCACACAAGATTACCACTCACATCGAGTTATAACCACACAAGATTACCACTCACGTCGAGTTATAACCACACAAGATTACCACTCACATCGAGTTATAACCACACAAGATTACCATTCACATCGAGTTATAACCACACAAGATTACCACTCACATCGAGTTATAACCACACAAGATTACCACTCACGTCGAGTTATAAACACACAGGATTACCACTCACATCGAGTTATAAACACACAAGATTACCACTCACATCGAGTTATAACCACACAAGATTACCACTCACATCGAGTTATAACCACACAAGATTACCACTCACATCGAGTTATAACCACACAAGATTACCACTCACGTCGAGTTATAAACACACAGGATTACCACTCACATCGAGTTATAAACACACAAGATTACCACTCACATCGAGTTATAACCACACAAGATTACCACTCACATCGAGTTATAACCACACAAGATTACCACTCACATCGAGTTATAACCACACAAGATTACCACTCACGTCGAGTTATAAACACACAGGATTACCACTCACATCGAGTTATAAACACACAAGATTACCACTCACATCGAGTTATAACCACACAAGATTACCACTCACATCGAGTTATAACCACACAAGATTACCACTCACGTCGAGTTATAAACACACAGGATTACCACTCACATCGAGTTATAAACACACAAGATTACCACTCACATCGAGTTATAACCACACAAGATTACCACTCACATCGAGTTATAACCACACAAGATTACCACTCACGTCGAGTTATAAACACACAGGATTACCACTCACATCGAGTTATAAACACACAAGATTACCACTCACATCGAGTTATAACCACACAAGATTACCACTCACATCGAGTTATAACCACACAAGATTACCACTCACATCGAGTTATAACCACACAAGATTACCACTCACGTCGAGTTATAAACACACAGGATTACCACTCACATCGAGTTATAAACACACAAGATTACCACTCACATCGAGTTATAACCACACAAGATTACCACTCACATCGAGTTATAACCACACAAGATTACCACTCACATCGAGTTATAACCACACAAGATTACCACTCACGTCGAGTTATAAACACACAGGATTACCACTCACATCGAGTTATAAACACACAAGATTACCACTCACATCGAGTTATAACCACACAAGATTACCACTCACATCGAGTTATAACCACACAAGATTACCACTCACGTCGAGTTATAAACACACAGGATTACCACTCACATCGAGTTATAAACACACAAGATTACCACTCACATCGAGTTATAACCACACAAGATTACCACTCACATCGAGTTATAACCACACAAGATTACCACTCACGTCGAGTTATAAACACACAGGATTACCACTCACATCGAGTTATAAACACACAAGATTACCACTCACATCGAGTTATAACCACACAAGATTACCACTCACATCGAGTTATAACCACACAAGATTACCACTCACGTCGAGTTATAAACACACAGGATTACCACTCACATCGAGTTATAAACACACAAGATTACCACTCACATCGAGTTATAACCACACAAGATTACCACTCACATCGAGTTATAACCACACAAGATTACCACTCACGTCGAGTTATAAACACACAGGATTACCACTCACATCGAGTTATAAACACACAAGATTACCACTCACATCGAGTTATAACCACACAAGATTACCACTCACATCGAGTTATAACCACACAAGATTACCACTCACATCGAGTTATAACTACACAAGATTACCACTCACATCGAGTTATAACCACACAAGATTACCACTCACATCGAGTTATAACCAGACAAGATTACCACTCACATCGAGTTATAACCACACAAGATTACCACTCACGTCGAGTTATAAACACACAGGATTACCACTCACATCGAGTTATAAACACACAAGATTACCACTCACATCGAGTTATAACCACACAAGATTACCACTCACATCGAGTTATAACCACACAAGATTACCACTCACATCGAGTTATAACCACACAAGATTACCACTCACATCGAGTTATAACCACACAAGATTACCACTCACATCGAGTTATAACCACACAAGATTACCACTCACATCGAGTTATAACCACACGAGATTACCACTCACATCGAGTTATAACCACACAAGATTACCACTCACATCGAGTTATAACCACACAAGATTACCACTCACATCGAGTTATAAACAAGATTACCACTCACGTCGAGTTATAACAACACAGAATTAGGAGCCGTCCATAAATGACGTCACGCGATTTTCGACAATTTTTGACCCCCCCCCCCCTTCTCGTCACACGGCGTCACAAATAGTCAGAGCCCCTTTCAAATATGACGTCACAAAGCTCTGCCCCCCCCCCACCCAAAAAAGAATAAAACGTGCTTCAACTCGCTTTAAACTATTGTCATTGTACTGAGGCCTCGCTGTTGGAGCTCGTTGATTCCTTCACCCACGCGGTCTGTCAGACTTTGTCGTCTCATCCACACGCTGTTCAACCACCACACTGCTGCAGATCATAACAACACACTCAGACACTCACTCACCCACGTAACCACTCACTCACCCATCCACTCACCCACTCACTCACTGATCCACTCACTCATCCACTCACTCGCCCACTTACTCAACCACTCACTCACCCATCCATTCACCCACTCATCCACTCACGTATCCGCTCACCCACTCACTCACCCACTTAACCACTCACACCCCCATCCACTCATCCACTGACTCATCCACCCACTCACCCACTCACTCACCCACTCACTCACCCACTCACCCACTCACTCACCCACTCACTCACCCACTCATCCACTCACTCACCCACCCACTCACTCACTCACCGACTCACCCATCCGCTCACCCACTCACCCACTCACTCACCCACTCACTCACCACCCGCTCACCCGCTCACCCACTCACTCACCCACCTATTCACTCACCACACGCTCACCCACTCACCCACTCACTCACCCACCCACTCACCCACCCACTCACCCACTCACTCACCCAATCACCCACGCTCCATTCACGCTCAATTCACGCTCCATTCACGCTCAATCCACGATCAATTCACGCTCAATTCACACTCAATTCACGCTCAATTCACGCTCCATTCACGCTCCATTCACGCTCAATTCACGCTCAATTCACGCTCAATTCACGCTCAATCCACGCTCAATTCACTCTCAATTAACGCTCAATTAACGCTCAATTCACGCTCCATTCACGCTCCATTCACGCTCAATTCACGCTCAATTCACGCTCAATTCACGCTAAATTGACGCTCAATTGACGCTCAATTCACGCTCCATTCACGCTCAATTCACGCTCCATTCATGCTCAATTCACGCTCCATTAATGCTCAATTCACGCTCAATTCACGCTCAATTCACGCTCAATTCACGCTAAATTGACGCTCAATTCACGCTCAATTAACGCTCAATTCACTCTCAATTAACGCTCAATTCAGGCTCAATTCACGCTCAATTCACGCTCCATTCACTCTCAATTCACGCTCATTCACGCTCAATTCACTCTCCATTCACGCTCAATTCACGCTCAATTCACGCTCAATTCACGCTCAATTCACGCTCCATTCACGCTCAATCCACGCTCAATTCACGCTCAATTCACGCTCAATTCACGCTCAATTCACGCTCAATTCACTCTCAATTAACGCTCAATTCAGGCTCAATTCACGCTCAATTCACGCTCAATTCACCCTCCATTCACGCTCCATTCACGCTAAATTGACGCTCAATTCACGCTCAATGAACGCTCAATTCAGGCTCAATTCACGCTCCATTCACTCTCAATTCACGCTCATTCACGCTCAATTCACTCTCAATTCACGCTCAATTCACGCTCCATTCGCGCTCAATTCACGCTCAATTCACGCTCAATTCACGCTCAATTCACGCTCCATTAATGCTCAATTCACGCTCAATTCACGCTCAATCCACGCTCAATTCACGCTCAATCCACGCTCAATTCACGCTCAATCTACGCTCAATTCACGCTCAATCCACGCTAAATTCACGCTCAATCCACGCTCAATTCACGCTCAATTCACGCTCCATTCACGCTAAATTGACGCTCAATTCACGCTCAATTCACGCTCAATTCACGCTCAATTCACGCTCCATTCACGCTCAATTCACGCTCAATTCACTCTCAATTAACGCTCAATTCAGGCTCAATTCACGCTCATTTCACACTCAATTCACGCTCAATTCACGCTCCATTCACGCTCAATTCACGCTCAATTCACGCTCAATTAACGCTCAATTCACTCTCAATTAACGCTCAATTCACGCTCAATTCACGCTCAATTCACGCTCCATTCACGCTCAATTCACGCTCAATTCACGCTCAATTAACGCTCAATTCACTCTCAATTAACGCTCAATTCAGGCTCAATTAACGCTCAATTCACGCTCAATTCACGCTCAATTCACGCTCCATTCACGCTCAATTCACGCTCAATTCACGCTCAATTCACACTCAATTCACGCTCAATTCACGCTCAATTCACGCTCCATTCACGCTCAATTCACGCTCCATTCACGCTCCATTCACGCTCAATTCACGCTCAATCCACGCTCAATTCACTCTCAATTAACGCTCAATTCACGTTCAATTCACGCTCAATTCACGCTCAATTCACGCTCAATTAACGCTCAATTCACGCTAAATTCACGCTCATTTCACGCTCCATTCACGCTCAATTCACCCTCAATTCACGCTCAATTCACGCTCAATTCACGCTCAATTCACGCTCAATTCACGCTCAATTCACTCTCAATTAACGCTCAATTCACGCTCAATTCACGTTCAATTCACGCTCAATTCACGCTCAATTCACGCTCAATTCACGCTAAATTCACGCTCAATTCACGCTCCATTCACGCTCAATTCACGCTCAATTCACCCTCAATTCACGCTCAATTCACGCTCAATTCACGCTCAATTCACGCTCAATTCACGCTCAAACTATTCTATCCCACATCCTTGACGGAGCGCTGTATTCTTTTTTCTGTCCGACCGATGCCTCTTGCGCCATCGAGCCCCGGCGCGCGCGCGTGGCTGCGTGCGTGAGCCACGCGCGCACGTGCTTCAGGATCGCCTTTGGCACCCCGCCACATATCTGTGGCAACAGAATACAAATAAAATCAAACCAGCCAGACACACCGTTGCATTCCAAAGGCACTATCTCCTCCGCGTCGCCTCGCATCCTTTGTTTCTCCCTGTCGGCAAGCGGCCGCGGGGGGCGAGAGAGGCCTCGCTGTTGGAGCTCCGCGCGTCGCCACACACGCAGAGGCTGGCGACGTTCAGCGCACGGCGCTACTAAGCGCGCCCTCTCACCGAATCCGCCTCCGCTCCGTCCCTGCGTAAGCAAATACGAGACGACACGAATGTATTTGCTTAATGGGTTTGTGTGTGTGTGCGTGTGTAGAGACGGATCTGCGAAGGAAGGATGCCGAACTGTCCGCCGAGTTCGTTTTAGTCATCGTGCCGGAGCTGTGGCATCTCGTTTCGAGTGGAAACCAAAAAAAAATGACCGAGGCATCGTTACCTCCTCACTGGGGCACGGCGTACATCGTCGAGCAAAAGTTCACGGTCACTCGGGGGCGGGCGAGCAGGAAGCCACGGGGCGAACGGGAAGGCAGCGGTCACGTGACGCGAAGACTGCGCTACCAGGACTCGCCCGGGCTATGCCGACCTCGGCATGTCGAGGCGTTGAACAGACTTCGCTTGCTCCCCTTCCAACGCACTCGCTACGGACGACAAAGTCTCGACGGACGAGCCTCTTAGCTTGCTTACGTTTCTTGGAGCCGAAGTGATTTCCTGCGGTACTCGTCTCCCGTTTACAGCCCTGAGCCAGCGGTGGAAGTTCGACATTCCTATGGCGCGGGCAGGTCTATCCAATGGACAACTCGTCTCCCGTGTACGGCCCTGAGCCAGCGGTGGAAGTTCGACATTCCTATGGCGGGGGCAGGTCTATCCAATGGTCAACTCGTCTCCCGTGTACGGCCCTGAGCCAGCGGTGGAAGTTCGACATTCCTATGGCGGGGGCAGGTCTATCCAATGGACAACTCGTCTCCCGTGTACGGCCCTGAGCCAGCGGTGGAAGTTCGACATTCCTATGGCGGGGGCAGGTTTATCCAATGGACAACTCGTCTCCCGTGTACAGCCCTGAGCCAGCGGTGGAAGTTCGACATTCCTATGGCGGGGGCAGGTCTATCCAATTGACAACTCATCTCCCGTTAACAGCCCTGAGCCAGCGGTGGAAGTTCGACATTCCTATGGCGGGGGCACGTCTATCCAATGGACAACTCATCTCCCGTTAACAGCCCTGAGCCAGCGGTGGAAGTTCGACATTCCTATGGCGGGGGCAGGTCTATCCAATGGACAACTCGTCTCCCGTGTACAGCCCTAAGCCAGCGGTGGAAGTTCGACATTCCTATGGTGGGGGCAGGTCTATCCAATGGTCAACTCATCTCCCGTGTACAGCCCTGAGCCAGCGGTGGAAGTTCGACATTCCTATGGCGGGGGCAGGTCTATCCAATGGATAACTCGTCTCCCGTGTACAGCCCTGAGCCAGCGGTGGAAGTTCGACATTCCTATGGCGGGGGCAGGTTAATCCAATGGACAACTCATCTCCCGTTAACAGCCCTGAGCCATTGGTGGAAGTTCGACATTCCTATGGCGGGGGCAGGTCTATCCAATGGACAACTCATCTCCCGTTAACAGCCCTGAGCCAGCGGTGGAAGTTCGACATTCCTATGGCGGGGGCAGGTCTATCCAATTGACAACTTACAGGTGACTTCTTCGGATAAAAGCGGGATGCATTTTCTCGACGCCCCGGATGTACGATGATGGGTTTGAGTCAACCCTCAACCGGGATTGAACTCGCAGTCCCTTCCCCCTATCTCCACCGCTGAAGCCACCTTTGACCGGTTCTCACATTCGCTGCTTTGAGTCGCGACGCAACAGCGTCGCCCCTCTTCTCTATCGCCACCATTCTCTTCCCTCTCACCTCACCCCCTCCACTCCTTCCCGTCCATCCCCTACCCCAAGCGGTCACCAATTCCTCAACCCCGCGCAGGTCCCGACCACAAACAGCATTCTAATTCCGTCACCGTCGTTTGCTTTTCGTTCAAACTGTGCCAAGGACCTTGAGGTAAGGCGTCTCTCTAAATGTAAGATTAGATTGGAAGATCACCTCGGCGACATGTGCCATGTTTGGTGTTTGCGGAAGTTGGCTGTGGCCGTGAACATTCTTTCTGTGCTCGTATCTCATTTAATTTTCTAAGCCGAGGTCTGCCTTGACGCAGCTACCCTGGAGTCTCCACGAGGCCTCTGTCGCCTGACCCTAACTCGATATTCACTTTACCAATCTCCGGTCGCCTTCCCCAAAAAGTGGTCACTCAATTTACCGACCCGACGCGAAGGGCTGATGGGCCGAGCTGACGACTCCCTGACCCGGGATGCGAACCCGGCCGCGTGCGTCAGGAGAGCTGTGAGACTGCGTGCTGCGGAACCCCGCGAGTGACTGGAAATCCCTAACAACAAACTCGACATGCAGAACAAGCATTCCACTGCGTGTTTATTAGGTTTGAGCAGCCAATAATATGTTGCTGCATATTATCCACATAGTATCAGCACAACACATTGCACATACATCGACTGTGAATAACCCCAAACGATAATTATAATAGGTGCCACTTCTCAGATTAACGTGATAGCTCATGTTATACGATGGATCGAAACAGGAAGACGTCTTCACAATTCTGGCAGTTGCCTGATGATGCTGGTTGCTGTAGTCACCGGCGAAACGTCACGGCAATCGAATTGTCAATGTTGCGGCTTTATTCGCCAAACACACGAATTGGCACGTTTAGTTTAACGCGACAAACCTTACTAATTGGCTGTGTCGGGTGGCGGCGGGTTTAATGACACATTGATTTTTATGCGATCTAACCCCAAAATAAAATAAAAACCCTCTTTATTATGGATAACATTGGTCGCGAAAGCCCTACTGCTACCACCGCCACCACCACTTACCACCACCACCACCACCACCTACCACCATCACCACCTACCACCACCACCAACACCACCTACCATCACCACCACCACCTACCACCACCACCACGTCCACCACCACGTCCATCACCATCACCACCATCACCATCACCACCACCATCACCACCTACCACCATCACCACCTACCACCACCTACCACCACCACCTACCACCATCACCACCTACCACCACCACCACCATCACCACCACCACCACCTACCACCACCACCTACCACCATCACCACCTACCACCACCACCAACACCACCATCACCACCACCACCACCACCATCACCTCCATCACCACCACCATCACCACCACCACCACCACGTGTTAAACTGTAAATGCTTCTTGTGCCTGCGCGACTGACATCACCCTGCCGCGTCAAGCACTCAGCCGGCGAGAATGACGTCCCGAGGGCGCCGCTGTCCCCCTGGGGCACGCGACGCGTCTCGCTGGTGCAGGCGGGATCGAGGCCACGAGTTCCATCTCCTCCTTCACCTCGTCATCCACCTCCTCCTGCTCCTTCACCTCCACCTCGTCATCCACCTCCTCCTGCTCCTTCACCTCCACCTCGTCATCCACCTCCTCCTGCTCCTTCACCTCCACCTCGTCATCCACCTCCTCCTGCTCCTTCACCTCCACCTCGTCATCCACCTCCTCCTGCTCCTTCACCTCCACCTCGTCATCCACCTCCTCCTGCTGCTCCTCCTGCTCCACCTCGTCCTCCACCTCCTCCTGCTCCACCTCGTCCTCCACCTCCTCCTGCTCCACCTCGTCCTCCTCCACCACCTCCTCCTCCACCTCCTCTTGCTCCACCTGCTCCTCCTCGTCGTCCTCTGCTCGTGTCGGTGGCCCCAGCCACGCAGTCCCATCGCCTTGCGCCCCCCCACCCCGCTCCCTCACTCGGTTCGCTCAAATCTGCAGTCTTGTCGCATTACTGGCCAACACGTGTGGAAATCAACACCGGGGACGGTGAACCGGTTCCTGACCGTGGGAACCGGTAACCGATTCCCGAAAACGGTTACCTGTTTTACCGGCTGTCGTTTAATAACCCCACGTTCGTATTACCACTCTCGCCTGTATTGTTACACAGATTAACGCAACCACCGTTAAGTCATAGCCACGGTAGTGCATTAAACATTGAATGAATATACCTCTGTTACGTAACAATCCATCAGCCTATTGGATTTCCACACTGATGTGAATTCGGCAACGTTTGTCTAAACAAGCAATCTCGGTCTCGCAAGCAGTCAGGGCTTTCGCGAAAACAAACGGCCCATGAATTGCCAGAAAGCCGTGTGACAAAACGCCGCAGCTTGTTGTTGTTGTTGTTTTCAATTTAATAATTTTAATTTGCTAACGCGTGCACAGTTTTCTCTCGCTCTCTCGGAGATCCAGAACGACTGGGAGCCGCGAGTAAGGAACCACAGGCGAGCCCAAACTCTGCGGTCCTCTATATAGCAAGATGCTATCGGCCGGTTAATGAGTGTTTACACGTGTTGGAGGAAACCCGAGCACGCAGAGAAAACGCACGCGTGGTGCGAGGGGGAAACGCTCTATACCTTACAGACGGAGCCCGCGGAGTCCGCCCTGACACCCACGGAAAAGTGAACTTCGCGTCGTCTGCGCGGTGATTCATCAAACCGTCCCTGCCCCCCCACAGCGCTT
Source organism: Petromyzon marinus (assembly GCF_048934315.1). Classification (NCBI taxonomy): domain Eukaryota; kingdom Metazoa; phylum Chordata; class Hyperoartia; order Petromyzontiformes; family Petromyzontidae; genus Petromyzon; species Petromyzon marinus. The sequence continues at coordinate 9,417,821 of NC_133714.1, read as the reverse complement.
AGGGTGACAGACCACGTGCACAGCCACCACATCGCCCATGATGCTGCGCAATGATGGGGGGGGGGGAGCGACATCACTCGGTGGCAGCTGGAGCCATGGAGGTGGAGGGTCGAGACGTCGTGGGCCTCACACGGAACTGCGCTGCAGGAGAAGGTGAAGGTCGGGTTCAGGGTCCGTTGCTTTGGAGGAGGGTGACCACATCTCTGTCCGGTTCATTGTTGGACGCTTTAAAGCCATCGTGGTCGCGTGACGAACTCCGGGTCACATTCTTATCTTATTTTATATTTACAGAGCGTCTTAGCTGAAGGCGCTCTATGGCATTGTTCAAATCGGAAACAAAAATCGAGTGATTTATATGGCAGCGGCATTGCTTGAGTGACCGTAGCAGAGGATACGTGGGGTCACCAGTGCTGAGTCGATGGGCAGTGCTGAGTCTATGGTGTAGTGCTGAGTCTATGGGCAGTGCTGAGCCTATGGGCAGTGCTGAGTCTATGGGCAGTGCTGAGTCTATGGTATAGTGCTGAGTCTATGGGCAGTGCTGAGTCTATGGGCAGTGCTGAGTCTATGGGCAGTGCTGAGTCTATGGTGTAGTGCTGAGTCTATGGACAGTGCTGAGTCTATGGGCAGTGCTGAGTCTATGGTGTAGTGCTGAGTCTATGGGCAGTGCTGAGTCTATGGACAGTGCTGAGTCTATGGGCAGTGCTGAGTCTATGGTGTAGTGCTGAGTCTATGGGCAGTGCTGAGTCTATGGTGTAGTGCTGAGTCTGTGGGCAGTGCTGAGTCTGTGGGCAGTGTTGAGTCTATGGGCAGTGCTGAGTCTATGGTCAGTGTTGAGTCTATGAGCAGTGCTGAGTCTATGGGCAGTGCTGAGTCTATAGGCAGTGCTGAGTCTAAGGGCAGTGCTGAGTCTATGGGCAGTGCTGAGTCTATGGGCAGTGCTGAGTCTATGAGCAGTGCTGAGTCTATGGGCAGTGTTGAGTCTATGGGCAGTGCTGAGTCTATGGGCAGCGCTGAGTCTATGGGCAGCGCTGAGTCTATGGACAGTGCTGAGTCTATGGGCAGTGCTGAGTCTATGGTGCAGTGTTGAGTCTATAGGCAGTGTTGAGTCTATGGGCAGTGCTGAGTCTGTGGGCAGTGCTGAGTCTGTGGGCAGTGCTGAGTCTGTGGGCAGTGCTGAGTCTGTGGGCAGTGCTGAGTCTGTGGGCAGTGCTGAGTCTATGGGCAGTGCTGAGTCAATGTACAGGGGAAGTTGATTCCAGTGGTGCGGTGCAAGGAGGGAGACCGATCGGAAACGAGATTTGGCACAGAGGAGGGGTGACAGAGAGAGATGAGAGAGGCGAGATGATGTGGGGAGAGGCCACGGAGATATTTAAAGACGAGAGTAAGGTATTTGAAAAGTCAGCGATCGTACAATTATTGCAAAGTTAAATGGCTAACGGATCACTTGAGCAAGCAGGATTTATAGATGTTTTTGTTTTACCATAGACCCCATGATGCTATTAATAACATTCGATGCGACTGATTAGGTATGATATTCCTGCAATGACAAATAGGGACATCTCAAACATTCTGCGAACAAATCCGACGATGTTGGGGAAATCAAAGGGAATGTTAAGAAGAAGACGACGAAAATCCCGAATTCACCGAAACTTCGCTCCCAATGGCTCCAGCGGGTGTGTCCAGAGTCACAGCGTCGCTCCGGGCAGAAGTGACCCTTGTTGTGGTGACGGCGAAGCGACGGGAGCTCCGAGTGTTTGTGGAGCGAGACGAAACGTTCTCCTGAGGATGTCATCCTTGGGACATCGATGACGATCGTGATGATGATGATGATGGACCAAGCACTCTGCACTTCAAGGCGTCCGTGTAGAGCGGTGTTCTTCATTGCTAGGCCCTGGTGGCCTTGAGTGCGGCTCCAGACGTGCTGTCCAGGACGATACACAAATGGGGAAAACACCCCCATCATCTTTTGATTTAAAGCTTTCGTGACTGCAGTAATTCATATTCTTAGCTCTTTCGGAAAAGTCACGTTTTATTGTTTTATATATATTTTATTATTTTATTGTTTCCCTTCAACGTGACCCCCATCATCATCAACATCATCATCGTGATGCTGTCAAACCCAACAATGGTTCCAAATGCGTGGCGGACCTCACACTGATGACGTCTTATCGGCGAAAGTGTCCCCCCCGCCCAACCTCTGACAAATGAGTGAAGTCAGAAGACCACGTGTTGTAGTGACGCAACAAGACTCACCAGAGCCGCTCATTTCTTTCCGAGTCAGAACACGTGACCTTTTTGAACCATCTCCGTGCGTCACACGACGGGGCTCGCGGTGGAGCGAGTGTATATATGTGTGTATGTATGTGTATGTGTGTGTTTGTGTATGTATGCATGTGTGTATGTGTTTGTGTGTATGTGTGTGTGTATGTGCACATGGCCTGGCACAAGCATCGTGGTGACGTCACCGCCACTTAGCGGCGAATGGCGGTTGTTGTTGTGTATGTGTGTATGTGTGTGTGTATGTGTGGCTGCCACTCCTCTGTCGGGAGCTGGATCGGTACCGCCTGGATCTGTGTGGCATTCAGGAGGTCCGGTGGACCGGCTCTGGCTCCTGCCACCATGAGGGGTGGACAGTCCTCTACTCGGGCCAGCAGACTGCCAAACAACAGGGTGTGGCTCTTCTTTTGAACAAAAGATTGAAGGGGGCGTGGGTGCGTGGCGGTGAGGTGTGGGAAGCTGTAAGTCCCAGGCTACTTTGGGCTCGCCGTCCCCTCAACCGGAGGCGAGGAATGGTGGTCGTGGTTACTTATGCCCCCACCGAAGATGAACATCCGTGGAGGGATGCAGGCAAAGCCGATGAGTCAGATGCCTTCTATGACCTCCTGTCACAGGTGCTGGCTAAAGTGGCCCCTCGGGATAGAGTCATCATGTTGGGTGACTTCAATGCCCGAGTTGGTCATGATACTGGCACCTGGTCTGGAGTGATTGGAGGGCATGGGCCAGATCAGCTCAATAACAACGGTAGGAGGCTGCTAGATTTTTGTGCATCCCATGGGCTTGTAATTACCAACACGCTGTTCCGGCATCGGTGCATCCACACAACATCATGGATGCATGCCGGGTCCAAGCAAGAACATCTGCTGGACTACATAGTGACGGACCAGCGGATGCGAGCCCATGTCCTTGACACCAGGACCTACCGTGGAGCTGGTCTGCCCTCTGACCATCGACTAGTCATCTGTAAGATGTGCCTGCCATTCTTCCACTCCGGTGGTAGGTGTACACCCAGGACCCCATTCCAACCTAAAGTGGCCTGGTCTCAGTTATCTGATGAAAGTTGCCGCCGAGAATTTCATCATCGCTTGCGGCTGGGGTTGGCATCGTCCCCCACTCCTCCTGATGTCGAGGGTAAATGGGCGAGGTTTAGGACTGTGACTCATGCAGCTGCAATGGCTGCTTTGGGTACGTGGTCCAGACCTCCCCAGAGACCCTGGCTGCCAGAGGGGGTGTTCAGGATGGTTGAGAAAAAGCGACAGGCCCACTGTCATCGGCTACAGAATCCCAAGTCAGAGAATGAGGAGGCTTACCGCAGCCTTCGCTTGGAGGTTCGGAGAGCCGTGAGGCACTGCAAGGATGGGTGGTGGTCGCGGGTTGCTGAGGAGATGGAGTCTGCCTCAGTGGCCCGCGATCACAAATCTCTATTTAACTCCATCAAAAAAGTAACCTGCAGTGCCACACCTATTACCATCATTAGGGGAAAAAACAGTGATCCAATCTCCGACCCCCAAGAACAGATTTGCTGAGCATTTCTGTGAGGTCCTGGGGGAGGGGAAATCCCTCAGCCAGGAAAACATCGTGGATCAAAGTGGGGATGACCCTGCTGAGGCTGCAATGCCTCGTAATATTGGAAGAAGTCACCCCCTGTGAGTGGCTGGCTGAGGTGCCATCTGTTGAGGAAGTACTGAAGACGATCCGGAGTCTGAGACCAGGAAAGGCACCAGTAGGGACGATCTCCCAAGCGAAATGCTGAGAGAGGGTGGCGTTTGTGCACAGACTGCCCTATATGACATCATAACAACAATCTGGACCACTGGACGGGTTCCACAGGATTGGAAGGATGCCCTGGTGGTCTCCCTCTTTAAGAAGGGGGACCGCACAGACTGTAACAACTGCAGGGGAATCTCACTCCTCAGTGTGCCGGGAAAGGTCCTGGCAAGGATTATTCAACATCACCTTGCCAGGCACGCTGAGGAGAGGCTTGCGGAGCCCCAATGCGGTTTCAGGAAAGGGCGGTCCTGCACAGATGCCATATTTTCTGTCCGTCTGCTACAGCAGAGGTGTAGAGAATTCAAACAAGACCTACATCTCTGCTTTATTGACCTGGTCAAGGTCTATGATACCATCAGTAGGCCTGGGCTCTAGGTTGTTCCTCGTCCTTTTGGAGTCCCTGACCCTCTGCTCACGATCATTAAGGACCTTCATGATGGTGAGCGGGCCCGGGTAAAACTACGTGGCCGGGAGTCAGAGCCATTCCCTGCACACCTTGGGGTGCGACATGGATGTCCTCTAGCTCCCACATTATTTAACATCTATTTTGACCACGTAGTTCGTGAAGCCTTCAATAGCTGTACCGGGGGAATCTCCATATGGTACAGATATAATGGGAGGCTGATCGATGCCCGGGTGCAGTCAAGGGATGGCTCCCTATTGCTCAACCACGTTATGTATGCCGATGATTTGGTAATAGCTGCTCATTCAGAGGCGGAGTTGGAGACGCTGCTGCTGAGACTGGAGCGTGCCACTAAGGGATGGGGCCTTACCATCAGCCCCACCAAAACTAAGCACCTGCCTGGGTATTTTGTACCATCGGACACTCCACCCCCACAACTCCCAATCGGTGATGGGGCAGTTGTGGAGAGAGTGGAGAGTTTCCCATACCTGGGCAGTGTGCTTATGACCAGTTCCAGTTTAACAGCAGAGGTCTCACTCCGAATCAGTCGCGCGGCAATATCTTTTCATCGGTTGCGTAACGCTGTGTGAAAGCTACCTGGTCTGTCGCTCCGCACTAAGCTTCAGGTCTTCTCGGCCACGGTCATTACCTCCCTTCTCTACGCTTGCGAAACGTGGACCCCCCCTAATGAAACATCTTCGCCGGTTAGAAACATTTAGGCTAGCCTGCCTACGATCCATCCTGGGTTTAACCAGGCTGGATTGTGTGAGGAGCTCACAAATTCTTGAAAGATCTGGGCAAGGTCCCATCGGTGAGCTCCTCCGGCAGGCAAGGCTGCGTTGGCTGGGTCATATAGCCCGCATGCCCAGCCACTGCATGCCGAAACAGCTTTTGTTCGGCCGGATCGAGGGGGCTAAACGGGCGCGGCACGGGCTAGAGAAGAGATGGAGTGATGTGGTACAGGAGGACGTGGAGCTGAGTGGACTTGCCAATAACTGGTACCAGCGGTGTCAAGATCGGCCTCTGTGGAGGAGGCTCGTGAAGCACGCTGCTACAGGGCAGTTGGAGGCAGTCGCCCTCCAACAACAACGGAGGGCGGAGGAGCAACGCTCACAACAACGAGCGGAGCGCCGGGTGGCTAAAGCACAGCAGGTTGGCACAGTAGGGGGCACAGGTGGTGCACCAGCCAGTCATCTCAGTCAGTCGACCCGTGGCACCTGGGTCTGCCCCGTGACCTTCTGCCCGCGGGCGTTCGACACTTCACGTGTTCTCAAGGTGCACATGGCCTAGCACAAGCGTCGTGGTGACGTCACCGCCACTTAGTGGCGAATGGCGGTTGTTGTATGTATGTGTATGTATGTGTGTATGTGCGTGTATGTGTGTGAGGTGCTCGCTAACAGCACTTGCCCCTACAGTCTGTTAAGGCTATACGGGGGATCTTTGTCTTTGTATGTGTGTATGTGGGGAGCGGTAGTGTAGCGGTTAGCGCGCTGTGCTATGCACCTGGCGACCCGGGTTCGATTCCCGCTCACGGCCAACACCAGTGACGATTATCTTTACCGCCCCGGGCCTCCCCTAGGTCGACTCAGCCTCAAATGAGTACCTGGTGCGGTGTGTAAATATCGCCACTAGAGAGACAAAGGCGGTCGGGCGTGGTGCTGGCCACCCACCCCCTCGTGTACCGTTGTGGCCTTCATGGGTGCTCGCTAACAGCACTTGCCCCTACAGTCTGTTAAGGCTATACGGGGGATCTTTGTTTTTATGTGTGTATGTATATATGTGTGTATGTGTGTGTATCCGCACGCACGCATGCACGAGAATGCGGCTTTTGTGTGAAATTGTTCAGCCGCAGGCCTTATAGGGGGCGACAGGAGCGGTTCAACCCCGGTGACCACTCGGGCACCAACATAAATCACGAGGCCCCCCACGGGACTCACCTTTGCCCTTGACAAATGGGGGAGAAGCGGTCCGCGCGGCACCTGGCCTGGACCGGCAATCCTCACCCATCCACAGCGTCTCTCCGGAACCAAGAAACCCTCAACATGTTAGACACTCACGCGGCACTAAACCACGTGGCCCTCACTCATTCCCTGAGTGGATCGGTGCTGCTATGACCTTCACTGTGGTGGTTGAACACAGTGTGACAGATGGCATGACACGGTCAGCGTGTGTGTGTGTGCGTGCCGTATGTTGAACTTCCTTCGCACCGTACGTAGCCAAACGCGACAATCGGAGGTGCAGTGTCTGGTAGACCAAATCCTCAACACGGGTGGAGGAATGAATGAATCATGTCCAGGGTAACCACGGCGGTGGTAGCGACGGAAGAGCGATGAGGAGGCGACTGGCCGCCGATGAGCGATCGAGTGACCGGAGTGCATCAGCGAGCGCTGGATCATCGGTCACAACTGGCTGCGATTAGGAGCGGGGTGCTTCCACCCCAGGTTGCACAGCAGCCCCGCAACAGCCCCGGGTTCAACTCGTGTGTGGGGTGCGTGTGGGGTGCGTACTCTGGGCTCTGGGCAGACCAAACACGAACACGTGGGCGCAGGCAACTCTCTCTCTCTGTCTGCCTGCCGATAAGAACTTACAATGCAGGAATTCCGCTGTGGCTTTTCTGCCCTATCGCAAATCATATCATTACCGGCGCATATTTTTTTTCTAGTGTTGTTTTTTTTGTTAAATCAAAGCGTCTTTGTTGAAAACCAGATTTTTAGCATTTTACATTTCACCGCTGCACTTGCTGACGCGTCTCTGCTGACAGTGAGTCGTGTCTACGTGCGCGTGTCACAACGCATCTGGACTTAGCCGCCGTGAATGTGGAGTCGCCACGGCGGGGTGGGCTCGACACGACGCTCCACTCGGGCTCAGTTGAACAAGGGGGGGGGGGGGGGTAGGTGGGGCGCCGCATCTCTGCCGCTCACGAGTAAAGCGACGGAAATTCCACAGTCACATGGCAGAGACCGGTCTGTCCACAACACCACCACTGTTTGGCTGGAATTATGGGTTGAGCCGACACTTAAACGGAAGTGACAACAATCCTCCTTCCCATACGACCCTTCGCATAGGAAATACAAATCTCTCTTTACACAGGACATCAGCAACGTGGCCTTCTGTGAGTGCACAATTTCAGCAGCATTCGTTCACAGCACAAGGGGAAACAATTTCTAGACCTGATTCGACATTCAGTGTCACATCAGCAGCAGAGTTAGGCTCGCTTAACACATTCCTGCGGAGGGAGCTGGTAGGAACGTTGGGTTGCTCGGTCAATGGCCAGTAGGTTAAACGTTGAGTTTTATAAGGGCACCACGGGGTGACCAGCCCCTCCCCACGCAGTTCCACACCCCCCACCCAGCCCCTCCCCACCCTCCCCTCTCCACCCAGCCCAACCCCTCCCATTTTTGGATGCACGACGGACGGACACAATAATTCCCTGTGGGCTGGTGGTGTAATAGCCAGGAGGTTCCTACCAGTACCAATGGTGGTGGATTGCCCAGATGTCTCTAGGCAAGGGCCCTCCACTCTACTACACATGGGTCCCAGTTTGACACGCAACTATGCAACGCACAACACAGAACTAATCATGAACGCGGCTCGGGATGACACAAGTAATACAATAAATAAGTGGACAAAGCGCCTCCTTACCCACACCTGCCCTTCCAACATAAGTAATGCATTTTTCAAAAAAATTATAGTGTAAGTAATAATAGGGGTTTTTTTTCTACCCTTTTTTCTGGCAACAAAACTGAAACCTTTTTTTAACGAGGAAATCATGTCCACATTAACCGCAATACCTGCAGTCAGAATGCAAACAAAAAAAAACACACTCTGATAATGTATGCATTGTCCTTGAAATTGATTGCTCCAACAGATGACAAAACAAAAAAAACCGAAATGATGAACGAAGCAAAGTGTCGACTCCACCGAGCATCTTCATGTTTCCTCTGATCGAAAACAAAGAGAGAGAGAGGGCTGCTGTGTCGAGGGACCAATGCGACCTCTGGTGACGCGCGAGGGGACTGCGGGGGTTTAGCTCGCGGGATTAAAGTCTCTGCAATCGCCCCCCCCCCCCCCCCCGGAACGACTGCGCCCCGCTGCCGTAACTTTCTTAATAACAACAACAACAAAAACACATCCCATGAATAAACATTACAATAATTTACATTTTGTAAAATAGGCGCATTTTTCATCCGTAGATAACCAATGCGACCGCTGTTCATATAAGACCAAGAAATAAACAGAACCTACCAGGGTAAGCGGCAGTGCCGGATTATTTATCCTAGTAGCTGCTGCTACACATGTGTAGCTACGACACGTGTAGCAGCTGCTACATGTGTAGCAGCTTTTGCTACTACGATAATGTGTAGTAGCTACTACACATGTGTCAAGGGGGCCGTCCATAAATGACGTGTAGTACTACACATGTGTAGTAGCTGTGGGCCCCGCACTTTCAAGGGCCCCGCGCTAAATGCTTTCAAGCCATCAATTCCGGTTCAGCGATTCTGCACTTGCTCTATTACTATAGTACTATACCGCCTTCAACTTTTATGAACGACTGGGTGTTTTAGCTTAGCGATTCGTCGTATTATCTGTCTGTATAGCAAATGAAAAAATCCAATTGCTTTACAATGCAAGTAAAAAAAATTGTGTTTTAATAAGTGTTTATTTATTTATTTAAAACCCCTTTATAACATTCTACAGGACCGGCACGAGCTGAATCCGGCACTGGTTAGCGGCTAGGACTGTGGGGAGTAAGAGGCCGATTCCAAAACCTTTGCAAGCTGCGCTGGCAAAATCCCGATCACCCCAGGAAAGAGAGACTTCAACTCGGAACACTGAGCGTGGCGATCCCAAGGTCTCAGAATGACTATGGGCTCAGTCACTGCAAATGTTGTGGGGTCAACTACCCACTGAGGATCTCATAGTTCACTCGGTACTTGACCGGTAAGCCAGCGCAGAGACAAGGGGGCCGTCCATAAATGACGTCACGCGATTTTGGACGATTTTTGACGCCAAAAAACAAATTTCCATTTTGAAAATAAAACATGCTTCAAATTGCTTAAAACTATTGTCATTCTAGTGCGTATTTAATGTGGCGCTGCAGTCCGATGTTGTAGGAGTCTTGCATTTCTCAAACCACCCCCCCTCGTCACACATCGTCACAAATATATGACCCCTCCCCCCCTTAGGTGCGTGACGTCATTTATGGACGCCCCCTGTGGCGCGTAGCAACCCTCGCAGCTGCGTTCTGAACGAGCTGGAGTCGAACCCAGCGACCTCACCCAGAAACCCCGGTCAGTAATCAAGTCGAGAGAACGCAAAAGCTCCGTGTTCCCACATTAATATATTTACGTGTTTTATCTATCGGCCTATGCGCGTGATCTATTAAACGTATCACCCAGAATGCTCCGCGACGGCGAGCAACGATTTGCTACGCGCCACTCCCATTGGTCACGCTCCACGCTGACGTCACAGGAGAGAGCCGCTCGGGTTGTAGCTCGTCACCAATAAATTAAAAGAATGTTACGCGCATCAGACACGTGTCGCACTGAAACGCGACAATGCTAAACCCTCACGGCCGGGTCAAAGTGTCTTCCTGCTGTCAAATAACAATGGGGCTCTAGGTGCAAGCTCCACATTCTGCCAGCGAGAACCATATCACAAGGTCTCTGAGTAACACTTTTTTGACCCAAGGCAGGGAAGATAGTGTCAGGTGACCCCACTGGGATTTGTGCTCACCAACTTCAGATTGGGAGTCAAGTGCTCTGACCAGAGTAACCATCTGGGCCGGTGGCAAGATGTTAACTACCTCGCCTGGTATGCAGGGGGTCGTGGATTAGATTCCGACCCTGACACTTACTGTATATTTGGAGTTTCCGAGTCCGTCTTCCCGTGGTCGCGTGGATTTTTCTCCGGGTCCTCCGGTTTTCCTCTCCACATTTAGAGTGAACATCACTCGTTTAGAGTTTTTGGCTGGTAAGCCACTTCGTTGAGCTATAATTTGTGGCCAGGTCGATTCCGAAAAAAAGAGTTCTGTAGCTCAGAGGGCCTTACCTTGTAAGATGAATGAATGAACGGCCCGAACTGTACAATTGCTTAAGACGCATTTGCGTCACATTTGCTCATTCTCCTGCACCGCTCCAGTCGGAATTCCTTCCCAACGCCCCTTTGCTCAGAAGCTGATAAATAAATCAGTGTGCGCTCCCTCATCAAACACGCTGTCGCATCCTTCTGCCGTCTGCTGATTTTGTGTCACTTTTAGGGTCCCTTTAAATTTCTTCCGTCGCTTTCCCCCAGCATCAGCGCGACGTTTAAACCGCTTCAGACGCCACCGCCGGTCCACCCGCTATAAGTAACGCGCGCCCGTTATCCTCGCCAGCGAGTGTCGTGGGTGGCGACGCCACGCTTGGCACGCTCCCTCCGCAGGTGTACTCTGTTTTATTTATGTTGTTGCTCTTTGTCGGTTTTTTTGTGACCCAGGTTTCCTCTTGCAAATGAGACTCTTTCCCGGACTCTTTCATGGGCTAAAGAAAATTAAACTTGAACCCTGCAATGTTACAGGCCAGCTACGGTGAAACAAAAGCATCGCAGCTTCCGTTTATCCGCCTGTAACTGGGTCTGGATTACCAATTCACATTCAAATCAGTTCAGCAGAAGCCACCTGCGCCGACAATTGTCAATCCGAGCAGAGGTTGCGCACTTCATTTATTGACGCACTGCCTTCACACGACGGACACTTTTGCTTCCCGCGTGCGACTGCGCGGCGTGTTAAACACCGTTAGAACGTTTCAGGCAATCACCAACGTGGGGAACGTCGAGTTAATCGCGGAAGTTTAAATGCAACGCCCCGACAACGGGGAAAGGAGCCGCGTCCATCGTCCGCGCACTGCCGCTGTGCGTCTGAGGTTTGCAGTTCCCTCTGGACCGAGACGGCGACAAAAGACGTTAAATGTCTGGGCCTGCTTCCTCGTGGACTTGCTTGGGTAGCCTGGGTTGATTGGGTGGCGAGGGTTGAATGGGTGGCATGGGTTGATTGGCTGGCCTGGGTTGATTGGGTGTCATGGGTTGATTGGGTGGCATGGGTTGATTGGCTGGCCTGGGTTGATTGGGTGGCATGGGTTGATTGGGTGGCATGGGTTGATTGGCTGGCCTGGGTTGATTGGGTGACATGGGTTTATTGGCTGGCCTGGGTTGATTGGCTGGCATGGGTTGATTGGCTGGCCTGTGTTGATTGGGTGGCATGGGTTGATTGGCTGACCTGGGTTGATTGGCTGGCATGGGTTGATTGGGTGGCAAGGATTGATTGGCTGTCCTGGGTTGATTGGGTGATATGGGTTGATTGGCTGGCCTGGGTTGATTGGCTGGCATGGGTTGATTGGCTGGCCTGGGTTAATTGGATGGCAAGGATTGATTGGTTGGCCTGGGTTGATTGGGTGACACAGTTTTACCCCAGGGAAGATGAACCTGCGCCGTGCTGCTGGCTGCGGAGAGAGAAAGATTAACTCGGCAAGGTTTCAATATGTTTTCGGATTAAAAAAGAAAAGACTCGAAACGCACACACGGAGCACTCTGCAGCTGTAATGCGGCTCTTGAAGCGAAACGGACGTGTGTGTGCGTGTGTGCACGGATAGCGACAAGAGTCTCATCCGCAGCTCTGCTGCGTAGCTAGGATGGCACCTTACCCTCGTGCGTTGGCGACGACGTATTCTGAGTTGGGCCTCCAGCGGGGCCGCCTTGGCGAGGTGTCTCACCCACGCCGTGGTTGCTACTCTGCGTTGCGTTGGAGGTCTCTGTGAATGAAAGACGCCACGGCCGCTTTATCTGTTGTGAGAGAAGGCCACACTCTTTGGTTCTTTCGGTAAAGTCAAATGACGATAAAACAAAATAAATTGAATCACGACGTTTCGGGCGCAACGCAAGCGTCCGTCATCAGGTGGGACAACCACAGCAGGCAACAACTGCTGAAGTGGGCAAAAGGACTGCCGTAACACAAGGCAGATCTGAAATATGGCAGAACTAACTCCTCCGCCGTGGCTGACCACTGCTATAACGCTGTGGGCTCTCGTGATATTGTTTTTTTTCCGAGACCAAGTCACTCTACAAGCCGTCGGGCTACTATCAAAGGTTTGTTCATGAAGCCATCCATATATATAAACATAGACGTAACTTCAACCGAGAAGATGGGTACACGTTGAGCAATCATTGGAAGGATGTTATTAACCAGGTAAAACCTTAAATGCTTTATGGTTGCTGCCTTCATATCCGCATCTCCTTTTGCTTTGCCTCAGCTCCCCCACTCCCAGCCCCGCTCTCTTCCCCTCCCCACCCCCCATCAATTCCCTTTAATCCCTTCCAGCTGCTCTTCACTCGGCAGCTCTCCACTCCCCCCCCCTCTCTCTCTGTCTCTCCTCCCTGGCCCCTCCCCCCCTCTCTTGCCTATATAGCCTCGTGTTACGGCAGTCCTTTTGCCCACTTCAGCAGTTGTTGCCTGCTGTGGTTGTCCCACCTGATGACGGACGCTTGTGTTGCGCCCGAAACGTCGTGATTTAATTTACTTTGTTTTCTACCCACGTGATTTTACCGAAAGAACCAAAGACTATATGGATCCCTGCAGTCACGAAAACTTCAAATCCAGAAGGCCACAGTTACACTCCTGGATCAATCTTACCGGTCAGAGTCACAAGCGAAAGCATCTCCCACGCAACACCAGCGCGAAGCTATGCTCATCACTTTACAGCTCTAGGCCAACTGTGGAAATCCCACATTCCTATGGTGGGGGCCGTGGAATCCACCTCCCGACTCAAAGTAAGACCTCCATATACTTCCCACAAATGGTGACTCATTTTGTTGACGCCAGTGTGATGATGATGATGGGCCGAATTGAACCTCTGGCTGCTATTTAAACTCACACCTTTGCTCACGAGTTATTTTCACCTCAAATCTGGTTGTTCTGCTGAGAAACGGTCCCCACGGATGACGACGTGCAACACCTGGTGCCAAAGGCCAGTGCCGACTCAGCACTGTTTGTTTAATATGCCTGGCACTGCCGATGGGACCATGAAGGTTGAAGCCAGTTTAACACCTAGTAGGAGACTCTCGCCACCAATATCCACCACGATAGAAGTTTTTTTGGTTAGATCGCGTAATTATAAACGTGTCGTGAAACCCGCCACCACCCGCCACAGCCAATTAGTAAGGTTTGTCACGTAAACAGAACGTGCCAATTCGTTACTAGTACAGCACACCGGTTGTGTTTGAGAGCAAATCCACAACATTAACAATCTGAGTACCACACCATTTGCAATCTGTACTCATTTATATTTACGCGATCTAACCCACAACATTGGTCCCAAAGCCCACAGGAATTATGTTTTACTTTGACTTTTGGACAGACGGACAGACGGACGTGGGCTCATTGATTTAACTTCTGCTTGTGGGCTCATTGATTTAACTTCTGCTTGCGAGTGGCGTGCGCAGCCAAAACACCACCCAGTTTGAGATGGACGCGGTCTTGCTGCGGCTTACGCCCTTGCCTGGCATCTAACCCGACTCCATCAACCCGCGTCTGCTGGTAAAGCCCTCGGTCAAACTCCACTCGATAAAAACCCCTTCTCCTCTGCCGTCCCTACAGTCTAGAACCCTCTTCCCCCGGTCTCCCGCACTGCCGACTTCACCGTTAGGTCCAGGCTCAAGAGCTTCCCCTTCTCTTTCGTCTTAAAGCGGACGCGGATTCTCTCGTCACAAGCACGCACGCACCTCGCTCCTCTGCACCATCCCCGTGCGTGTGCGTGCATGTGCGTGCGTGCGCCCCGTGAGGTCCGAGGCCCACGCGCATTTTGAAAGGTGGAGGATTTAACGGCGGTTTCTCACGCTCGCAGCGCGGAGCTGTCGATGACCATTTCTTCGTGGTTGAATCACAGGTCAGCCTGCTGGCTCCGCGCAAGGTGAAGCTGGAGAAGAAGTGAAAGAAATCGTCGGGCGATGCTGCTGCTGCTGCTGCGTCGGCAGCGGTACACGAGCATGGACAACGAATCGAGGGCTCAATCCGCGCGTTCGCTCTTCCTCTCCTCTCGCGCCCCCTTCACCGGAACCAACTTCCCCTCCACATTAAGCAGCCACCTTGGCTCACTCGTTTCCACTTTCCCACTCAGAACTCACACTTATTGTTCCCAACTCACCCCACCTTCCCCCCCCCTTAATCTCCACCTCATAACCACCACCACCGTCACTGTTCCCGCTTCATATTCTCATGGCGTGGCTACCACTCGTTAACCCCATTCATCCAATCCATTCATCATCATCTACTGTCATCAATTTCGCTTTCACCAAATTCACGCGTCACAGATTCGCCACCATTGCTTCCTCCCGTCTATTTCATTCGCCTCTTCTCCTCCATTACATTCACGCGCATTGTACCATTGCTAATTCTTTGTAAAGCGCCTCGGTTAAGGCACTCTATAAATTACGTTAAGATAAGAGACGTTGAACACGTGGGCTTTCGCGACCAATAGTATCCATTATACAGGTTTTTTTGTGTGAAATCGCGTGAATATATAAATGTGTCGTTAAACCCGCCACCACCCGACACAGCCAATTAGTAAGGTTTGTCACGTAAACAAAACGCCCAAATCCGTTACTAGTACAGCACACCGGTGTGTTGGAGAGTAACCCCACTACAACATTCACAATTCGTTTGCTCTCCAACACACCGGTGTGCTGCACTAGTAACGAATTGGCACGTTCTGTTTGCGTGACAAACCCTTACCGATTGGCTGTGTCGGGCGTTCTGGGGGCTTAACGACGCATCACTCACTCACTGTTTTTGACACGAGAACTCGATGGAGCTCCCGACAGTGATGTTTCCGGTCCAGAACCCGTGCTCAACTTCCCCGGGCGCATAACACAGCTCGGCTGGTGGGTCAAAGGTGCACGGAAGAGGAAAGCGGTGGCTCAATCTCGATTTGAAGCTTTCGCGACCGCACGGAATCCACACTCTGTAGTTCTTTCGGTAAAGTCACCGCGTAGGTAGAACAATAACAGATCACGACGTTTCGATCGCAGCACAAGCAAATCGTCATCAGGTTGGGACAACCACGGCGAGAAGAAACTGCTGAAGTAGGCGAGAGATCTGCCGTGGCACGAGGTTTTATAGTAGGCCTCGGTAGTAGGGGGGTGGGGGAGAGAGAAGTGGGGGGGGGGGAAGGAGGCGGGGCAGAAAGTGGACCCCGCAGCAGCACCCGGGTAACGGGAGTAAGAAAAAAAAACAGTGCTCGTTTGAGAACAAGAGGAGTGTGTATACGGGGAAGGAATAATCCAGTAGGTGGCGAGTGAGCTGTAGCGATGCATGCTTTGTTAATTACATTGAGAGACAGAAAGAGGAGCGCGTGGATGAGATTGGTACCAACAAGTGACGGCGTACTTGACCATCCATGCAACGAAAATAAAAACCTGCCTACTATCTTTTTACTGTCACCGAGAGCAAGCGAGGATCTTTAGCTTTTTGCTGACTGCTCTGAAATACGCCGCAAAACAATTGTGAGCCATCCAATGGCGGAGCCAGGATTTTCAGGTAGGGGGGGCAGCCCCTCCGGCAATGAAAAATGATAGAGGAGTTGTTAGTATGTAAGGAGTTGGTGGGAAGTAAGGAGTTGTTAGTAAGTAAGGAGTTGTTAGTAAGGAGTTGTTAGTAAGTAAGGAGTTGTTAGTAAGGAGTTGTTAGTAAGCAGGGAGTTGTTAGTAAGGAGTTGTTAGTAAGGAGTTGTAGTAAGTAGGGAGTTGTTAGTAAGGAGTTGTTAGTAAGTAAGGACTTGTTAGTAAGGAGTTGTTAGTAAGTAAGGAGTTGTCCCTTGCTTTTTATTCGACGCGTGTGTGGCAATGGAGTAGCCATGGATCGAGGGTCGAATTCGAACCGCGCTGTGTGATCCGCATCGCGCTTGCTGAAGGTGTTGATGCCTTCAGGGAAGTCGTGTACTCTGTATACACAACTGCGCACAATTCTGAGTCACTTATAACTTCTTTGCCATTACTTATTGACAATTATGGACTCAGACTATTGTATTATCATCAATTTATAGAGTCCCTGGCACGTAATAATATGCTACACAGTGGCAGTGGGGGGTCGCAAAATGCCGATTTATTACTAATAAACCCCAATGATCTGATCGAAATTAGGGATTTCGATCGGATCATTGGGGGGGCACGTGCCACCCCCCCCACCCCCCGCCCCCCCTACTGGCTTCGCCAGTGGAGTCATCGTTGTTGTGGCCAATATAAGCAGCAGAATTAAGGAACCAGACCTGAATGTTGAAAGCGGTCCGGCATTCGATTGTGTTGAAGCAATGCTGCTGAAGTTACGCACACCCACAAGGCCGTGTGGCTGGTGGCCTCTGATAACAAAAATACTTTTGCCCTATGTCGAGGTGAGGATACAGGGAAAGGGAGCGCCTCGTCCACTTTTTAGTTTTTTAAATATACCGCGGAGGGCGGGTGGGGTCGCGTGGTGCTCGGCGACGCCAGCCGGTGGCACGCCGTCGGTGCAATCTGCCCTCGGCGTTTGAGGGAATCTGAACACCGATGGACTCGGCAAGTTCGCGTACGTTCCCGTCGACCGAAATGCCGACACCGTCGTTTCCTCCGCGCGACAGTCAAGCAGCCCGCCGCCGCCGCCGCCGTTTTTTCTCGCGCCCCGTTGCGTCGCAAGCAACCAGCGAGGCGGCGGCATCGCGTCACGCTTGTCCGCGCTGGCCGCGAGGTGACGCACGGGAGCGTACTCACGTGTGCACCCGAGGTAACTGTCCACGACCCACCCGGCTGCGCCGCTGCCGTCCTTTTTACAGAACATGTAGTATCCGTGGGCGAGGCTCTTGAAGCGATCGTCGCAGTCGACATAGACGTACTCATGGACGTCGTATCGGCGGCCGCGGACATGCCCGGTGGGAATCTTCACCTTCGCGTGAGGTTGGTCAGGGGGCGTGCCGCACGTGGATGCTGACGGGGAGGAAAAAAAGTTGCAAGAAACGAAAATTGCGAAACGGGTGGGTTTTAATTTTTCCCGCACCTCCGATGAGCACAGTTGGCTACGCACGGTGTGAAAGAAGTTCAACGTGCGTACGTTCAATTGCCACCCTAGACACAGAATCAGAATCTTTATTTAGGCTGCAGGAAGAATTCGAGGAGCTATGAAGCACTTTTTCACAGGCGTCCAGTAGGGGCACGGGGTCAGAAAGTTACAACAACAAACGCAAAATACAATAACCGATAGCAGGGCAAATTATAGGGAAGCTAAGCGAGGTACTAAATATAAAGTATGCAAGTACAAATTGTATGAAACACTCCTTGCAAAAACTAGAGACGTGCCATATAAAAGAGACTTTACAGGTCAAATGTTTTAGTAAATAAAATAAAATAAAAATGAATGCTGGCTATTTGCATATGGAATTAATCCAGATAAGACATTCATCAAAATGAATGCGCATATAATATATACAGCTAGTTGTGAGGTATGTGAAGTCTAAATACGTTATAAAAAGGTTATAGAGATGAGATTCTGTACAAAATATAGTTGAGTCTGCTCATAACTGAAACATTCTAGAACAATAGACCCTCCAAAAGAGGGGAATACTGCATGTGTGTACGTATTCATAATAAAGGCTTTTGGGTTTTTCAAACATTGTAAATGTTAAATTTTGATTTAAAGCTTTCGTGACTGCAGTAATTCATATTCTTAGCTCTTTCGGTAAAGTCACGTTGAAGGGAAACACTAAAATAATAAAATATATATAAAACAATTAAAATTCTCACGACGTTTCGACCATAACACAAACGGTTGTAATCAGGTGTGTCGGTTGCAAACCGACACACCGACACACCTGATGACGACCGTTTGTGTTATGGTCGAAACGTCGTGAGAATTTTTATTGTTTTATATATTTTATTATTTTAGTGTTTCCCTTCAACGTGA
The DNA here is from genome assembly GCF_048934315.1 of Petromyzon marinus. Classification (NCBI taxonomy): domain Eukaryota; kingdom Metazoa; phylum Chordata; class Hyperoartia; order Petromyzontiformes; family Petromyzontidae; genus Petromyzon; species Petromyzon marinus. Next base: position 9,399,414 of record NC_133714.1, on the reverse strand, counting down.
CTTTACCGAAAGAGCTAAGAATATGAATATTGTAAATGTTGTGGATTCACTCTTCAACACACCGGTGGGCTAAAGTAGTGAACTATTTTGTCTTTTGTCAACGTGACACTTTTTTTGCTGATTGGCCGTGTCGGGTGGTGGAGGGTTACGACACATTTATAAGTAATGCGATCTAACCCAAAAACCTTTATTATGAATAATATTGGTCGCGAAAGCCTAACGTGTTAAACTGTACGTACGTATGTTGAACTTCTTTCGCACTGACTGGCCTGCACCAAAGATAGCCTTACCTATGGCCTGGTGGCACCAGCGTCAAGTCAGGCCGGAGAACGCCAAAAGGCGAAAATTACCAGAGAATGTTTGTTCGCATGATCACCACAAGCACCGTGTGCGATTAATTCAGACATGATTCCTTGCAAAAAGGTTTCTATTTGGCGTTCGAACATTTTAATACTTGTTCTATTGCCAGAAATGGTAAAACCTATCTTTATTTTGCCATACCTTGATACTGGCAAACAAAACAGGTCCCATGATATTCTTTCGCACCGTACATAGCCTTTACATCAGATTGGTTGTCCCTGTGAGGTCATGACACCAATTTAAGAAGCCAGGTCAGGTTACATTCTGACTTCCTGGATCTTCTCCTAAATACAACCTTTGCATAGTTTTGAGTGAACCATCACATCTCGTTGCTACATCTGGTCATGGGAATTGTTCGTCACCTTACAATAATGAACAACAATAGTTGTCCCTTTAAACGCTTGCGCGCATGACTAATTAGGTTGGCTATGCGCCGGGTGGTGGAAGGTCTCACGACGTCGATTTTTGCCAGGTCACTATGTGGCGTTACCGAAGAAAAGAATCAAAAGTGAATCATTGATATTGAAGAGTTTGACCAATTACACCTCTGTGCCAATAAAAAGTAAAAAAAAAACATTCACATAGATGACAATGAAGCTTCCGATTTTCGGAAGCCACTGGAGCTACGCATTTTTAAGCCATCTAGATTGAAAATCAATTTCTTTAAAACCGCTTTTTGCGCTTAGTGTGTTGTCCTTCCCCTGCGCCTCCAATTATATTATCACGAACGATGCAAAAGAAGTTCAACATACACACATTACGACATACGTGCAAACTGCAGCCAGAATGTGCGTCATGAATTAAGAGGGCCCATGTTTGCCTGCCGAAACGTCCCTTTCTTCACCTACGAGCGTGTAAGACGTGAACTTTGTGCCAGAGTGGACGTCCTCCGCCAATCCATCCGCCGCATCACTTACGGTTGCACCGCTTGTGGTCCGTGTCCCAAGCCGTCAGGTCACCCTTTCTTCTGCAGTGCAAGTCAAACCCATCTGACGGAGACTTGTAGTCCTCGTCGCAGTCAAAGTAGACTGTCTGGTTTTCCAAGTACTGCTGTTTGTGGGCATACGCTGAAGAAAGCTTCGCGTGAGGCTGTGGAGGTGGCTTGCCGCAGAACGCTGAAGAGACGGAGAAACGCAGCCGTGGGATCACTTCCCATGCCCCCGATACGAAACCAAACGTACTGAAGGACAGTTAACCTGGTCGTCGTACGTGAGTTCGTGGTGCTTGGGGCTAATAGGAACGGGGGTTATTTGAAGTGAAGTGAAGCTCTTGTAAAGGAGACAAGAGCGGGTACTCACGTTTACATGCGGGGGGCGATGATAACCACCGTTTATTGTAGAGACAGACCAGAGTTCTGTTGCCCTGCAGCGTGAAGCTAAACACGACGGGCAAACAGAATCATCGTTCAGAGGCGTGCGGGACTAACGACGGGACCGAGATTGTGTGCACCGAGCGTTCCACTCACTGCTCGTCGCACGAGTAGGTGATGCTGCTGCCAGTGGTGACGTTTCCCTCCCACTTGCCGTTGGGAATCTCATCAGGGCGCTCGCATTCCTCACCTGTGAACAGAACGAGAGAAGCGTGGATGCTACCGCGTTTTTGAAGCACCTCAACGTGATGCGAGTATGTTGAACTTCTTTTGCATGGTGCGTAGCCAACCGTGCTAATCGGAGGTGTGATGCTGTCGTGCGATGTGATGGCAACTGCGGGGGGCTCAATGAGGTCGGAGAGAATTACGGTGACTCTGCTCCGCTGAGCCGTGGCTCGCGTGAAGGTGAGCTGGATGCAACTCTCCCACACGTAACTTTGTTGACATCTTCAAATACTGATCGATAGACATTACTTTAATATGGCAACGAATAAAATAACTACATTGCTGATATTATTTATCGTCTAATTATTCAAAAACGTCACACGTTCACTCGGAAAACCGCACCATCTCGTTGCCTATAGTTGCCACTGTGATCCTATCAAGACCTTGCGATGTCAACCAATCACAGCCCTGTTGAATGGGCAGCAGTAAAAACGTGATGCTGAACAATGATGCAAGTTGCAGCCCGTGATGCAACTCTCTCTGCACCGTGTTGCAGCCCACGATGAATGGAAAAAACGTAAACATTATCTCAGCTCCCGCAATGTAGCGCTGTAGCATTTAAACATCAATGCCAGAGTGGACGTCCTCCGCCAATCCATCCGCTGCATCACTTACGGTTGCACCGCTTGTGGTCCGTGTCCCAAGCCGTCAGGTCACCCTTTCTTCTGCAGTACAAGTCAAACCCATCTGACGGAGACTTGTAGTCCTCGTCGCAGTCAAAGTAGACTGTCTGGTTTTCCAAGTACTGCTGTTTGTGGGCATACGCTGAAGAAAGCTTCGCGTGAGGCTGTGGAGGTGGCTTGCCGCAGAACGCTGAAGAGACGGAGAAACGTAGCCATGGGGTCACTTTCCATGCTCCCGATACAAAACCAAACAGGGGGCCATCCATTTAGTAGGCACGCGAAAATCTGTCAAAACTTGACCCATCCCCCCCTCCCTGTACGCACGCGGACTTTTTACACCCCCCACCTACGTACGTACGCCTGATGCTCCCCCCACCCCCCCCCCCCACACCCGATTCCTATAGAACGGCCGATATTCAATCCATGCAGAAACGATCAAAGATGAATACTATCAATGTGTTTAAGCAAACAGATAGTCCACCGCCGGACTATATAACTCATTCGAAGGCCAATGTAGACAAATTATTATCGAGGCTTCACCCCCACCCCCCCCCCCGTTTCCTATGCGTCCATTGTCAGTAGCCCCCCCCCCCATATGCAAGCGAACGCATTTGGGTTACCCCCCCCCCCCCCATGCGTACGTACTGAATGGATGGCACTCAGTTGGAAACGTACTGAAGGACAGTTAACCTGGTCGTCGTACGTGAGTTCGTGGTGCTTGGGGCTAACAGGAACGGGGTTATTTGAAGTGAACTGAAGCTCTTGTAAAGGAGACAAGAGCGGGTACTCACGTTTACATGCGGGGGGCGATGACGACCACCGTTTATTGTGGAGGCAGACCAGAGTTCTGTTGCCCTGCAGCGTGAAGCTAAACACGACGGGCAAACGGAATCATCGTTCAGAGGCGTGCGGGACTAACGACGGGACCGAGATTGTGTGCACCGAGCGTTCCACTCACTGCTCGTCGCACGAGTAGGTGATGCTGCTGCCAGTGGTGGCGTTTCCCTCCCACTTCCCGTTGGGAATCTCATCAGGGCGCTCGCATTCCTCACCTGTGAACAGAACGAGAGAAGCGTGGATGCTACCGCGTTCTTGAAGCACCTCAACGTGATGCGAGTATGTTGAACTTCTTTTGAAGCACCCGCGTGCACTCAAAGTGATGCGTGCGTGGATGTATGTTGAACGTCTTTCACACCGTACGTGGCCAACAGTGCAGTGCCGGATTATCGTAGTAGCAAAAGTAGCTACATATGTAGTAGCCACACATGTAGTAGCTACACAAGTAGTAGCTGCGGGCCCCGCACTTTCAAGGGCCCCGCGCTAAACGCTTTCAAGCTATCAACTCCGGTTCAGCGATTCTGCCCTTGCTCTATTACTATAGCACTATACCGCCTTCAACTTTTATGAACGACTGGGTGTTTAAGGCTAGCGGTTTGTCATATTATCTGGCTGTATAGCAAATGAAAAAATACAATTACTTTACTATGCAAGTTAAAAATGTGTGTTTGAATATTTACGTGTTTTTTTTTTATTTAAGGCCCCTTCATAACATAATGCTACAGGCCCCGCACTAGCTTAATCCGGCACTGCAACCGTGCTAATCGGAGGCGTGATGCTGTCGTGCGATATGATGGCAACTGCGGGGGGCTCAATGAGGTCGGAGAGAATTACGGTGACTCTGCTCCGCTGAGCCGTGGCTCGCATGAAGGTGAGCTGGATGCAACTCTTCCACGCGTTACTTTGTTGACAGCTTCACATACCGAACGATACATTACTTTAATATGGCATTGTATAAAACAACTACATCGCTGATATTGTGTATTGTTAAAATTATTCAAAAACCTCACACGTTCAATTCAGAAAACTGCACCATCTCGTTGCCTATAGTTGCCACTGTGATCCTATCAAGACCTTGTGATGTCAACAAATCACGACCCTGATGATTGATCAGCAGTAAAAACGTGATGCTGAACAACGTTGCAAGTTGCAGGCCGTGCTGCAACTATCTATGCACCGTGTTGCAGGCCACAACGAATGGAAGAACCGAGACTTAAACATTATTTCAGCTCCCGCAATGTAGCGCTGGAGCATTTAAATGTCAATGCCAGAGTGGACTCCCTCTCTAATGCATCAGCTGAATGACTTACGGTTGCACCGCCGGTGGTCCGTGTCCCAAGTCGTTCGGCCACCCTCTTGCTTGCAGGTCAGGTAAAAGCCAAGTGAGGGAGACCTGTAGTACTCATCGCAGTAGAAGTAGGCGTACTGATCTACGCGGTAGAGTCCCCTGCGATCGTAAGCTGTGGCAAGCTGCGCGTGGCGCTGTGGAGGTGGTTTTCCGCAGAACGCTGAAGGGACGGAGAGATGTAATCTTACCACTCCCTCCTGATAATGTCATTCAAAACCAAACCGTTGGCAATGTACTGCAGTGAACGTTCAGAACAGTTTGGCCCGTATTCGTAAATGAGTTTATGATTCATCATTAGACTTCCTTTGCCAGTACCAACATGTAATAATAGGGTTTTTTCCCCTTTTTTCTGGCAACAAAACTGAAACCTTTTTTACAAGGATTCACGTCTGCATTAACCACAATACCTGCAGTCAAAATGCAAACAAAAAACATACTATGATAATATATGCATTGTCCTTGAAACTGATTGGTCCACACCAAGGGACGGCTTTCTTTTGAGCCTCGACCCAATTGGTGCTCGACCAGATGACGCCAAAAGGAAATTGGTGCATGTAAAGTGAGGAAGACCCTGTAAAGGAGACGAAAGAGTGAGTGAGTAACTCACGGTCGCACACAGGAGGGGGTGACGACCACTCTTTAGTCTCAAGGCAGGTGAGCGTGCTCTCGCCCCCCAGTCTGAAACTAAAACAACATTATTACTGGAAGTTAATTCACCAACACAATATCGTATACGCTAGCGAACTATCTTGTTTTTATGAAGGTGAATATATCGTGAGACATGAAGCATAGCTCGCCTTAACATTCTTTCCATGCAAATGGGTAATGCTTAAAGTCTCACGACATATTTAGTTTGCAAACACAGATAATCAGCTGGTAAATATTGCCATTGTGAATTAACTTAGGGTGACAGCTAGTCTAGCACGGCCTAAGATATTATACACCGCTTTCAACAACCACAGCGCATTTTAGAGTGTCCATAAATTACTTCAACTCAGATGTACATATGTGTGTATGTATGTTGAACCTCTTTCGCACCGTACATAGCCGACCGTGCTTATTTGAATGTGCGGGGAAGACAACAAACCTTCAGCTGAGCCTTTGCTTTGATTGGCCCAGGGGTCAGCAAGCAAAACAACGAGAAGCGACATTTTTGTTCTCGAATTCGGTAACAAAACAAACTCAATATTTCAAGAGCCGCAACGCACCGTGGGGTGAATACGAGATGGCGGGGCTCCTTAACAAACGACGTCACGGGGCTGCAGGTTGACGTCCCCCCTGGACTCGAGGAAATGACCACGAGTGGCAGCAAACGTATTGCACGATGCACGCCTCAGCCAAGACAAGTCCTCTGGAAGAGTTTCCCCCGGAGTGCTACGTTCTCGGCATTGTCCGAGCCATCGCACGGATGAGGGCACGGGTGATTTGGGATCATCGGCAAAGACATTCCCCCCCCAGTGTGGATAAGAGCAAGGGACCCGGCAGCGGCACCGACGTCTTCCCGCGAACGGGGCAGTGTCACGGAAGTGCCACCGCCGTCTTCCCGTTGTTGCAATAATTAATCGGGGTTGGTCTCCCACAAATCGTAAGCAAGTGCAACTCCATTGGTTAGAGCTCAGATAGACTGCGTCACATTTGAATAAATGAACAAGGTCACGAGAAAGCGCCCACAGCGAAACCCCTACGAATCCAGATGAAGGGAGTTCCGCTGCACAACTGGCTGAATATATTTTGCAAAGCAGTGCTTCACGCACTGTGAATTCAAAGCAGCTCCACTCACTGCTCGTCGCACGAGTAGGTGATGCTGCTGCCAATGGTGACGTTTCCCTCCCACTTCCCGTTGGAAATCTTATCAGGGCGCTCGCATTCCTCACCTGTGAACAGAACGAGAGAAGCGTGGATGCTACCCGGGTTCCTGAAGCACCCGCGTGCACTCAAAGCGATGCGTGCGTGCGTGGATGTATGTTGAACTTCTTGCGCGCCGTACGTGGCCAACCGTGCTAACCGAGGGTGTGATGCAGTCGTGCGATGTGATGGCAACTGCGGGGCTCTCAATGGGGTCGGAGAGAATTACGGTGACTCTGCTCCGCTGAGCTGTGGCTCGCGTGAAGGTGAGCTGGATGCAACTCTCCCACACGTAACTTTGTTGACACCTTCAAATGCCGCGCAGCAACCCATATCAAACACTGCGACTTCGATGCACCTATATTTAAAAGTGGTGGCATGTAATGGAGCCTTTCTAGTCAATCATGGCCCATAAATCAGCATAAATACAGTATAGTTGAAAATAGGTTTTTCCCCTTTTTACTGGCAACAAAACAGGTGTTAAGGTGCCCTCTGGTCTAACACCGTTTGAGACGAGGCTCAAAAGAAAGCTGTCTCTGGTGTCGACCAATCAGTTTCAAAGACAATGCATCATATTATTAGAGTGTGTTTTTTGTTTGCATTCTGACCACAAGCATTGTGGCTAATGCAGACATGATTCCTTGTAAAAGGTTTCAATTTGGTGTTTTAACATCTTAACACAGCTGTTTTGTTGCCAGAAAAAAGGGGAAAAACCTATTCTCATATTTTGGTCCTGGCAAAGGAGGTCCCATGATACAGTCCAATTCTTTGGTTCTTTCGGTAAAGCCACGTAGGTGACTTTACCGAAATAGCCAAAGAGTATGGATTCCTGCAGTCACGAAAGCTTCAAATCAAGATACAGTACAGTTGTTTCTTTGCTGCAAGGACTTGGTGGTAAACTAAAATTGACTTTTTATTTTACCAGGGAAGGGCCCCACTGAGCTGTGTGGCTGTTTTTTTCAGAAGCGACCTGGCCACAAATGATAGCTCAACGAAGCGGCTTATCGTGTGGAAATGTACAGCATCCGAAAACTCTAAACGCGCGTTTACCAAACGTGGAGGGTAAACCGGAGGACCCTGGAGAAAAATCCACGCGACCACGGGGAGAGCGTGTAAACTCTAAATATGCAGGCGTCAGGGTCGTGATCGAACCCACGACCTCCTGTATATCAGGCGAGGTTGTTAACATCTCGCCACCGAGATGTAGAATGGTATAATGCTGTGATTCATGCGTTTCAGGTGCCCCATCCAGGACTGTAATCGATTCCCCTGGTGATGGATGTATCGACATTAATGGTTAATTTCAGTCTATTTTATTACTATACTGCATATCATAAATTACGTAAACTACTCACCCGAAAATGTTGGCCTACTCGTGTGGCTAGTCTGAGTATGCGCACGTGGACAGGGGAACGGAAGTCCCAGACATGATCTGTTGATGTCCAGGTGTTCCAGTAGAGCGCCTGCTATTTCGAGTTAGAGAGCCTTCAATTAATTCTATAAACTTCTGCCCACAACCATCGGGTGAACGTGATTCGAGTGAAACAAAAGTACTGTATGCGTGAACAAAGTATGGAGTTCATATTCTTGGGTCTTTCGGTAAAGTCACGTAGATAGGTTCAAAGAAAGTAACAAAAAAATAACAAAAAACTACGACGCTTCGATGGCAACACAAGCAATCGTCATCAGGAGAAAAAAATAGCTGGAAAGCTGCTGAGGCAGGATGTTTTAAAGGTTTGAAATCGGTGTTTGTATTTTTTTTGTTATTTTCTTTGAACCTATCTGCGTGACTTTACCGAGGGACCCCAAGAATATGAATTCCTGCAGTCACGAAAGCTTTGCGTCAAAGTATGGAGTCTATTATTTACCTGGGTCAAGTTCGATAGTTATTCCAGAATTTGCTCAGTGCTGCAGACCAAGGTGAATGGTGCAACACAGCTGTGAATATTATGCAACACACACCTATTGTCAGGTTGAAGCATTCAACATCTGTGAAAATGTCCACCCTCGCTAATGCATCAGCTGAATGACTTACGGTTGCACCGCCGGTGGTCCGTGTCCCAAGTCGTTCGCTCACCCTCTTGCTTGCAGGTCAGGTAAAAGCCAAGTGAGGGAGACCTGTAGTACTCATCGCAGTAGAAGTAGGCGTACTGATCTACGCGGTAGAGTCCCCTGCGATCGTAAGCTGCGGCAAGCTGCGCGTGGCGCTGTGGAGGTGGTTTTCCGCAGAACGCTGAAGGGACGGAGAGATGTAATCGGGGTTCAAATTTCCATGCTCCTGATGATATAATTAAAAACCATGACAGTTGGAAATGTACGAAGCATTCAACGTTCAGACCAACAGTTTGGCCCGTATTAGTTAAACGAGCCCATGATAATTTGCCCAATCGACGCATGCGAAGTGAGGAAGACCCTGTAAAGGAGACGAGAGAGAGAGAGAGAGCGAGAGTGAGTAACTCACGGGAGCACGCAGGAGGCGGTGACGACCACTCCTTAGTCTCAAGGCAGGTGAGCGTGCTCTCGCCCTCCAGTCTGAAACTGCAATCCAACGGAGTGTGTCAACGTAATCGTGTTTCTTTCAAAATATCATCATCTCATTTGATATCGATCGAGCGCCTTAGCTCCCGGCGCTGTACATAGTTTCAAAGTGGTGACAGCAATCGAGTGATTTAGATGACAGGGGCACAATGCCGAGGAATGAGTGACCGTGACAGAGGTCACGTGGGGGTCACAGAAGGGCTACAGGGGAGGGACGGGACAGAGTGGAGAGGGCGAGGGGAGGGAAGAGGAAGGGAACGGGCAATGGAGAAGAAGTGGTGAGGCTTCGAGAGAGGAACGGAAGGAGATTATACATTTTGAGTCCTGCACCATATGGCCAGCAAAACGATCAGTTTTACAAGCTAAACAAAGGGATCTGGCGGTCCTCCGAGGACTTTCAGAGGGCCACGGTCCCCCTGACACGTGAGGAATGAGAATAAGTAGCGATGGACGTTGCCGGTAGGATATTAACATGAACGAGTATGCTCGCCCGACCCAAAACCCTCCGGGAGTGAGACAGGATTATGGGTAGCTTTATCCTCCACAAGCCTCGGGTGCCATCAAAGCGGCAGAGGCAGCACCTGGGGTTACAAGGCGCTCCTCGGGGGCCGGCTTGGACAGCGCCCGGTCACAGGCGGGGCGACTCGCCAGACGGATGGACAAGCCGCACTCGCCACCGGCTCGTCGTGTCTTCAGTCAGAAGATGAGAAGTTCGAGACTCCGAGGCCTTACCCCTCGTTGCACTTGAAGTGAACGGTATTCCCAACTGTGCCGCCATCGCCTTCCTTCTGGCTTCCGTGTACGTGCGGCAGCTCTTTGCACGCCCTCGCTGCAAATGCAACGGACATATTATTTTCCTTCTCATTTACAACTCTTCAGCGAGGTGGCAAGCACACGCGAGATTCTATTATGCAGCACAATTATTGGTCTCTGAAGTAATATAATGAAATTGTTAAATGTGAAACAAAAGCTATTGACGTACAAGATAACCAAGACATCCTACCACGAATGTCTGTTTGTTGGGATTATAAAACTACAGAACAAACCGTAAACACATACTTAAACGGTGTATAGCCACCAGTTTTCAGCGCTGCCGTTACAGCAGAGTCCGTAGCTACGTTGTTTCGTGAAGACATGCAGTGTGTAAGGTAAATGCAATTCAAAACGTTCCCAAATGGAACAGAAATTAAGTGAACAAAAAAGAGTAAAATTATACGACAAATGTATTGAATGAGAATTCATTTAAAAAGCAATATTGCTGCACGGCATGAAAGCAGCAGCAGTAATAATTAATTTGTGATCCTCAATGAGAGGGCAACATCACTTGTCATGTGTGTGTGGGGGGGGGGGTTACTCAAGCACCTTTAGAGACAACGTGCAGGAAGACTGGGGGCCTTCAGCGTGTCACTTACGTTTACACTCCGGATGGTTATCCGACCACCTCCCGTTGGCTTGGCAGGTGACGTTGGGCGACCCCACCAACACGTATCTTTGGCAAGAAGCATTCCGTTACTCGTGGCCCATCACAACAGAGCCACAGAATCACCCATCTACGTTGCCCGCTTTCATTGGGAACCTGCGATCAGGTTGGGGCCACACTTGGAGCCTTCGGGGACGGAAGTGCAGTGGGAGTGCTCGACTGGCAAATGGCAAATCGTGACGCTTGCCTCGAACAGTGGCACGGGGCACTTATTACTCCTCAATCGTCTCCCGGGCCCATTGGATGCTCGTGTTTCCAAACAACCATTCTCGCACCTCCGATTAGCACTGTTGGCTATGTACGGTGCGAAATAAGTTATATATCTACATTATGAGGGCCGTATTATCCAATAGGCACAGGAGCCACCGTGCTTAGGGCCTACGAAATTTAAAGGGCTACGAAAAACTAATTTTCACCACGTTTCTCTTTGTTTGTATGATCAAAAATTTGACCAAGATATCTTATTGAATAAATATATTTGTATAGCAAGGATAGGCACAGTGTACATACAAAGAGGCAGAGTCGTGTCAATGTCAATATTGTTTTTTCATAAGGTGAGAGAAATTAACGCCGGAGATGAACTTTTTGAGATTTTTTTCACCGCGAAAAAATGTGCAATAATAATAAGTAAAAATCTGCTTATCTGCAGCAACACAGCGCACTCCCATCGAATGAGGGCACAGACTTAACAATGAACGGTATCAGCAGTGACGACATCTGTCCAGCGGCTGGACGATGTACCGCGTGAAACATGCGGAGTGACAGCGGCGGTAGTAACATGTGGCGGCAGCAGCAGTAGGAACTGTAGAAAGTTATTACTAAAGGCCTACGAAACACAAGTGCCTAGGGCCTACAAGAACCTGAATCCAGCCCTGCATCCATACAGTCCCACAAAAGGCCGTAGGCTTTACAAAAACCCACACCTTTTGCTTCTCTGATACCAGAATCCATCTAAGTGGAACTAACTCAAGCGCACAGGTTTTGCAATCCGAGGGCAAGGAGATTGTAAAAAAAAACGATCGTGTTAAGTCCCAGATACGCTGAGCTAGGTATGTCTGAATCTCCTTTAAGTCGGCAGGTCACAAGTCAACTTCCGTAAGTTGGGCTACTCTATCGAACCTGATACGCGTGACCCCAGCGAGACACAGGGCCATCCGCCGAAAAGGATCCTTGCCAGGGACACAGACTGGGCCACATCATGTGTCAGATACTGGATAAACCTATGACTGGTGTGGCAGGACACAAGGAGATTGATAATAGAAAATGGCCTCCCATATTCAGGCCTTTAGAAACGTAACTGGTAGAGGAAGCAACATTCAGCTCACCCGTCATTGCAGCTGCATTTGGCCACTTTTTCTTGAGTGCAAACAGCATTGGCTACGGTCAGAGTCCCACAGTTCACTTCTGTAAACACAAGAGGAGGCGATGCTTCTTAGCAGGTCCACCTCGTGTGAAAACCACGAGACAGGCATGGGAGGGGTGAACATGTAGGGCTGTCACCATGTCCACTGTGGACCAAACACAGACATATTTCTCAAAGCCCAAGTCTATCAAAGCTGTTCACATACACTGTGATTATGAAGTTCAACACAGCAATATCGTTACCAGATCTCAGTACAAACGGATTCCTGCCGCCGACCGAGGACATATGCCAATTCCCAGACTGCCCGGGTTCAAACCTGACGAGATGGCAACCCTAGGCAGCACATCTCTGTACTCCAAACCACCCTGTCCTTCTCGTTATGGCTGAATGAATAGCAATGTATACGTATGTAAATATAATAATAGGGGTTTACCCTTTCTAGCAATAAAAGAGGTGTTAAGATGTTCAAACACCAAGTAGAAACCTTTTTTTGCAAGGAATCATGTCCGCATTAACCAGAAACGGTATTTGTGGTGAACATGCAAACAAACATGCTCTGATGTTTAAGTGTACGCCAAAATTAGCCCGGATAGATGTGTGTCGAACGAGAACCCATAACTAACAGGGAGGGTCTTTGCCTGTAAACATCTGGAAATGTACCAGCATTGGTTCGAGCCAACCTGACTCTGCTAATGAGGCACCGAATCTCAAAACCGGTCTGGAGTGTTGCGGAACGAATGCTGCTGAAGATATGCACGCCCAAAGGCACTGTGGCTGATGGGATGTTTAAAAAAAAAAACTTTATATATTTTTTTATTTGGAGTGACATATATGAGGTGTATCGTTTACTTATTTATTTTGTTACTCATATTCTCACACAGTGACGCAAATTATGATTTTGTGTTTTCAAGGTTAGCCAGGAAGTGGATTCAGCACGTTCATTTCAAAATAAATATCCAACTAAAATAGAAGGTAAACAATCTCAAATCTGCCATACTCTTGGATTTACTTAAATATACGGCGTATGTTCCTTCGACTGGGTTGACCTCCTATTTAGATTTGACCTGGAGAGTCCGGGAATTGGCATCTGCGTTCGCATGGCAGAAACTGATTTGCTCCCGAGATCTGGTGTTCAACCTTATTGCAGTCTTAAATGCACAGTTCTGATCATTCGAGCGAGGCTGACTGAAAAATAAGTCCGTGCCTCGGTCTACGTGGGGAAAGGTGGCCACCCTTAACCTCCAGTCAGTGAGAGCAGAGAAATTCTACCCGTTGGGAAGCAACACCTGGGTTATTGTGATTGCACAGAGGTCTGTAACTTGCGTCGCAGGAAGGCCGAACGTGCACACAGGGGGTCGTCTTTGTTGCTACTTTAAGGTGCCAAGTTTTAACAGGGGGTGGAACGAGAGACCCGATTCAGTCCACCGGCAGCGAGCACGATGATGAAGTCAAACGTTTGTGAACACAGGCAGACCTCGCTCAGCGCGACTCCACACAACGCCGATTCGTTAGAGCGCTCTCCCGTAAATGCGTTGCTGAAAAGTGCCGAGTAAAGCGAAAACCGCGTTCACTTGAAAACAATTTCCCCGTAAATAATATCGCGATAAAGTTTGGCGACATGCGACGTACCACCACCACTACTACGCACGGTGGGATGGTGGGAAACATAACTGGGGGTACGCCAACGCGTTACTGTTTCATCCCGCGCATTGTATCACTACACCGCGCAGCTCAAGAAAGTAGTTCGTCATCGACCACTCATGAATGGCGTTATAATGGTGCGCGTTCCGCGTTATAACGTGGCGCGTTCCACGTTACAATGGCGTGCGTTCTGCGTTGTGCAAAAAAACATTCCCAAAAGGAAGAACCGCGTTACAGCAACAGCACGTTCTAGTGTGAGGACTTACAGTCTATACAGTCTTTGGGGCCGTCCATAAATGATGTCACGCGATTTTGGACGATTTTTGACCCACCCCCCCCTCGTCACACGGCGTCACAAAAAGTCAGACCCGCCCTCAAATATGACGTCACAAAGCTCTGCCCCCCCTCCAAAACCATATTTCCATTTTTAAAAAAGAACATGCTTCAAATCGCTTTAAACTATTGTCATTGTAGTGCCCATTTAATGTGGCGCTGCACTCTGATGTTGTAGGAGAAAACATTTATTTTAAAAAGTCTATTTAATTAAGTAGAACGTGTTGTCTATATTTATTTAAAGTTGTGCATTTTGATGTGACGTCACATTTATCAACCCCACCCCCCTCGTCACACATCGTCACAAATGTCTGACCCCCGCCCCCCCCCCAGGTGCGTGACGTCATTTATGGACGGCCCCTTTAGAGTCTGTACAGTCTTTACGAGCCGCACTGGCCGAGGAAACGTACCCGCCCCCTTTTCTTTAGTTTTTTAGTTAGTTTATAACCATCCTCCCTGAAATCATTGGAAAGATGTCATCAACCACTTTGGGTCATGACTTGATTTGTGTGTTCTTGTCAATGCGAGCACAGGTCAAGTCATGACTTGATTTGTGTCGGTTTATGGTGATCTGACCCCAGGGCACATATGCCCCGCCCACTTCGTTCTGACACCGAGACGTTTTGTGACACTGCATGTTCCGTGCTTCTCATTGCTGCTCTCTGGCCCTAGGGCACATATGCCCCGCCCACTCTTGGTCTTGTGCCACGCCCATTTTTTTAAACCTTTATAAACGGTTGCCTTAGGTGACCATCTCCCTCTTTCCTGCTGAAGACGATCGCTTGTGTTGTGATAAAAACGTCGTGGTTTTTGTGTTTGGATTTTTTTTATTATTTTAATTTTTATTACCGAAAGAACCAAGAATAAGTCTACATTATAGACTGCCAGTACGCTCACTCAGGTTAATAACCAGGCTACAGTCTACATTATAGACTGCCAGTACACTCACCCAGCTTAATAACCATTGCTACAGTCTACATTATAGACTGCCAGTACACTCACTCAGCTTAATAACCAGGCTACAGTCTACATTATAGAGTCAGTACACTCACCAAACTTAATAACCATTACTACAGTCTACATTATAGACTGCCAGTACACTCACCAAACCGAATAACCATTGCTACAGTCTACATTATAGACTGTCAGTACACTCACTCAGATTAAGAACCAGGCTACAGTCTACATTATAGGATGGTGGAGGGAGGAGGAGGATGGTGGAGAGAGGATGGTGGAGGGAGGAGGATGGTGGAGGGAGGAGGATGGTGGAGGAGGAGGATGGTGGAGGGAGGAGGAGGAAGATGGTGGAGGAAGGAGGAGGATGGTAGAGGGAGGAGGACGGTGGAGGGAGGAGGAGGATGGTGGAGGGAGGTGGCGGAGGAGGAGTTGTATCGGTCAAAATGTGATCGATACACTGTCCACATACAAACAACAATATATGTGCAAACATGGCGACGACAAGATATTTGGTATAAAACTCGTACGTGGTTTAACCGAAAAGTAAATATGGATTTTTTTTGTTTGCATTGGCTACAAAAAGCTACAATTTAAAGGTCGCAAATTATTATCATTAACACTTCAGATACTGTGCATGTCAGTATAAATACGATGCAGCATTTTGACAGTTGTAACAACTAACAATAACAACAATAACTAATTAGGTGCCGTTTTGAATAAAAAAGGTTGCCCTAAAATAAGTTGCTCAATTAAATGTATAATGTATTTTATAAAATTACCGAGTGAATTTCGCCTTTTTCCAAATCCTAAGAGCCACTCCAGGTATCGTACTGCAATGAAACAAACAGATTAATGCTGCTTCACTTGATGATTCACAAGGGCTGTGTGATGCTTCATGTGTTTTTTTTTCTCACGTGAAATTAACCATTAAAATGTTAAGTAATTACATAATGACAAACATGAGCTTTTCAGAACCTTAGGACTGTAATATGAGTGAAGTATGTTGACTTTGCCTAGTCGTTTTTTCTGATTCTCATGGTTGTATCGACGTCACGGCAAAGTATTCACACTCCGATCTCTCACAGCAGTTGTCAGCGAACGGCCCGTGGAAGCGGACATCACAGAGCTACCTCTGAGACCCCCTTCTTGGAGTGATCTCTGGTTGCACACAGTGGAGGGAAGCACACTCGTGGAGTAAGGGGCCATACATTTAGTAGGTACACAAAAATCTGTCAACACTATAGAACTGCCGATATTTAATCCACGCAGAAACGATCAAGGATTAATAATAATAATAACGTGTTTAAGCAAATAGTCCACCGTTTGCTTCAACACGCTTCCGTTGGTGGACATTCCATATTCCTTTGGTGAAGGCCAATCTTGAAATAGTAGGCAAACCATTACGTTTAACCGGCTATTGAAAAAAAAAACATGATAGAGGTTTTGAATATTTTTGTTCCTTTAAAAAAATATATAGATTCATTGACAAAAACGCATTTTGCCGATAATCTGCATCTGCCTTCCTTGGCATAGATGTCAGGCTACCAGTGACTACGGCGTTCCTACGCTCTGCTGTGCCCTGGTTAATGGAAGGTACTTGGTAATATATCTCACAATCGCTACCAATATACAGTCCAGCCATCTTCCGCTCAACGTTCACTGATCATTTGCCGTGTTTGTCTCTCTCCGTGTCGCGCATTCAACCGGTACGATCACTGAAGGCAACGGTTAATTATATTCGTGTAAACTCACGCAAGGATGCATTGAATTCATCTTGGGAGTCTGATAACAACACCAAAAAACACGGATATGTTAGACAACTGGCGGGTGGGATTTGTGGAGTCTGGTAGAAGTGCTGGGATGACTTAATGTGGGATTTGTGGAGTCTGATAGAAGTGCTGGGATGACTTAATGTGGGATTTGTGGAGTATGGTTGAAGTGCTGGAATTACTTAATGTGGGATTTGTGGAGTCTGGTAGAAGTGCTGGGATGACTTAATGTGGGATTTGTGGAGTCTGGTAGAAGTGCTGGGATGACTTAATGTGGGATTTGTGGAGTCTGGTAGAAGTGCTGGGATGACTTAATGTGGGATTTGTGGAGTCTGGTTCAAGTGCTGGGATGACTGAATGTGGGATTTGAGGAGTCTGGTAGAGGTGCGGGAATGACAACGTGGGATTTGTGGAGTCTGGTAGCAGTGCTGGGATGACAATGTGGGATTTGTGGAGTCTGGTAGAAGTGCGGAGATGACTTAATGTGGGATTTGTGGAGTCTGGTTCATGTGCTGGGATGACTTAATGTGGGATTTGTGGAGTCTCTTTGAAGTGTGAGGATGACTGAATGTGGGATTTGAGGAGTCTGGTAGAGGTGCGGGGATGACAACGTGGGATTTGTGGAGTCTGGTAGCAGTGCTGGGATGACTTAATGTGGGATTTGTGGAATCTGGTAGAAGTGCTGGGATGACTTAATGTGGGATTTGTGGAATCTGGTAGCAGTGCTGGGATGACTTAATGTGGGATTTGTGGAGTCTGGTAGAAGTGCTGGGATGACTTAATGTGGGATTTGTGGAGTCTGGTAGCAGTGCTGGGATGACTTAATGTGGGATTTGTGGAGTCTGGTAGAAGTGCTGGGATGGCTTAATGTGAGATTTGTGGAGTCTGGTAGAAGTGCTGGGATGACTTAATGTGGAATTTCAGGAGTCTGGTAGAAGTGCTGGGATGACTTAATGTGGGATTTGTGGAGACTGGTAGAAGTGCGGAGATGACTTAATGTGGGATTTGTGGAGTCTGGTAGAAGTGCTGGGATGACTGAATGTGGGATTTGTGGAGTCTGGTAGAAGTGCTGGGATGACTTAATGTGGGATTTGTGGAGTCTGGTAGAAGTGATGGGATGACTTAATGTGGGATTTGTGGAGTCTGGTAGAAGTGCTGGGATGACTTAATGTGGGATTTGTGGAGTCTGGTAGAAGTGCTGGGATGACTTAATGTGGGATTTGTGGAGTCTGGTAGAAGTGCTGGGATGACTTAATGTGGGATTTGTGGAGTCTGGTAGAAGTGCTGGGATGACTTAATGTGGGATTTGTGGAGACTGGTAGAAGTGCAGAGATGACTTAATGTGGGATTTGAGGAGTCTGGTAGAAGTGTGAGGATGACTTAATGTGGGATTTGTGGAGTCTGGTTGAAGTGCTGGGATGACTTAATGTGGGATTTGTGGAGTCTGGTAGAAGTGCTGGGATGACTTAATGTGGGATTTGTGGGGTCTGGTAGAAGTACTGGGATGACTTAATGTGGGATTTGAGGAGTCTGGTAGAAGTGTGAGGATGACTTAATGTGGGATTTGAGGAGTCTGGTAGAAGTACTGGGATGACTTAATGTGGGATTTGTGGAGTCTGGTAGAAGTGTGAGGATGACAACGTGGGATTTGTGGAGTCTGGTAGAAGTGCTGGGATGACTTAATGTGGGATTTGAGGAGTCTGGTAGAAGTGTGAGGATGACTTAATGTGGGATTTGTGGAGTCTGGTAGAAGTGCTGGGATGACTTAATGTGGGATTTGAGGAGTCTGGTAGAAGTGTGAGGATGACTTAATGTGAGATTTGTGGAGTCTGGTAGAAGTACTGGGATGACTTAATGTGGGATTTGAGGAGTCTCTTTGAAGTGTGAGGATGACTTAATGTGGGATTTGTGGAGTCTGGTAAAAGTGCTGGGATGATAATGTCTGGCATCAGGGCACACACAGCCAGCAACCACTGCGGTCCCGGATCAAGCCCAGGGAAACCTGCCACGTGGCGGCAGTCGGTCTCCACTTGACGCGTCCGAGGGCGACCGAGCAACAATCTGACTTCATTTATTTATTTAATCGCGTACTGCGAATCGTGATAATCGAATCGCGAAGGGGTGTGGGGGTCTGGTTGGCTGAGAGGGTACGTCGCTCTCATTGGCTGAGCCAATGATGGGGGCGGGTACGTTAACTCGGCCAGCGTGGCTCGTATAGACTGTAAATACTGTACATGCTGCGTAGCCTGCAAGTACTGTACAGACTGTATAGACTAAATACTGTATACACTGTAAATACTGTAAAGACTAAATCATCGATTCACGCATGGCAGTGTTCCAACTGTAACGCGTTTTCGTTACAACATGGTTATCCCATTAGGGAACACTTATCTAACAATACGCAGAACGTGCACCAATATTGCACGGAACGCGCACCGTTATGACGCGGAATGTGCACCGTTATGACGCGGAACGTGCACCGTTATGACGCGCAACGTGCACCGTTATGACGCAGAACGTGCACCGTTATGACGTAGAACGCGCACCGTTATGACGCGCAACGTGCACCGTTATGACGCAGAACGTGCACCGTTATGACGCAGAACGTGCACCGTTATGACGTAGAACGTGCACCGTTATGACGCGGAACGTGCACCGTTATGACGCGGAACGTGCACCGTTATGACGCGGAACGCGCACCGTTATGACGAGGAACGCGCACCGTTATGACGAGGAACGTGCACCGTTATGACGCTGAACGCGCACCGTTATGACGCTGAACGCGCACCGTTATGACGAGGAACGCGCACCGTTATGACGAGGAACATGCACCGTTATGACGTAGAACGTGCACCGTTATGACGAGGAACGTGCACCGTTATGACGAGGAACGCGCACCGTTATGACGCTGAACGCGCACCGTTATGACGAGGAACGTGCACCGTTATGACGTAGAACGTGCACCGTTATGACGCTGAACGCGCACCGTTATGACGAGGAACATGCACCGTTATGACGTAGAACGTGCACCGTTATGACGAGGAACGTGCACCGTTATGACGTAGAACGTGCACCGTTATGACGTAGAACGTGCACCGTTATGACGCTGAACGCGCACCGTTATGACGAGGAACGTGCACCGTTATGACGAGGAACGTGCACCGTTATGACGAGGAACGTGCACCGTTATGACGAGGAACGTGCACCGTTATGACGAGAAACGTGCACCGTTATGACGTAGAACGTGCACCGTTATGACGCTGAACGCGCACCGTTATGACGAGGAACATGCACCGTTATGACGTAGAACGTGCACCGTTATGACGAGGAACGTGCACCGTTATGACGTAGAACGTGCACCGTTATGACGTAGAACGTGCACCGTTATGACGCTGAACGCGCACCGTTATGACGAGGAACGTGCACCGTTATGACGAGGAACGTGCACCGTTATGACGAGGAACGTGCACCGTTATGACGCGGAACGTGCACCGTTATGACGCGGAACGTGCACCGTTATGACGCGGAACCCTCGCCGACTCCGCTGCCGCCGCCTCCACTAGACATT
The DNA here is from genome assembly GCF_048934315.1 of Petromyzon marinus. Classification (NCBI taxonomy): domain Eukaryota; kingdom Metazoa; phylum Chordata; class Hyperoartia; order Petromyzontiformes; family Petromyzontidae; genus Petromyzon; species Petromyzon marinus. The sequence goes on along the minus strand of NC_133714.1, from coordinate 9,379,158 downwards.
GCGCTGCTGGAAGTTGTCGGCAACCTCAGTGAGCGCCGTCAGCGTTTGACGGTCCGGGTCGTGCTCAGGCTCGGCTGAGCCACTGTGGAGAGTGTACGGACGAGGCCGTGAGAGGTGTTCATGAAGAAGGTGCCTCCTATAAACTCTGAATCGTTGACACGACACATTCGTGGCGACTGTTTTCATACTATTGTTCCCGCAAGTCTGATTGGCGCTCGCACCTCTGAATGGCACGGTGGGCTACGTACGGTGCGAAAGAAGTTCAACAGACATACAAGTTTAAACTATTTTTAAATGCTAAACTAACGTGATAGATATAGCATAACAGACCAGGTAATATATCAATAATAGACACACAGAGAGAGACACAAGCAGAGAGAGACAACACAGAGACACACACAGAGAGAGAGAGACACAGCATAGACACACAGACAGATACACAAGCAGAGAGAGACAACACAGAGACACACAGAGAGAGACACAAGCAGAGAGATACAACACAGAGACACAGAGAGAGAGAGACACAACATAGACACACAGAGAGAGATAACAGAGACACACAGAGAAACACAACAGACACACAGAGAGACACAACTTAGACACACAGAGACAACACAGAGACACACAGAGACAACACAAATACACAGACAGACACACAAGCAGAGAGAGACAACACAGACACACAAAATAGACACACAGAGACACAGCAGACATACACAGAGAGACAACACAGAGACACAGAGAGACACAGCATAGACACACACAGAGAGAGACACACAGAGAGACACACAGCACAGACACACAAGCAGAGACAACACAGAGACACAGAGAGACACACAACATAGACACACAGAGATCCAATTCCTCTGTGTCGAGGCCTCTGTGTGTCTGTGTTGTCTCTCTCTGCTTGTGTCTGCCTGTGTGTCTCCGTGTCTGTGTTTTGTCTCTCTCTCGAATGTAGTTCTACCTGATGACGATTGCTTGTGTTGCACTCGAAACGTCGTACTCTATTATTTAATTTTCTTTCTACGTGACTTTAACTAAAGAACCAAAGAGTAGTTCCTGCAGTCACGAAAGCTTCAAATCAAGTTTAATAATAATCATTCTAACGGCGTGTATGCATGTTACGTTGAACTTCATTAGGCTGGGAGTGGCTCTTTATTCTGACCCTGGATTTGGGGGACCCAGTGTCAGGGGAGATGCGGCTCCATGCCGCACATCAGCTTGCAAGGGGTCCTGTCCCTGCAGAGTCCTTGAGCCTAAGGCCGTAATTATAATATATATTCAAATATGCTAAAATATGCTCCAAATGTCCCCCCCCCCCCCAATATATTTCTATAAAATAGATTTTTGTTCATATGATTGTGGTTATGGTTGTACTTTATTAGTCCCTAATCTCTGCCATGGAACAAGGTAAAAAACATTTTAGGCAGGAAATGTCAGGAAATTCGTTTTCAAATTTAGACCCCCCCCCCCAGACCCCCTGGAAGATTTGGTCCCCCCCAATGTTGACTTCATGGCTACGGCCTTGATTGAGCCACCCCACCCACCCCCCCCCCCCAAGGACAAAGGGGTAGTGCCGGTGCCGCGACTGAAGTCAAAGAACCAAGCTGATCGTCTCGCCCCCGTCGACCGGACGAGTTTCCGCTGCTTTCATGCGGAATTCCAAACGCTGGCAAATAAACTAAAATTTAGAAGTGAACTTTCAATCTCGCCGATGATTTAAAAAAGCGCACAGCTCCGGTGGCATCCGATAGCGCGCGACGCGGCGACCGTCCTCGTTCGATGACGAGCGGCCACGCTGCGCAAAATTATTCACACTTTAAAACGTTCACCTTACATTTACCTTTGCACCTTCGGAATCTGCCAATCGTCCGCCACCTGCCCCTGTCGCATAAGAGCGTGTACTCATTTCGATCATGGCAGGTGAACTTCACGGTCTCCCCGGAGGTGAAGTACGTCTTCTCCCACGCCAGCACGCTCATGTCGGCGTTTGAGTCGACGGGAGGACGCTGGCACACGACTTGTTGGACAAGAGGAGGGGTAGGAGCAGGAGGACAAACAGACGAACAAAAACATCGGCACCGATCGATGCCCTCTCTCCGCCAACCCCCACCACCGCCACCACCCCGAGCCAGCGTTTGGAATTCCGCATCGAAACTTGTTCGGTACGACTCGGGAGAGACGATCGGCTTGGTTTTTTTTTTAACTTCAGTCGTGGCGTTGGTACTACCCCTTTGCTCTCGGGGGGGGGGGGGGGGGCGGTGGGTGGTGGGGTGGCATCAAGCACTCTGCAGGGACAGGACCCTGTTGCAAGCGGATGCGCGGTATGGAGCAGCATCTCCCCTGACGCTGGGTCCCCTAGATCCAGGGTGAGAACTCGGAGCCACTCTCGGCCTAGTGCCCCTCTGGCCGGACCGCGACCGTCCAATAGTGCACCCCGCGTCGGGCGCGAGTCTGTCTGGCACAGAGCAAGAGGACCCAGCCCCGACTGGTCAGCTTCATTTTGCTTAGCCAGGTGAGAAATCAAGAGATCGGGGATGAGTCTCAAATTGCAAGAGGGATCTGGGGAATTCATCTGCATGTAGAGGGGGACAATGATTGCTATGGATAATTACATTTGAGCGATTGAGGAGGGTGATTTTCTAAATTTGGGATATTTGGACCCACAAATTGGGACACTAAAAACAAGACGGGTGGGGATAATTCTAGTGGCATAGACGGTGGAGAAAGATCCGAGTGGTGGATGCGGCAGAACAGCTCCCTTTCGCCCTCGTGAGAAGGCAGGAAGGCAGCCATGCGGTGATGCGACGCCAAAAATGCCCAAGTTCTGCAGTCCTCTATGTACTAAGGTGTTATCGGTCAATTAGTGATTTCCATATGTGCGAGGGAGCAACACTGCATCCCATACGGGGGGAACAATGCGGGCCAGGGTTATGGCACCTCCTCGAAGCCCACGGGAAGGGAGTCTTCACGACATTTACGCGATCCACCTACCCTGCCCGCCTCCACTGTGCTGGATTAGCGGCAGCCGCGTGAGCAGCCACCGCCACCGCCCGGACGAGGCCACGTTAGAGTGGCGTTTGGCCATGGTCCTTGTGCGGCTGGCAGCGGGCACACTCACCCGTGCATTGGGGCGGGTAGGTCGGGTACCACTTGCCTGACTTGCACGTGCGCGTGACCGGGCCTCCCAGCAGGGATCTGCGCCGTGAGAATCAGAATGTTTGCTTACACTGGGGGAGTTGGGCCACAGAGACAAAGATCCTCCCCACCCAGCCCCCCACAGTACACACACAGTACACACACACAGTACACACAGTACACACACAGTACACACACAGTACACACAGTACCCACAGTACACACAGCACACAGTACACACACAGCACACACACAGTATACACACAGTACACACACAGTAGACACACAGTACAGACAGTACACACACACAGTACACACAGTACCCACAGTATACACAGCACACAGTACACACACAGCACACACAGTACACACACAGTATACACACAGTACACACACAGTACACACACACAGTACCCACACAGTACACATACAGTACCCACACAGTACACACAGTACATACAGTACCCACAAACAGTACACACACAGTACACACACACAGTACACACAGTACCCACACACAGTACACACACACAGTACACACACAGTACACACACAGTACACACACACAGTACACACACAGTACACACAGTACACACTACCCACACACAGTACCCACACACAGTACACACACAGTACACACACACAGTACACACACAGTACACACACAGTACACACAGTACCGACACAGTACACACACAGTACACACACAGCACACAGTATACACACAGTACACAGAGTACACACACAGCACACAGTACACACACAGTACACACAGTACACACACACACAGTACACACACAGTACACACAGTATACACAGTACAAACAGTATACACACACAGTACACAGAGTACACACACAGTACACACACAGTACACACAGTATACACACAGTACAAACCGTACACACACACAGTACACACACACAATACACACACACAGTACACACACAGCACACAGTACACACACACAGTACACACACGGTACACACAGTACACACAGTACCCACACACAGTGCACACAGCATACACACAGTACACACACAGTACACACAGAGTACCCACACACAGTACACACACAGCACACACAGTATACACACAGTACACACACAGTACACACAGTACACACACAGTACACACACAGCACACACAGTACACACAGTACACACACACAGTACACACACAGTACACACAGTACGCACACACAGTACACACAGCACACACACAGTACACACACAGCACACACAGTACACACAGTACATAGTACACACACAGCACACACAGTACACACAGTACACACACAGCACACAGTACACATACACAGTACACACACAGTACGCACACACAGTACCCACACAGTACACATACAGTATCCACACAGTACACACAGTACATACAGTACCCACAAACAGTACACACACAGTACACACACACAGTACACACAGTACCCACACACAGTACACACACACAGTACACACACAGTACACACACAGTACACACAGTACACACACACAGTACACACACAGTACACACAGTACACACTACCCACACACAGTACCCACACACAGTACACACACAGTACACACACACAGTACACACACAGTACACACACAGTACACACAGTACCGACACAGTACACACACAGCACACAGTATACACACAGTACACAGAGTACACACACAGCACACAGTACACACACAGTACACACAGTACACACACACACAGTACACACACAGTACACACAGTATACACAGTACAAACAGTATACACACACAGTACACAGAGTACACACACAGTACACACACAGTACACACAGTATACACACAGTACAAACCGTACACACACACAGTACACACACACAATACACACACACAGTACACACACAGCACACAGTACACACACACAGTACACACACGGTACACACAGTACACACAGTACCCACACACAGTGCACACAGCATACACACAGTACACACACAGTACACACAGAGTACCCACACACAGTACACACACAGCACACACAGTATACACACAGTACACACACAGTACACATAGTACACACACAGTACACACACAGCACACACAGTACACACAGTACACACACACAGTACACACACAGTACACACAGTACGCACACACAGTACACACAGCACACACACAGTACACACACAGCACACACAGTACACACAGTACATAGTACACACACAGCACACACAGTACACACAGTACACACACAGCACACAGTACACATACACAGTACACACACAGTACACACAGTACCACACACAGTAAACACAGCATACACACAGTACACACACAGCACACACACAGTACACACACACACAGTACACACACAGCACACAGTACACACACAGTACACACACACAGTACACACACAGTACACACACAGTACACACACACAGTACATACACAGTACACACACACAGTACACACACACAATACACACACAGTACACACACACAGTACACACACAGTACACACACAGTACACACAGTACCCACACACACTCACACACAGTACACAGAGTACACACACAGCACACACACAGTACACACACACAGTACACACACAGTACACACAGTACCCACACACATTACAAACAGCATACACACAGTATATACACAGCACACGGTACACACAGTACACACAGTACACACACACAGTACACACACAGTACACACAGTACCCACACACAGTACACACAGCATACACACAGTACACACACAGCACACACAGTACACACAGTACCCACACACAGTACACACGCACAGTACATACACAGCACACACAGTATACACACAGTACACAGAGTACACACACAGCACACAGTACACACAAAGTACACACACAGTACACACAGTACCCACACACAGTATACACACACAGCACACACAGTATACACACAGTATACACACAGTACACACACAGTATACACACAGTACACACACAGCACACACACAGTACACACACAGTACTCACACACAGTACACACACACAGTACACACACACAGTACACACACACAATACACACACAGTACATACACAGCACACATAGTACACACACACAGTACAAACACAGTACACACAGTACACACAGTACCCACACACAGTGCACACAGCATACACACAGTACACACACAATACACACAGAGTACCCACACACAGTACACACACACAGCACACACAGTATACACACAGTACACACACAGTAAAAACAGTACACACACAGTACACAGTACACACACAGCACACACAGTACACACAGTACACACACACAGTACACACACAGTACACACAGTACCCACACACAGTACACACAGCATACACACAGTACACACAGAGCACACACAGTACACACACAGTACATAGTACACACACAGCACACACAGTACACACAGTACACACACAGCACACAGTACACACACAGTACACACACAGTACACACAGTAGACACAGTACACACAGTACTCACACACAGTACACACAGCATACACACAGTACACACACAGCACACGCACAGTACACACACACAGTACACACACAGCACACAGTACACACATTACACACACAGTACACACACAGTACACACACAGCACACAGTACACACACAGTACACACACAGTACACACACACAGAGTACACGCACAGTACACACACACAGTACACACACAGTACACACACAGTACACACAGAACCCACACACAGTACACACACACAGTACACAGAGTACACACACACAGTACACACACAGTACCCACACACAGTACACACAGCATACACACAGTATATACACAGCACACAGTACACACACACAGTACACACAGTACACACACAGTACACACACAGTACACACAGTACCCACACACAGTACACACAGCATACACACAGTACACACACAGCACACACAGTATACACAGTACCCACACACAGTACACACACACAGTACACACACAGCACACACAGTATACACACAGTACACAGAGTACACACACAGCGCACAGTACACACAGTACACACACAGTACACACAGTACACACACAGCACACACAGTATACACACAGTACACACAGTATACACACAGTACACACAGTACACACACAGCACACAGTACACACAGTATACACACAGTACACACAGTACACACACAGTACTCACACACAGTACACACACACACAGTACCCACACACAGTACACACACACACAGTACCCACACACACAGTACACACACACACAGTATACACACAGTACACACACACACACAGTATACACACAGTACACACACACAGTACACACACACAGTACACACACAGCACACAGTACACACACAGTACACACACACAGTACACACAGTACACACACAGTATACACACAGTACACACACAGTACACACAGTACCCACACACAGTACCCACACACAGTACACACACAGTACACACAGTACCCACACACAGTGCACACACAGTACACACACAGTACACACAGCACACACAGTACACACAGTACACACACACACAGTACACACACAGTACACACAGTACCCACACACAGTACACACACACAGTACACACAGTAACCACACACAGTACACACACAGTACACACACACAGTACACACACAGTACCCACACACGGTACACACACAGTACACACACACAGTATACACAGTACACAGAGTACACACACAGCACACAGTACACACACAGTACACACAGTACACACACAGTACACACAGTAACCACACACAGTACACACACAATACCCACACACAGTATACACACAGTACACACATAGCACACACAGTACACACACACAGTACACACACATCACACACAGTACCCACACACAGTACACACACACAGTACACACACACAGTACACACACAGTACACACAGTATACACACAGCATACAGTACACACAGTATACACACAGCACACAGTACACACACAGCACATAGTACAAACACAGTACACACACAGTACACAGCACACAGTACACACACAGTACAAACACAGTACACATAGTACACACACACACACAGTACACACACACAGTACACACAGTACACACACAGTACACACACACAGTACACACGCACACACAGTACCCACACACAGTACACACACAGTACACACACACAGTACACACAGTACACACACAGTACACACACACAGTACACACAGCACACACATAGCACACACACAGCACACACAGTACACACAGTACACACACACAGTACACACACAGTACACACACACAGTACACACACAGTACACACACACATACACAGTACACACACAGTACACACAGTACACCCACACAGTACACACATACAGTACACACACAGTATACACACAGCACACACACAGTACACACAGTACACACACACAGTGCACACAGTACACACAGTACACACAGTACACACACACAGTACACACACACAGTATACACACAGCACACACACAGTACACACAGTACACACACAGTGCACACAGTACACACAGTACAAACACACAGTACACACACACAGTATACACACAGTACACACACACAGTACACACAGTACACACACACAGTGCACACAGTACACACACACAGTACACACAGTACACACACACAGTACACACACAGTACACACATAGTACACACACAGCACACAGTACACAGACAGTACACACACAGTACTCACACACAGTACACACACAGTACACACACACAGTACACACACAGTACACACAGTACACACACAGTACACACACACACAGTGCACACAGCACACACACAGCACACACAGTACACACAGTACACACACACAGTACACACACACACAGTACACACACACAGTACACACACAGTACACACACACAGTACACACACACACACAGTACACACACAGTACACACACACAGTACACACACACACAGTACACACACAGTACACACACACAGTACACACACAGTACACACACACAGTACACACACACACAGTACACACACAGTACACACACACACACAGTACACACACACAGTACACACACACAGTACACACAGTACACACACACAGTACACACACACACAGTACACACACACAGTACACACACACACAGTACACACACACAGTACACACACACACAGTGCACACACAGTACACACACACAGTACACACACACAGTACACACACACAGTACACACACACACAGTACACACACACACAGTACACACACAGTACACACACACAGTACACATACACACAGTACACACACACAGTACACACACACACAGTACACACACACACAGTACACACACACACAGTACACACACACAGTACACACACACACAGTACACACACAGTACACACACACAGTACACACACAGTACACACACACAGTACACACACACACAGTACACACACACACACAGTACACACACACAGTACACACACACAGTACACACACACACAGTACACACACACAGTACACACACACACACAGTACACACACACAGTACACACACACAGTACACACACACACAGTACACACACACAGTACACACACACACAGTACACACACACAGTACACACACACAGTGCACACACACAGTACACACACACAATGCACATCGCGTCATGCAGCACCGAGGGCGATCGCCCGTGCTGACAAGCTGAAGACTTTATAATGTTGTTGTTGTAAATCATTATTACAATGCTGCTCATTTATACGTCAATTCACGAGACGCCTTGTCAAGTCTAAAGAAGATGTTTTACTTTTCCAGGGAGTTTTTGTAGCTGAGAAAGTTTGGTCAATTCCATGAATTGGTCATCCTATTCCTGCAAAAAGCAATTGCACTCTGAGACCTTCAGTTTCACTATGGGCACAATACATCATCATTATTATTATCATTATTAATTGTGGTATCTCTGTTACTTCTCTATTTGACATTCAAACATTTTTTTTTTAACTACGATGGCGATGTGTTCAGAAGCTAAATGCCAAAGTCGATGTGTGCTCCTGCTGGCCACGACGAGGGGGCTTCAGAAGAGAGAGAGAGACAGCTCGTTGTCGTTCCGATCTTCCTCCTCCTCCTCCCGCTGAAGCCTTTGCAGAACCACCGTGGGTTTACTGCACGAGTCCCAATGTTTGTCTGAGTCGCGTGGCCACAATCGCACTCCCGTGGCTCGTCTTAAAGCCTCCGCTCGTAGAGGAGGTGTCCCGTCGACCATTCTGCACGCGGGCGACGGTTCCAACACCGGCGGCTTCAAGGAATGTCAAAAGCCACGAGGTGCGACGTGCTGGTCGCGAACTCGGAGTTACTTAATCTCACGTCGGCGCCCATCCACCCTCTCGTCCTCCGGCGCTATTCCGTGCCTGGGTGAGATGCTAGGGAGGGCGGTGGCAGTGCAGGTGAGAGGCAGAGGCCCTGCTCATTTGTCTCGGATACAAACACTGGCACCGTCATTCAGGTATAATGGACGTTGGTGAACTTGAATACAGACACGATCTAAATTTCGATTTAAAGCTTTCGTGACTGCAAGGATTCATCTTTGGTTCTTTCGGTAAAGTCACGTGGAATGAGAATGAAATAATAAATTAATAAAATAACACAATAAAATTCTCACGACGTTTCGGCCACTTGTGTTGTGGCCGAAACGTCGTGAGAATTTTATTGTGTTATTTTATTTTATTATTTTATTCTCATTCTACGTAACTTTACCGAAAGAACCAAAGAAGACACGATCTATTTTACACGATTCGTAGCTTTGGGCCCCGCATTGTAACCGAGTCAATCCAACGGGGAGCCCAGCTTGTCCTACGGAAGACTCGTACCGATGATGCAAGGCCCATCACAGATGCACAACGCGATCGTTGCATGAATTCCACTCACCCAAGCTGACACGAGTACGCGACGGTGGTGTTGTTTACCCAGCTCCAGCTCCCGTGCACGATGTCTGCCGGTTTGTGGCATGCGATGCTCGCAACTGTCGATGAGAGCACGAGGAACGGGAACCCGTGGACCCTTCTTAGTTCTGAAGCCGAACGACATTTGGGTAAACATTTGTCCTTTCCACATATATATAGAGAAAAAAAAAAGTCCAACCAGTGGATAGAGAGAGCGTAACTGGGGACCGTACGGTGTGCGTGCTGTGCGTGCGATTCTTTTTTTTTTTTCTCCCACTGCCCCACATTCGCACCTACTGTGCTGAGAGGCGCGCCGGTTGCCACCAGCGCGCACCACGCCACGATGCTCCTCACGGCGCGTGCCGACATCCTTCCTAGGGAGACGCACCAGCGGACGCGCGACGCTTCAGGACGCTTATCAAGACCGTGTAGCACTTCGCCGAGATGCACAAACCGCGCGTCGCGTCTCGTTTTCTTAATCTTAAACCGCGCTTATTCAAGATTTGAAGTTTTCGTGATTGCAAAGATCCATGTCCTTTGGTTCTTTCGGTAAAGTCACGCAGATGAAGAATTTAAAAAAAACAATGGTGAAAATAATAAAATGAAAATAACTAAAGTCAATCAAATTCAATCACGACGTTTCGGGCGCTGCACGAGTGGATGCTTGTGTTGCGCCCGAAACGTCGTGATTTAATTGAGTTATTTTCATGTTTTTTTTCATCTACGTGACTTTACCGAAAGAACCAAAGAGCATTAAACCGCGTTTGCTCTCCGTTTGTTTGCATGATTTATCCTGCGAGTTACCGTTTTGGGTGCGTTTGGCTCCTGTACTCCGCTTTCTTTACTGTGGCGGTGGCGCCCGCCCGCGACGCTGCGCTCTGGGCGCTAGGGTTGGTGGATCACACAAGAGAGTTGTGAAATTCCCGCACCTGCAACCGGGCGGATAGCGCGAGGTGGCCCCGGGGGGTTGGCAGCACGGGCAAGCGTGCTCGCGATTTCGAAGGTTGCGAGTTCAAACCCTGGTCGAGGGTTGGAACTTAGCCCCATCATCCCTCTGCGGCGGATAAAGTGTCGAATTTCCACCACCTGCTGAGGATGGCGCAGCGGAGGTGAGCACCACTTTGATGCGCATTTGAACAGCGACACCTTGACACGGCCCGTGGGCCCTCCTGCAAGGAGCGACATGGGCCCCGTATCCAATATCCACCCCGCCCGTAATAGCCGGCGCCTGAGCCCCTACGAACGATTGGGCCTTGGATAGCCACCGGGCGCCTGATTGCAGCAACAACTGCACTCGTTTAATCACGGGCACGCCACAACAACAGAAGAATGTCACCGTCGTACGCTCTATGTGCAAGTTTAAAAATGAAGGGTGAAGCCAGAAGTACGATCAGCATGCGACAACTGAGGATGCAGTTTACATTCTGGTCAACCGCAGCGCAACGCCAACTCTTGATAGATCGATAAATAAAGTTGCCTCCCTCTCGTTCCACTGTGAGCCACTGTGCGAGATGTTTTCATTACCCTGCAGAAGTCAAAATGTGTTTCTCCCCACCGGCTGGAATCAAAGTGGCAGCAGACGAGCAACGTGGTATGGATCCCGATGGAGGGAAAACCGACTGTGAGGGTTACTAATAAAAAAAAATAGAAGCACGTTAATCGTTAGCTAAGGCCCTCTGTAAATCCATTGCTGGACGAAGGCCTCACCACGCTGTGGCGGCCACGAGGGTTTGATAGACCGTACTTGGGACCACACCGCTGAGTGCACGTTGCTCACTACACGACGCCTTGCGTGGCTGCGATGCCGTTACACGGGAAGCACGTGAATGAAAGCACACGGGAGTAGTCGACTCTTACCAGCGCGTTCACCAGTCTGCGGCGGTGCCCTGCGTTTGCCAGACTCTTTAACAACTGTTTCAGATCTTTACACTCCCTCCCACATACCCCCCCACCCCTCCCCACCCCCGATGGCATTATCTCGATCAAACAAACGAACGAGCAGCGATAACGATTCTCTCGGTGGTTTCCCAGAAGGCAGGCAGCTTGATAGCAAATGACAGTAAAATACACACTGTGCCTCGTCTGCTCTGCAATGGAAATATGATGGCGTGAATGCATCGGGTTTGTCAAAAAATGTAACGGGACAAAAACAATACTTGCCGGTGATATTCTGTATGCGTGGTAGCGGTCATTCTTTGGTTCTATTCGGTAAAGTCACGTAGGTAAATAATAAAACAACAATAATCACGAGCCTGTCTGGAGGACAGCGCTGTCCTCCAGACAGGCTCGTCCCTTCACCTGATGAAGGTCGCTTGTGTTGTGGCCGAAACGTCGTGATTATTGTTGTTTTGTTATTTACCTACGTGACTTTACCGAATAGAACCAAAGAGTATGGATCCTTGCAGTCACAAAAGCTTTAAATCTAGAAGCGGTCATTCTGTTGCAGTACGCGAGTTCTGCGTTTCGGATTGGGATTGTTTTAATATTCGGGGTGACCAAAAGGCCCCTTCACATCATTGCATCGTGTCGGGAAGGCATCTGGGGCAGGATGAGGATGCGTAATGGCGGATTTATTTCTCGGCTGGTGAGGTAGAATCCGCGTAAGGAATTTGAATTGAGAAGGCGAAGTGGGGTGGACCTAATGTCGCATTGCAGATGTTCCGTCGTGGTGCATGGAATCGTTTCACTCCACGGTGTTTCCGGGCTGGGGCTCACAGGTTGGTTCCACCCAATCAGAAGGTTGTACAGGGACTCCTCTACTTACGAGCATTCGACTTACTAACTTTCAGAGATGCGAACAAACCTTTCTGTATGTCTTGTAGGTGCCACGTGAAGAACCAGTGGCATCTGCAGAACGTTAAGAACCGGTGGCATCTACATCTGCAGAATGTGAAAGAATCAGTGACATCTACATCTGCAGAACGTGAAGAACCGGTGGCATCTCCATCTACAGAACGTGAAGAACTGGTGGCATCTACATCTACAGAACGTGCAGAACCAGTGACATCTACATCTGCAGAACATGAAGTACCAGTGGCATCTACATCTGCAGAACGTGAAGAACCAGTGGCATCTCCATCTACAGAACGTGAAGAACCAGTGGCATCTACATCCACAGGAGATAATGCAACTTTTAAAGCCACTCCCCGTGTTTAGTGTGGATGCCCTACAACATGTTTGGAATCTACAGAAGTAAAATTGGACTTACGAACAAACCGACTTACGAACAGACCTCTGGGACTTAACTCGTTCGTAAGTAGAGGAGTCCCTGTATTGCTAAAGCAGTCCCTTGGTATAATTTATACCATAAACAAGGTTTGCAGTGAGCTCAGGCTCGGGTCGGGTATGATTGACAAGGCTATGCAGTATTTGCCTCGCTGAGGTCAGAGTGCTCAAAATCCCCCCAAAGCAAACAAGTCCCTTATCAGGAAAGTTCTGTTTCAAATTCCATGCGCGTTTCAGTAAGTTGACTTGCACTTACTAAATCCCCCTTCAAATACTTTATCTCACGATAATAATAATAATAACATCGATATTCCTCCATCCCGTGACAAAATCTTTGCAATCTCCAAAAAAAAACCACACAAATCGCAACATTGTCGGCATCGCTGCCGATGACCGAAACGCAAACGGGAGTCTGTCCCATGCGGTCGGATCTCAGCAGCCACAGGGGGACGGCGTCTGAGTGGGTGACCGCCAGGGGGCTTGCCACGCGCTGCAGCTGCTGTGGCTGCGAGGTGAACACGTGACACGACAATGGCCGAGTGTGATGTCAGTGGGCGGTCCCGACAGCTTACCGTTTGCCACGTGCCAAACAATCCTCAATGGAATCAAACCGAATATCTAAAAGAGAGGGCTTTTTTGGGGGGGGGGGGTCGGGGGGGGGGTTCATCGCGTAAATATAAATGGAGTGACTCATGCTGCCAGCTTTGGCTGCAAAGTTTGGTCGTACATGTTATGGATATCGTTTATTGTTAAATTTGAATCACAGTTCCTATGGTCACTGTTGAATTGTTTTTATAGCTTTATTTTGGTGATTTTGAAAACGTACGGTTAAGCAATGTTTGTTGAAGTACGGAGTTAGCCTGATAACTTTATATAAATTGTCTTATGGTTGTTATTGCTCGACGTGCATCCCATTGCAATTTTTGCATACAGCGTTGATATACGGTGCTTTTTTTCTGGAAGATTTTACTGGTTTTCCTGGATGTTTCTGTTGCGCGTCGGCACTTTAAGATGTTCTTTGTTCATGTTTTTGTTTGTTGCGGTTGCACCCGAGTCAAGAGCCTCATGGCTAACAGGACT
Organism: Petromyzon marinus; assembly: GCF_048934315.1. Classification (NCBI taxonomy): domain Eukaryota; kingdom Metazoa; phylum Chordata; class Hyperoartia; order Petromyzontiformes; family Petromyzontidae; genus Petromyzon; species Petromyzon marinus. The sequence continues at coordinate 9,363,804 of NC_133714.1, read as the reverse complement.
ATACCTAATAAATGAAACTGAAATCTCCATTCACCACCCAAGACAGTCAATTAGTAAGGTTTGTCACGTAAACAAAGCGTGGAAATCCGTTACGAATACAGCACACCGGTGTGTTGGAGAGTGAACCGACTACAACATTTACAATTCGAGTGTCATGACGTTTCGCCGGTAATTACAACAACCAGCATCATCAGGCGATAGCCGGAGTTGTGGAGAAATCCTCCTGTTGTTTCGGTCTTAACATCGGCATTTGCAGAATCACAATCGTTATGTTATCCTGGAGGAATCCGATGAGCTATGAAGCTATTTTTTTCATAGATGTCCAGTAGGCCTGGCAAAAGGTCTGAACTACGCAATTACTCCCCAAACCGTTGCGGAATGGCGATGTGAAAACCTGTACCGTGTACGAATGTTGTGATGGCTTGACATGAAGTTGATAAAAAAAAATTATCAGCTGAAGTGAAATACCTAAAACCGAATATTATTACAGCCTCAGGGGGCTCGTGCATTGCATCAACTTAAGACAAAATAAATAGTTGTAGCTGTTGGTAATGGTATAGCTACCGAGTTGATGCCCCAAGAGGAATATTCAATACAATTACAGATTTACTGAAATACACAGCACGTAATAAATACATTTTGCTTAGGTTTGTTGAATTCTCGTCTCTCATCTTCTTGTTGTATTTACCTCCGTGCAGTTTAACGCTCTCTATGTGTTGCGTTGATGTCGCCCTATGTGCTCCCTCGCTATTTGTTTTTTACACCTGATGAAGATCGCTTGTGTTGCGGTCGAAACGTCGTGATTGATTTGTTTTAATATAATTTTATGGTATTTCTACATAGGTGACTTTACCGAAAAAAACAATGAGTACACAGCACCTGTATAAAATATCTAGAAGAGAAATCCACAACAACAATAATAATATAATAAGCACACCGTGCATCAATGTTCCGTGGTACAATTAAACCCTAAAGGTTTAATCTAAAAATGACGTACTGGTGAGAGTGCTTGTGCCAGGCTAGGTGCACTTTGAGACTATCACGTGAAGGCTTGCTGCTGGCAGGAGGTTACGGGACAGACCTAGGTGGCGCCACGGGTTGACTGACTGAGATGACTTACAAGATGCACTACCTCTACGGCTGTGCCAACTTGCTTCGTTTTAGCCGCCCGGCGTTGTTGTGAGCGTCGCTCCTCCGTTGTTGCTCGAGGGCGACTGCCTCCAACTCCTCAGCAGCAGCATCCTTCACGAGCCTCCTCCACAGAGGCCGATCTTGACACCGCTGGTACTCACACACATGCAAACACGTACCAAGACAAAGATCCCCCGTATAGCCTTGAGCAGTGCCGATAGCGAGCAGCACCTATTAAGGCTGGCACAGCACACGAGGGGGTGGGTGGTCAGTTCATAGCGCAGTGCGCTAAGCTACTCCCCATACAACACGTAAACAAAGGGAGAAAGACAACGATCCCCGCATCGCCTTAAAAGACTGTTGGGGCAAGTTCGACAACCTATGAAGGCCGAAACGGCACACCTGGAGGATGAATGATCAGCACCATGCCCGGCCGCATTTGTCTCCCGAGTGGCGATGTTTTTCACACCGCACCAGGTACTCATTTGAGGCTGCGTTGACCGAGGCGAGGCCCAGGACCGGTGTTTTTGGCCTCTTAGCGGGAATCGAACTCGGTTCGCCAGGTTGGTAGCACAGCATGCTAACCATTAAACTGCCACTCCCCACACACACATACTCTCACTTTCACACGAAAAATTTCCCCCTATAGCCTTAACAGACTGTTGGGGCAAGTGCTGTTAGCGAGCACCTATAAAGGCCGGCACGCAACACGAAGGGGGTGGGTGGCCAGCACCACGCCCGACCGCCTTTGTCTCCCCAGTGGCAATGTTTACACACCGCACCAGGTACTCATTTCTGGCTGAGTCGACCTAGGGGAGGCCCACGACCGATTCAAATAATCGTCACCGGTGTTGGCCGTGAGCGGGAATCGAACCCGGGTGGGCCGGGTTCCTTGCGCAGCGTAGCGCTAACCGCTATACCACCGCTCCCCCACACACACACACACAGACAGACACACACACACAGACACACACAAACACACACACAGACACACACACAGACAGACACACACACAGACAACAACAACAACCGCCATTCGCCACTAGGTGACGGTGACGTCACCACGACGCTTGTGCCAGGCTATGTGCACCCTGAGGCCACGTGAAGTGTCGAACGCCCGCTGGCAGGAGGTCACGGGGCAGACCCAGGTGCCACGGGTCGACTGACTGAGATGACTGGCTGATGCACCACCTGTGCCCCCTACTGTGCCAACCCGCTGTGCTTCAGCCACCCGGCGCTCCGCTCGTTGTTGTGAGCGTCGCGCCTTCGCCCTCCGTTGTTGTTGGAGGGCAACTACCTCCAACTGCCCAGTAGCGTCCTTCACGAGCCTCCTCCACAGAGGCCGATCTTGACATCGCTGGTACCAGTCATTGGCAAGTCCACTCAGCTCAACGTCCTCCTGTACCACATCACTCCATCTCTTCTCTAGCCCGTGCCGCGCCCATTTAGCCCCCTCAATCCGGCCGAACAAAAGCTGTTTCGGCATGCGGTGGCTGGGCATGCGGGCTACATGACCCAGGAATCGCAGCCTTGCCCGCCGGAGGAGCTCACCGATGGGACCTTGCCCAGATCTTTCAAGGATTTGTGAGCTCCTCACACAATCCAGTCTGGTTAAACCTAGGATGGATCGTAGGCAGGCCAGCCTAAATGTTTCTAACCGGCGAAGATGTTCCATTAGGGGGGTCCACGTTTCGCAAGCGTAGAGACGGGAGGGAATGACCGTGGCCGAGAAGACCTGAAGCTTAGTGCGGAGCGACAGACCAGGTAGCTTCCACACAGCGTTACGCAACCGATGAAAAGATATTGCCGCTCGACTGATTCGGAGTGAGACCTCTGCTGTTAAACTGGAGCCAGTCATAAGCACACTGCCCAGGTATGGGAAACTCTCCACTCTCTCCACAACTGCCCCATCACCGATTGGGAGTTGTAGGGGTGGAGTGTCCGATGGTACAAAATACCCAGGCAGGTGCTTAGTTTTGGTGGGGCTGATGATAAGGCCCCACCTCTTAGTGGCATGCTCCAGTCTCAGCAGCAGCGTCTCCAACTCCTCCTCTGAATGAGCAGCTACTACCAAATCATCAGCATACATAACTTGGTTGAGCAATAGGGAGCCATCCCTTGACTGCACCCGGGCATCGATCAGCCTCCCATTATATCTGTACCATATGGAGATTCCCCCGGTACAGCTATTGAAGGCTTAACGAACTACGTGGTCAAAATAGATGTTAAATAATGTGGGAGCCAGAGGACATCCCTGTCGCACCCCAAGGTGTACAGGGAATGGCTCTGACTCCCGGACACGTAGTTTTACTCGGGCCTGCTCACCATCATGAAGGTCCTTAATGATCGTGAGCAAAGGGTCAGGTACTCCAAAAGCACGAAGAACAACCCAGAGCCCAGGCCTACTGATGGTATCATAGGCCTTGACCAGGTCAATAAAGCAGAGATGTAGGTCTTGTTGGAATTCCCTACACCTCTGCTGTAGCAGACGGACAGAAAATATGGCATCCGTGCAGGACCGCCCTTTCCTGAAACCGCGTTGGGGCTCCGCAAGCCTCTCCTCAGCGTGCCTGGCAAGGCGATGTTGAATAATCCTTGCCAGGACCTTTCCCGGCACACTGAGGAGTGAGATGCCCCTGTAGTTGTTACAGTCTGTGCGGTCCCCCTTCTTAAAAAGGGGGACAACCAGGGCATCCTTCCAATCCTGCGGAACCCGTCCAGTGGTCCAGACTGTTGTTATGATGTCATATAGGGCAGTCTGTGCACAAACGCCACCCTCCCTCAGCAATTCGCTTGGGAGATCATCTCTGCCCGCTGCCTTTCCTGGTCTCAGACTCCGGATCGCCTTCAGTATTTCCTCAACAGATGGCACCTCAGCCAGCCACTCACAGGGGGTGACTTCTTCCAATATTTGAGGTACCGCAGCCTCATCAGGGTCATCCTCACTTTGTGCCACGATGTTTTCCTGGCTGAGGGATTGTCCCTCCCCCAGGACCTCAAAGAAATGCTCAGCTAATCTGCAAACCTGTTCTTGGGGGTCGGAGATTGGATCACCGTTTTTTCCCCTAATGATAGTAATAAGTGTGGCGCTGCAGATATCTTTTTTGATGGAGTTAAATAGAGATTTGTGATCACGGGCCACTGAGGTAGACTCCATCTCCTCAGCAACCCGCGACCACCACCCATCCTTGCAGCGCCTCACGGCTCTCCGAACCTCCGAGCGAAGGCTGCGGTAAGCCTCCTCATTCTCTGACGTGGGAATCTGAAGCCGATGACAGTGGGCCTGTCGCTTTTCTCAACCATCCTGAACACCTTCTCTGTCAGCCAGGGTCTTTGGGGAGGTCTGGACCGCGTACCCAAAGCAGCCATTGCAGCTGCATGAATCACAGTCCTAAACCTCGCCCATTTACCCTCGATATCTGGAGGAGTCGGGGACGATGCCAATCCCAGCCGCAAGCGATGATGAAATTCTCGCTTGCAACTTTCATCAGATAACTGAGACCAAGCCACTTTAGGTTGGAATGGGGTCCTGGGTGTACACCCACCACCGGAGTGGAAGAATGGCAGGCGCATCTTACAGATGACTAGTCGATGGTCAGAGGGCAGATCAGCTCCACAGTAGGTCCTGGTGTCAAGGACATGGGCTCGCATCCGCTGGTCCGTCACTATGTAGTCCAGGAGATGTTCTTGCTTGGACCCGGCATGCATCCATGATGTTGTGTGGATGCGCCGATGCCGGAACAGCGTGTTGGCAATTACAAGTCCATGGGCTGCACAAAAATCTAGCAGCCTCCTACCGTTGTTATTGAGCTAATCTGGCCCATGCCCTCCAATACCTTTAGACCAGGTGCCAGCATCATGACCAACTCGGGCATTGAAGTCACCCAACATGATGACTGTATCCCGAGGGGCCACTTTAGCCAGCACCTGTGACAGGAGGTCATAGAAGGCATCTGACTCATCGGCTTTGCCTGCATCCCTCCACGGATGTTCATCTTCGGTGGGGGCATAAGTAACCACAACCACCATTCCTCGCCTCCGGTTGATGGGAAGGCGAGCCCAAAGTAGCCTGGGGCTTACAGCTTCCCACACCTCACCGCCACGCTCCCACGCCCCCTTCATTCTTTTGTTCAAAAGAAGAGCCACACCCTGTTGGTTGGCAGTCTGCTGCCCCGAGTAGAGAACTGTCCACCCCTCATGGTGGCAGGAGCCAGAGCCGGTCCACCGGACCTCCTGAATGCCACAGAGATCCAGGCGGTACCGGTCCAGCTCCCGACAGAAGAGTGGCAGCCTCTCCTCCGCAGTGAGCGTTCGAACATTCCACGTGGCCACCCGTAGTGGCTATTCGTTGTTTCTGGAGGAGCCCCGAGGGTAGATATTCAATCTCCTGGCTCCGCCAATTGGGGTTTGGCCAGGAGACGTCATAGACGCCTGCCCCCCCGGGGCCTCCGGCACAAGCCTATTAGTTACATATTTCAGTTTAACTCGTGGTTTCGTGGTAATTAAATGAAGGTGGAGGGGTTACCAGCCCCTCGCACCCGTCCAGAGCCCCCGTTTAGCCCCTGTGGTGGACACATTTGCCATGAGGGAAGGAGCCAATCAAAATTGGATCTCCCCCCACAGCACTGTCCACGACAGAGTTGCCCGTCCGGCACCGCGAGGAGGTAGGGAGTTGTTTTGCCGGACATACACACAGACACACACACAGACAGACACACACACAGACACACACAGACAGGCACACACAGACACACACACAGACACACACACACAGACACACACACACACACAGACACACACACAGACACACACACAGACACACACAGACAGGCACACACACACAGACACACACAGACAGGCACACACACAGACACACACAGACAGGCACACACACAGACACACACAGACAGGCACACACACTGACACACATACACAGACAGGCACAGGCAGACACACACACAGACAGACACACACAGATATACACATACACAGACAAAGACAAAGATCCCCCGTATAGCCTTAACAGACTCTAGGGGCAAGTGCCGTTAGCGAGCAACTATGAAGGCCGGAACGGTACACGAGGGGGTGGGTGGCCAGCACCATGCCCGACCGCCTTTGTCTCCCTAGTGACGATGTTTACACACCGCACCAGGTACTCATTTGAGGCTGAGTCGACCTAGGGTAGGCCTGGGACCGGTTCAGATAATCGTCACTGGTGTTGACCGTGTGCTGGAATCGAACCCGGGTCGCCAGGTTCATAGCGCAGCGCGCTAACTGCTACACACACAGACACACACACACAAACACACACACAGACACACACAGACATACACACACACAGACACACACACAGACACACACACAGACAGACACACACACAGACACACACAGACACACACACACAGAAATACAGACACACACACAGACACACACAAACAGACACACACACAGACACACACACAGACACACTGACAGGCACACACACAAACACACACACAGACACACACACAGACAGAGACAGGCAGACACACACAGACACACACAGACACAGACACACACACAGAGACACACACACAGACACACACACAGACACACACAGAAACACAGACACACACACAGACACACACACAGACACACACAAACAAACACACACACAGACACACAGACACACACACACAGAAACACAGACACACACAGACACACACACAGACACACACACAGAAACACAGACACACACACAGACACACACAAACAGACACACACACAGACACACACACAGACACACACACAGACGCACACACAGACACACACACAGACAGAGACAGGCAGACACACACAGACACACACAGACACACAGAGACACACACACACACAGACACACACAAACAGACACACACACAGACACACACACAGACACACACACAGACGCACACACAGACACACACACAGACAGAGACAGGCAGACACACACAGACACACACAGACACACAGAGACACACACACACAGACACACACACAGACACATACACAGAAACACAGACACACACACAGACACACACAAACAAACACACACACAGACACACACAGACACAGACACACACAGACACACACACAGACACACACACACAGACACACACACAGACACACACAGGCACACACAGAAACACACACACAGATACACACAGACAGATACACACAGACACACACACAGATACACACAGACAGGCACACACAGACTAACACACACAGACACACACACAGACACACATACAGACAGAGACAGGCACACACACACACAGACACACACACACAGACACACACAGACACACACACAGATACACACAGACAGGCACACACACAGACACACACAGGCAGCAGACAGACAGACAGACAGAGACAGGCAGACACACACACAGACACACACAGACACACACACACAGACACACACACAGACACACACACAGACACACACACAGAACACACACACAGACACACACACACAGACACACACACACAGACACACACAGACACACACACAGAACACACACACAGACACACACACACACAGACACACACACAGACACACACACACAGAACACACACACAGACACACTCACACATTAATCGTCACACTGAGTTGTGACGTGAGCGAGCTTGTAGCGCAGAGACACAAGGAAGCGATTGAGTCATTGTAAGGCGGTGGACGGGGGCTGGGGGGAAGGGGAACTCCCCTCCGCGTATCGGTGTTTCGGTTGCGTCTCTTCGCTCCGCCTGTGCACGTGGAGCTCCTCACCCGAGTGGCCGCCGAGAGAGTGAGCGGCAGTCAGCGAGGGAGTTCCACCCCCACCCCCACGCAGCAGCCGCAGCAGCAGCCGCGAGCGAAAGCAGACGAAGAAAGTTTCGTCGTCCGCCCGTCCCCTAGCACGGCAGCTCGCCAATTCGTTTAGCGCGTCCATCAACAAACAAACAACAAAAATAAACACGTCGTGCTCACGGGCGGAGACAGCGCGCCACCGTGGTGGAGGGGGTTGGTGGTGGTGGTGGGGTTGGTGGTGGTGGAGGGGTTGGTGGTGGTGGAGGGGTTGGTGGTGGTGGTGGAGGGGTTGGTGGTGGTGGAGGGGTTGGTGGTGGTGGTGGTGGAGGGGTTGGTGGTGGTGGTGGTGGTGGAGGGATTGGTGGTGGTGGTGGGGTTGGTGGTGGTGGTTGAGGGGTTGGTGGTGGTGGTGGAGGGGTTGGTGGTGGTGGTGGTGGTGGAGGGGTTGGTGGTGGAGGGGTTGGTGGTGGTGGAGGGATTGGTGGTGGTGGTGGTGGAGGGGTTGGTGGTGGTGGAGGGGTTAGTGTTGGTGGAGGAGTTGGTGGTGGTGGAGGGGTTGGTGGTGGAGGGGTTGGTGGTGGTGGAGGGGTTGGTGGTGGAGGGGTTGGTGGTGGTGGAGGGGTTGGTGGTGGAGGGGTTGGTGGTGGTGGTGGTAGAGGGGTTGGTGGTGGTGGAGGGGTTGGTGGTGGTGGCGGTGGAGTTGGTAGTGGTGGTGGTGGAGGGGTTGGTGGTGGAGGGGTTGGTGGTGGTGGTGGTAGAGGGGTTGGTGGTGGTGGTGGAGGGGTTGGTGGTGGTGGCGGTGGAGTTGGTAGTGGTGGTGGTGGAGGGGTTGGTGGTGGAGGGGTTGGTGGTGGTGGTGGCCGTCGTTGTTTGAGTGGCGAGTGGTGGCGCAGCGGTTGGCGCGGCGCGCGGCCACGAACCCCCCCCCCCTCCCACCCGCGAGAGATCGATTCAATCCGCTCACGGCCAACATCAATGGCAGGAATCCGGATTTGTCTCGGTCCTCTTCCATCCGAGGTAGTTGCTGTGTGAATACAGCCACCAGGGGAGACAAAGGCGGCTGGGCCTGAGACTGACCCCTCCCCCCCACACTGCCAAGCGTCATTGTGGCCTTAATAGGTGCTCGCTGACAGCGCCCCGACGATCACGACGGCATTGTCCATACACGAGGGATCTTAGTGTCCTGTGCACTTAGCCTGGCACCAGCACCGCCACTAAGAGGCGTGCGACAGTCGTACGCGTGTGTGTCTGTGTGTGTGTCTGTGTATGTGTGTCCGTATGTGTATGTGTGTGTGTCTGTGTGTGTGTCTGTGTGTGTGTCTGTGTGTCTGTGTGTGTGTCTTTGTGTGTGTCCGTGTACCTTTTCATCGGTTGCCTAACGCTGTGTGGAAGCTACCTGGTCTGTCGCTCCGCACTAAGCTTCAGGTCTTCTCGGCCACGGTCATTCCCTCCCTTCTCTACGCTTGCGTAACGTGGACCCCCCTAATGGAACATCTTCGCCGGTTAAAAACATTTAGGCTGGCCTGCCTACGATCCATCCTGGGTTTAACCAGACTGGGTTGTGTGAGGAGCTCACAAATCCTTGAAAGATCTGGGCAAGGTCCCATCGGTGAGCTCCTCCGGCAGGCAAGGCTGGGATGGCTGGGTCATGTAGCCCGCATGCCCAGCCACCGTATGCCGAAACAGCTTTTGTTCGGCCGGATTGAGGGGGCTAAGCGGGCGCGGCACGGGCTAGAGAAGAGATGGAGTGACGTGGAACAGGAGGACGTGGAGCTGAGTGGACTTGCCGATGACTTGTACCAGCGGTGTCAAGATCGGCCTCTGTGGAGGAGGCTCGTGAAGGACGCTACTGGGCAGTTGGAGGTAGTCGCCCTCCAACAACAACGGAGGGCGGAGGAGCGACGCTCACAACAACGAGCGGAGCGCCGGGTAGCTAAAGCACAGCAGGTTGGCACAGTGGGGGGCACAGGTGGTGCATCAGCCAGTCATCTCAGTCAGTCGACCCGTGGCACCTGGGTCTGTCCCGTGACCTCCTGCCCGCGGGCGTTCGACACTTCACGTGGCCTCAAGGTGCACATAGCCTGGCACAAGCGTCGTGGTGACGTCACCGCCACTTAGTGGCGAATGGCTGTTGTTGTTGTTGTGTCCGTGTTTGTCTGTGTGTCTGTGTCTATGTGTGTGTGTCTGTATGTGTCTGTGTGTGTCTGTGTGTGTGTCCTTGTGTGTCTGTGTGTGTCTATGTGTGTGTGTCTGTGTGTGTGTGTCTGTGTGTCTGTGTGTCTGTGTGGGTGTGTGTGTGTCTCTGTGTGTGTCTATGTGTGTGTGTCTATGTGTGTGTGTCTGTGTGTGCGTCTGTGTGTGTGTGTCTGTGTCTGTGTGTGTGTCTGTGTGTGTGTGTCTGTGTGTCTGTGTGTGTGTGTGTGTCTGTGTGTGTGTGTCTGTGTGTGTCTGTGTAGGTTCGGTAGTGCAGCGGTCAGCGCGCTGCGCTACGAATCCCGCTCACGGGGCAACACCCAGTGACGATTATCTGAACCGGTCCCTGGCCGCCTCCTCCCCTAGGTTGACTCAGCCTCAAATGAGTACCTGGCGCGGTGGAAAACCGTCGCCACTGGGGATACAAAGGCGGTCGGGAGTGGTGATGGCCATCCACACCCTCCTTATAGGCGCGCCGTGCCGTTCTTAATCGCTGTTCGCAAACAGCACTTGCCCCAAAAGTCTCGAAAGGCTATACGTAGACGTGGGGGATTTTTATCTTTGTTTCGTCTATTATAGAGCGGGGGTTTTGGGGAGCGGTGACGCAGCGGTTAGCGCACTGCGCTACGAACTCGGCAGAGACCATTCCCGCTCACGGCCACCAACACCGGTGACGTGGGCCTCTCCTAGGTCGACTCAGCCTAAAATTAGTACCTCGTGCGGTGTGCAAACATCGCCAATGGGGAGACAAAGGCGGTCGAGCGTGGTTCTGGCCACACAACCCCCTCGTGTGCCGTTCCGGCCTTCATAGGTGCTACTCGCTAACAGCACTTTCCCCGACAGCCTGTTAAAGCTATACGGGGGTTCTTTGTCGTTGTCTTTAAAAGTAGAACAAATATTATATGTGACGTTTCGGGCAGTGGCCCTTCTCCATATCACTTGAATGAAGAATACTATGAAGAAGGACCATCTCCTGAAACGTCGCCTATTATATACATTTACTTTTGAGGCCACACGCACACACGCGTGCTGAGTTGTTGTTGTTGACACGGCGCGTGCTGAGTTGTTGTTGTTGTTGACGCGGCGCGTGCTGAGTTGTTGTTGTTGACACGGCACGTGCTGAGTTGTTGTTGTTGACACGGCACGTGCTGAGTTGTTGTTGTTGACGCGGCGCGTGCTGAGTTGTTGTTGTTGTTGGCTGTGCTTGTGCAGCAGCAACCAAATTATGAGTACGTGTTCTGTTTACGGTGAATGCACATGACGGCGTTAACCAGGTGCGGCCCACTGGATTCGAACCGCGAGCCTCTGCCAGCAACAGCAGCGACCAAATAATTAACGGCATATTTGTTTTTTACTTGCAGTGAGCGAGTAACGTGAGTCGCTAACAGCACTTGCCCCCATCGGTCTGTGAAGGCTATAGGGGCATCTTTGTCTGTGTGCGAGTCGCTCTCCAGAAGCGACGGAGGGCGCAGGAGGCGAACTCTCACAACAACGAGCCGAGCGCCGGGCGCAGGATAAAACGCCGAGAGTTGGCACAGTGGTGCATCTGCCGGTCATCTCAGTCATACCCACGGCGCCTCGATCTGTGCCGTGACCTCCTGCCAGCGAGCCGTCGACACATCACGTGGCGCCCTGGCGACGTCACCGCCACTTAGTGTGTTGTTGTTGTTGTCTGTGTCGTAAGTGGAGCGGTGGCGGAGTGGTTAGCGCGTCTGAGCCACGCACCCCGAGTTCCATTCCCGCTCACGGCTCTATAGCAGTGGCGGAAATCTGAATCGAATGATTGGGGTCTCCTCTAGGTCGACTCAGCCTTAATACGCGTACCTGGGGCGGTGTGTAAACATTCGCACTGGGGATACAAAGGCGGCCGGGAGTGGTGATGGCCACCCACATCCCCCCTTATAGACGCGCCGTGCCGTTCTTCATCGCTGCTCGCAAACAGCACTTGCCCCAAAAGCCTCGAAAGGCTACACGGGAACCTGGGGGTTGTTTGTCTTTGTTTCGTCTATTATAGAGTGGGTGTGTTGGGGAGCGGTGGCGCAGCGGTTAGCGCACTGCGCTACGAACCCTGGCCCTCCCCGAGTTCGACTCCCGCTCACGGCAGTGACGATTATCTGAACCGATCGTGGGCCTCCCCCTAGGTCGACTCAGCCTCAAATGAGTACCTGGTGCGGTGTGTGAACATCGCCACTGGAGAGACAAAGGCGGCCGGGCGTGATGCTGGCCAAACCACCGCCTCAATCGGTGTGCCATGCCAGCCTTCTGCAAAGGTGATCACTCAGCGCACTTGCCCCAACAGTCCGCTACGAGGCTATCCGGGGCATCTTCGTCTTTGTGCGTTCCACCAAGCGCCTTTTCGACTCCACGGCTGCCACATTCCGCACGCGGCCTCAAAAAGTGCACCTAGCGTGGCACGAGCGCTTGCGGCGACGTCACCACCGCCCCCTCGAGACCGGTGTGACGTCGTCGTCAATTTCGGAACGTTCACCGAACGTTCGGCGATCGTTTCGAGTGGGCACGATGAGCCCCTCCCTCCCCCCACCGACACGGATTTCGGAAACTCCTCACAGAGATATATAAGGGCCAAGCGGGACATTCGGTCATTGATAGAGCGAGATAACCTCCCTCTCTCTCGTTGCTTGAACGAGGTAACCTCTCTCTCGTTGCTTGAACGAGGTAACCTCCCTCTCTCTCGTTGCTTTAACGAGGTAACCTCTTTGTCTCTCATTGCTTGAACGAGGTAATCTCCCTGTCTCTCATTGCTTGAACGAGGTAATCTCCCTCTCTCTCATTGCTTGAACGAGGTAACCTCTTTGTCTCTCATTGCTTGAACGAGGTAACCTCCCTCTCTCTCGTTGCTTGAACGAGGTAACCTCTCTCTCGTTGCTTGAACAAGGTAACCTCCCTGTCTCTCGTTGCTTGAACGAGGTAACCTCCCTCTCTCTCATTGCTTGAACGAGGTAACCTCTTTGTCTCTCATTGTTTGAACGGGGTAACCTCCCTCTCTCTCGTTGCTTGAACAAGGTAACCTCCCTGTCTCGCATTGCTTGAACGAGGTAATCTCCCTGTCTCTCATTGCTTGAACGAGGTAACCTCCCTGTCTCTCATTGCTTGAACGAGATAACCTTGAACGAGGTAATCTCCCTGTCTCTCATTGCTTGAACGAGGTAACCTCCTTCTCCCTCATTGCTTGAACGAGGTAATCTCCCTCTCTCTCATTGCTTGAACGAGGTAACCTCTTTGTCCCTCATTGCTTGAACGAGGTAATCTCCCTGTCTCTCGTTGCTTGAACGAGGTAACCTCCCTCTCTCTCATTGCTTGAACGAGGTAACCTCTTTGTCTCTCATTGCTTGAACGGGGTAACCTCCCTCTCTCTCGTTGCTTGAACGAGGTAACCTCTCTCTCGTTGCTTGAACAAGGTAACCTCCCTGTCTCGCATTGCTTGAACGAGGTAATCTCCCTGTCTCTCATTGCTTGAACGAGGTAACCTCCCTGTCTCTCATTGCTTGAACGAGGTAACCTTGAACGAGGTAATCTCCCTGTCTCTCATTGCTTGAACGAGGTAACCTCCTTCTCCCTCATTGCTTGAACGAGGTAACCTCCCTCTCTCTCATTGCTTGAACGAGGTAACCTCTTTGTCCCTCATTGCTTGAACGAGGTAACCTCCCTTTCTCTCATTGCTTGAACGAGGTAACCTCTTTGTCTCTCGTTGCTTGAACGAGGTAACCTCTTTGTCTCTCATTGCTTGAACGAGGTAACCTCCCTGTCTCTAATTGCTTGAACGAGGTAACCTCCTTGTCCCTCATTGCTTGAACGAGGTAACCTCCCTCTCTCTCATTGCTTGAACGAGGTAACCTCCCTCTCGTTGATTGAACGAGGTAACATCCTCTTTGTCTCTCATTGCTTGAACGAGGTAACCTCTCTCTCGTTGCTTGAACGAGGTAACCTCCCTGTCCCTCATTGCTTTGACGAGGTAACCTGTCTCTCATTGCTTGAACGAGGTAACCTCTCTCTCAGTGCTTGAATGAGGTAACCTCCCTGTCTCTCGTTGCTTGAACGAGATAACCTCTCTGTCTGAACCGTCGCGTCTCCACTCGCCATCACTCACCGGCAGACGTGGTCTATCCACTGCTGCATGAAGACACCCCCAGGCTTTCTTGCCTCTATAATGCATCATCAGCAGCAGCAGCAGCAGAAGACGTGGTCTATCCACTGTTGGACGAATACAACTCCATGCTGATATGAATTTCCATGCGATAAGCCACTTCGTTATAATTCGTGGCCCAGGTCACTTCTGAAAATAGCTACACAGCTTCACCGGGCTTTACCTGGGAAAATAGACAATAGTTTCGTTGAATGTTTGATTAATAATCCTCATCACCATCCACGTGGCCAGGTGACATCATGGCCAAGCTCAGGGAACTCGTCACAGCGGTGGCCGTGATGATCGCGATGATGGCGGTGGTGGGGACAGCTCACGTATCGGAGTCGAACTGCGACTCCCAGCTGCTGTGCGCCGCAGTGAAGGAAGCTCAACTCCACATGCTCAGCGAAGCGGTAATCACACCCAATCTTCATGATCATCAGCCACGGTCTATCCACTGTTGGATGAAGCTCAGTGCGATGTCTCGACCTTGCGTGCTCCTCTTTCTGTCTCTCGTTGAGATTGAAAACGATTCGGAGTTTTCGTGACTGCAGGGATCCACGCTCTGTGGTTCTTTCGGTAAAGTCACGTAAGGTGGAAAATAAAATGCATTGAATCACGACGTTTCGGGCGCAACACATGACAAAGATCCCACGTGTAGCCTGTAACAGACTGTAGGGGCAAGTGCTGTTAGCGAGCACCTATGAAGGCCGGCACGGCACACGAGGGGGTGGGTGGCCAGCACCACGCCCGGCCGCCTTTGTCTCCCTTGTGGCGATGTTTACACGCCGCACCAGGTACTCATTTGAGGCTGAGTCGATCTAGGGGAGGCCTAGAACCGGTTTAGATAATCGTCACCGTGGTGTTGGCCGTGAGTGGGAATGGAACTCGGGTCGCCAGGTTCGTAGCGCAGCGTAGCGCTAACCGCTACACCACCGCTCCCCACAACGCATGACGGACACTTGATGACGGGCGCTTGCGTTGCGCCCGAAACGTCGTGATTTAATTTATTTAATTTTGTACCTACGTGCCTTTACCGAAAGACGAATTTCTCGAGAACTGCTTTGTGTGATAAGTTGGTTGTCCTCTGGCTGCGTACGGCGCGAAAGAAGTTCAACATGCTTGCCTACGTTTCATCTTCTTTGGTTCTTTCGGTAAAGTCACGTAGAATGAGAATAAAATAATAAATTGACAATTCTCACGACGTTTCGGCCACAACACAAGCGGCTTGTGTATTATTTTATTCTCATTCTACGTGACTTACCGAAAGAACCAAAGAAGATGAATCCTTGCAGTCACGAAAGCTTTAAATCGAAATTTGCCTACGTTTGTTTAACACCTATGAGGCCTTCGCGACGAACATCCATAATAGAGTTGTTTGGGTTAGATCGCGTCAACGTAAATGTGTGTCGTTAAAACCCGCCACCACCCGACACAGCCAATTAGTAAGGTTTGTGACGTAAACAGCACGTGCCAATTCGTCACTGGCACATCACACCGGGTGTGTTGGAGCGTATTGATTACCCCATGAATGACCCACAGCGGTAATGGATATCAATTGTCATGTTTCTGGTCCTTGCACCCGATTGGCTCACAAATGTCGACAACAAATGCATCACTCGATTCAAGAGCGAAACAGGAGGACGATATCTCCACAACTCTGTCTCTCGCCTGATGATGCTGGTTGCAATTACGAGCGAAACGTCACGGTACTCGAATTGTAAATGTTGTGGGCTCACTTCTCAACACACCAGTAACGATTTTGCACGTTCTGTTTACGTGACAAACCTTACTGATTGGCTGTGTCGGGTGGTGGCGGGTTTAACGACACATTTATATTGACGTGCTCTAACCCAAACAACTCTATTATGATACCTACGCTTCTCAGCTGTATTCATAGTGCAGTGCGATAACCACTGCAATACAAAAACAAGACAAAGATCCCCCGTGTAGCCTGTAACAGACTGTAGGGGCAAGTGTTGTTAGCGAGCACCTATGAAGGCCAGAACGGTACACGAAGGGGTGGGTGGCCAACACCACGCCCGGCCGCCTTTGTCTCCCCAGTGGTGATGTTTACACACCTCACGAGGTACTCATTTTAGGCTTAGTCGACCTAGGGGGAGGCCCATGACCGGTTCAGATAATCGTCATTGATTTTGGCCGTGAGCGGGAATCGAACTCGGGTCGCCAGGTTCATACCGCAGCGCGCTAACCCGCTACAATACCGCTCCCACCTACACACACACACATTTACACGTACACACACACTCACATACACACACACACTCACATACATACACACACTCACATACGCACACGCACGCACGCAGGTACCACAATCGTGCGGAGGCAACGTGCGGATCGTCATCAAGCAGTTCAGCGACATCCCGGTGAGAGACAGAGCACGTGGTACCCTGGGCGCCTCAACGCCGATAGCCCGCAGGGCAACCTCGCTCCCTCGCTCCCTCTCCTCCCTCCCTCTCCTCCCTCTCCTCCCTCCCTCCCCTCCCTCCCTCCCTCTCCTCCCTCTCCTCCCTCTCCTCCCTCCCTCTCCTCCCTCTCCTCCCTCCCTCTCCTCCCTCCCTCCCCCCTTCCCTCCCTCCCCTCTCCTACTTCCCTTTCCTCCCTCCCTCCCTCTCCTTCCCTCTCCTCCCTCCCTCCCTCTCCTCCCTCCCTCTCCTCCCTCCCTCTCCTCCCTCCCTCCCCTCTCCTACTTCCCTTTCCTCCCTCCCTCCCTCTCCTTCCCTCTCCTCCCTCTCCTCCCTCCCTCTCCTCCCTCCCTCTCCTCCCCTCCCTCCCCTCCCTCCCTCCCCTCCCTCTCCTCCCTTTCCTCCCCTCCCTCCCCTCCCTCTCCTCCCTTTCCTCCCTCCCTCCCCTCCCTCCCTCCCTCCCTCCCTCTCCTCCCTCCCTCTCCTCCCCTCCCTCCCCTCCCTCTCCTCCCTTTCCTCCCCTCCCTCCCCTCCCTCTCCTCCCTTTCCTCCCTCCCTCTCCTCCCTCTCCTCCCTCCCTCTCCTCACTCCCTCTCCTCCCCTCCCTCCCCTCCCTCTCCTCCCCTCCCTCCCTCCCTCTCCTCCCTTTCCTCCCTCCCTCCCCTCCCTCCCTCCCCTCCCTCCCTCCCTCCCCTCCATTTCCTCCCTCCCTCCCCTCCTCTCCTCCCTCTCCTACTTCCCTTTCCTCCCTTCCTCCCCTTCCCTCCCCTCCCTCTCCTCCCTCCCCTCCCTCCCTCCCTCCCCTCTCCTCCCTCCCTCTCCTCCCTCCCTCTCCTTCCCTCTCCTCCCTCTCCTCCCTCTCCTCCCTCTCCTCCTTCCCACGCGCCCCTCCCTCTCCTCCCTCCCCCATCCCTCAATCCCCCCCACCCCTCCCTCCCCCTTCCATCCACCCCCAATCCCCGCTTCTCTCCATCGTCCGATGATGACAATGATGCTAATGGTGATGATAATAACAACGATGATGACGAAGACGATCATTGAGACGATAACAATGATATAGGAATAGGTTTTACCCTTTTAACTGGCACAAAAACTGTGCATATTATTATCAGAGTTGTCTCTTTTATTTTCATTTTGACTGCTTGTGTTGTGGTTTTTGCAAACATGATGCCTTGAATAAAGGTGTCAGTTTTTGTGCCAGTTAAAAGGGTAAAACCTATTTCTATATCTTGTCACTGGAAAAGGAGGTCTCATAATGTAAATGCTCACCCCGAGCCCTCAATACTCTGATAGTGCGCTGTTTTTGAGTTGTACGCCTTTTGGCGTCTTCTGGTCCAACACCAGTTGAGACTAGGCTCTAAGAAAAGCCGTCTCGGGTGTGGACCAATCAAATTCAAGGACAGTGCCAATATTATTACTATCAGAGTTGTCTCTTTTGTTTGCATTTTGACTGCTTGTGTTGTGGTTATTGCAAACATGATGCCTTGAATAAAGGTGTCAGTTTTTGTGCCAGTTAAAAGGGTAAAACCTATTACTATATTTTGTTACTGGCAAAGGAGGTCTCATAATGATAACAATGATGTTGATGATGATAATGACGATGACGACGAAGAAGAAATCGATGATGACCATAATGGTGAAGACAATGATAATGACGATGACGACAATGATGATAATGATGATGACGACAATGATGACAACGATGTCGATGACGACAATGGTGAAGACGGTGGCAATGAAGACGACGACGATGTCGCTAGTGATGCCGATGATGACAATGATGACTAAATTTCGATTTAAAGCTTTCGTGACTGCAATGATTCATCTTCTTTGGTTCTGTCTGGTAGACAGTCTCGTCCTTTCACCTGATGAAGGCCGCTTGTGTTGTGGCCGAAACGTCGTGAGAATATTATTGTGTTATTTTATTTTATCAATTTATTATTTTATTCTCATTCTACGTGACTTTACCGAAAGAACCAAAGAAAATGATGACGACGTTGACGACGACGACGACGAGACGGACGTTTCACAACGGCGGCGTGGGCGACCCGACCCCCCCCACCGCCCCCATCGGTGTAGGCGGAGCACATGGGCGCCGTGCTCTTCGACTTGGTGGAGTTCTTCGTGGGCGAGCGTGGCGTGTTCGTGCGCGCGGCCACGGCGTTCCGTCTCGTGGGCTTCGCGCGCAGGGTCAGCCTCTCGGCCAACGCCCTGCACGGAGCCTGGGGTCACGCGCGAACCTCTGCGGTGAGCAAAGGGAAATGTTTTGGAATGAAAAAGATAAGAATAAGGTATAGGTTTCACCCGGTCAAATAAAAAAATATATGAAGGAATGTTTTAAAAAATATATATGTGTAGGGTTTTACCTGGTCAAATAAAAAGTATGAAAAATTAGACTAGGTTATTACCTGGTCACGTAAAAAGTATGAACAATTTTTTTAAAAATAGATTTTTTACCTGGTCAAAGTTTGAAAATAATTGAGAATAGGTTTTACCTGGTCAAATAAAAAAAGTATGAAAATAATTGAGAATTGGTGAGTTCGATCCCGACCCCGACGCCTGTTGTATATTTGGAGTTTGCGTACCTCTCTCACCGTGGCCGTGTGGATTATAATTTTTTTTTTCCCCTGGGTCCTCTTCATTTTTTTTCCGCTCAGCATTTAGAATTTGGCTGCTATAAATGTCCACGTGATAAGCCACTTCGCAGAGCTATCGTTTGTGGCCAGGTCGCTTCTTTAAAATATCTGTATAGCTCAACGGACCTTACCTGGTCAAAATGATTACAATAGTAAAAAATATTTCATAGCGAGTGCAGCCGTGCGCAACTAATTTTTGTATTTTTTTTTCTTTACTTTGGTATAGTCCTGTGAGCCATTCGGCTCTTGAATCGAATGCAACCACAACCAACAAACAGAGCAAGGCAAGAAGTTAATAAAGTAAAGAATAATCTTGATTGGAAGCTTTCGTGACTGCAGGAATCCGCACTCTTTGGTTCTTTCGGTAAAGTCGTCACCTGGTAGGTAGAAGACAAAATAAATCGCGACGTTTCGATCGCAACGCAAGCGGCCGTCCTCAGGCCGAGAAAAATGTAATCCAGCGGTGGAACTGCTGAACGGGAAAACAATCCCCTTGAATTTTTGGATTTAAAGCTTTCGTGCCTGCAGTAATTCATATTCTTAGCTCTTTCGGTAAAAGTAAGGTTGAAGGGAAACAATAAAATAATAAAATATATATATAAAACAATAACACTTGATGACGACCGTTTGTGTTATGGTCGAAACGTCGTGAGAATTTTGTTTATTGTTTTTTATATATTTTATTTTTTTATTGTTTCCCTTCAACGTGACTTTACCGAAAGAGCTAAGAAAATATATAATCCCCTTACATTTTTGGATTTCATGGCATTGTTTAATGTATTTATGGGGGGGGGGTTTAAAAAAAAAGATATTTTAAGCGGTATTTTAGTTTTTATTTCGCGGCCTTTCAGTGTTCGCACCGGGAAGAGTGGCAGCAGCTTCCACGAGGCGCTGCGAGGAGGCAGATTCGTCGTCTGAAGATCGTGAGACGGAAGGTACTGTACTGTATTTCTATGCTCCCTCCCCTCCGGCACAGTGCCGCCGTGGCGAGATGTTAACTCCCTCGCCTGGTATGCAGGATGCCGTGGGTTCGATCCCGACCCTGACGATGCCTGTGTAATGAGGTGGTGGGGATTCAGAGACGTTATCGGAGCTGCCACAGCAGGTTCAGGAATCCACCAGGTATCCTTTATGTAAAAATAATGTAGAAGTTATCGTGAAAAAAAAATGCTTGAAATAGATCAGAAAGATACCCGGCCACGCCCAAGACACCAGATCACCCATCTCCCAAGAGCTCATCAGCACCTCTATTTAGACTGGAGGAGGAATCTGATGACCTACGAAGCTCTTAAACTTGATTTGAAGCTTTCGTGACTGCAGCAATTACTCTTTGGTTCTTTCGGTAAAGCCACGTTGGAAGAAAATAAATTAAATACTAGCGTACGACGTTTCGATTGCAACACAAGCAACCGTCATCAGGTAGAACTACATTTGAGAGAGAGGCAAAACACAGACACGGAGACACACACAGACAGACACACAAGCAGAGAGAGAGACAACACAGAGACACACAACATAGACAGTCTGTGTGTCTATGTTGTGTTTGGTCTCTCTCTCTCAAATTCCACAGATGTCCAGTAGGGGCATGGCTCAGAAAGTTACAACAACAAACACAATACAGACACAATACAGACACAACATAATACAAACACAGACACAATACAGACACAATACAGACACAATACAGACACAACACAATACAAACACAGACACAATACAGACACAACACAATACAAACACAGACACAATACAGACACAACACAATACAAACACAGACACAATACAGACACAATACAGACACAATACAAACACAATACAGACACAACACAAACACAATACATACACAACACAAACACAATACAAACACAATACAGACACAATACATACACAACACAATACAAACACAGACACAAACACAATACAAACACAATACAGACACAATACAAACACAATACAGACACAATACAGACACAACACAAACACAATACAGACACAACACAAACACAATACAAACAACACAAACACAACACAAACACAGACACAAACACAATACAAGCACAATACAGACACAATACAGACACAATACAAACACAACACAAACACAATACAAACAACACAAACACAACACAAACGCAATACAGACACAATACAGACACAATACAAACACAATACAGACACAATACAGACACAATACATACACAACACAAACACAATACATACACAACACAAACACAATACAAACACAGACACAAACACAATACAAGCACAATACAGACACAATACAAACACAATACAGACACAATACAGACACAATACAGACACAACACAAACACAATACAGACACAACACAGACACAATACAGACACAACACAAACACAATGCAAACAACACAAACACAACACAAACGCAATACAGACACAATACAGACACAATACAGACACAATACAGACACACCACAATGCAAGCACAGACACAATACAAACACAACACAATACAAACAATACAAACACAACACAACAATACAAACACAACAACACAAACACAACACAAACACAACAATACAAACACAACACAAACACAACAACACAAACACAACAACACAAACACAACACAAACACAACACAAACACAACAATACAAACACAAGCACAATACAAACACAACACAACAATACAAACACAACAATACAAACACAACACAAACACAACAACAAACACAACACAAACACAACAATACAAACACAACAAAACAAACACAACAACACAAACACAACAATACAAACACACGGCAGGAAGCGCAAGGCTTCCCGATCTCTGGCCCAGTGAACCTTTATACAGGCGGAGAGCCCTCCCGAAATTAATTGTTCCATTATTAAATCCAGCCGTTCCCCAATTACCTCCCTCCCAAGCTGCGCTGCGCTGCGCAAGAAATCATCCTCAACTCAACGCACACGTTACATTCTCAATCCACATTACGGCTTTGATTACGGTGCCATTTGATGCTGGCCTCTTGACGTTTGGCCCCTTTGACCTTTGTGCTCAGCAACCGCGAAATTACTCCCGGACCTGATCAGCTGCCTGGTGACCTGCGGCCCCACACTCTCAGTCAACGGTCGGCCCACCCAAAAACAATTCAACTATAAACTTTTAAACATTCATTTTACCAGGTCGTATTGGCTACTATGAAGCTATTTTTCGGAAGCGAGCTGGCTATCACAAATGATAGCTCAACGGAGTGGGCCTATCGTTATTTTCACTATTATCACGTCGACAGTTATAGCCGCCAAACACTGTCCATTCTAAATGTGGAGGGAAACACCGGACAGGAATTCACGCGACCATGGAGAGAGAGCAGGCGTCAGGGTCGTGATCGAACCCACGGCCTCCTGTGTACCAGGCGAGGTAGTTAACATCTCCTAGCCACCGTGATGATGATGGTGAGAGAGACACACACAAACTCCACATATACAGCAGCAGGCGTCAGGGTCGGGATCGAACCCATGACCTCCTGTATACCAGGCGAGGTAGTTAACATCTCCTAGCCACTGTGATGATGATGAGAGAGAGAGACACACGCAAACTGCACATACAGCAGCAGGCGTCAGGGTCGTGATCGAACCCACGGCCTCCTGTGTACCAGGCGAGGTAGTTAACATCTCCTAGCCACCGTGATGATGATGAGAGAGAGAGAGAGACACGCAAACTCCAAATATACAGCAGCAGGCGTCAGGGTCGGGATCGAACCCACGACCTCCTGTAGTCCAGGCGAGGTAGTTAACATCTCCTAGCCACCGTGATGATGATGAGAGAGAGAGACACGCAAACTCCAAATATACAGCAGCAGGCGTCAGGGTCGGGATCGAACCCACGACCTCCTGTAGTCCAGGCGAGGTAGTTAACATCTCATAGCCACCATGATGATGATGAGAGAGAGACGCAGACTCCAAATATAGAGCAGCAGGCGTCAGGGTCGGGATCGAACCCACGACCTCCTGTGTACCAGACGAGGTAGTTAACATCTCCTAGCCACCGTGATGATGATGAGAGAGAGACGCAGACTCCACATAGACCTCCTGTACACCAGGCGAGGTAGTTAACATCTCCTAGCCACCGTGATGATGATGAGAGAGAGACGCAGACTCCACACAGACCTCCTGTATACCAGGCGAGGTAGTTAACATCTCCTAGCCACCGTGATGATGATGAGAGAGAGACGCAGACTCCACATAGACCTCGTGTACACCAGGCGAGGTAGTTAACATCTCCTAGCCACCGTGACGCCCCTCTCACTCACAGCCCCTCCCCCCCCGTCCTCCCCTGTGCGCAGCTGGACGCGAGGGCGGTGCTGTGCGAGGCGCTGCACGAGGCCACCGTGCTGCAGAGGGCGTGCGCCGCGCTGGCGAACAACCCCGCGGTGTCCGGGTAGCACCGAGGCCCTGGGGACCCTGGGGACCCTGGGGCAGCCGGGGACCCTGGGGGCGCCGGGGACCCTGGGGACGCCGGGGGCCCTGGGGACCCTGGGGACTCTGGGGACCCTGGGGACCCCGGGGACCCTGGGGCAGCCGGGGACCCTGGGGACCCTGGGGACGCCGGGGACCTTGGGGACCTTGGGGACCCTGGGGGCGCCGGGGACCCTGGGGACCCTGTGGACGCCGTCAGGGATGGAGGCAGTGCCCGGGCGTGCGGTGGGAGTGTCGTGATGGGAGGCACGGGTCCTGGCGCAGGGAGGATGACGATGACCCGAGGGGTCTTGCCAC
This sequence comes from Petromyzon marinus, assembly GCF_048934315.1. Classification (NCBI taxonomy): domain Eukaryota; kingdom Metazoa; phylum Chordata; class Hyperoartia; order Petromyzontiformes; family Petromyzontidae; genus Petromyzon; species Petromyzon marinus. Next base: position 9,339,702 of record NC_133714.1, on the reverse strand, counting down.
GCTGATTCTGCTGCCTGACCCATCGCAGGAACGCCTCGGAACGTTGATTATTAACACTGATGTCCACTACGGGGGGCACGGGGTCAGAGCGATACAACGACAAACACTGCAAAAAAACACGATCGGAGTGCAAAGTGTCAAATATTCAAATGTTTTTACATTTTTTGTTTGTTTGTTAAAGTGGATCCGCAAGCACGTCGTCGCTCGATAATGAACACCGCGACCCCGACTCGCGTAGCTTCAGCCCCACACTCGCGTCGCTGACGGCACCGTCCTCCCTGTCTCGTTATACGTCGCCCTCACGGCCACTGGCCCCTCTACACAAACTACGGCTTTGCGTCGTGCGCAATAGAAATGTACCGAACCTCGGACTACAAAGGCATTCTTGTTGTTGTTGTTGTTATTATTTATGTACGGCAGTTTGGCGAGTTGGGGCGGGGGAGGGTGGAAGCGCTGTGGATTGACGTCGTTTCGATATCCGTCGTTGCCTCCCACGCGACCTAAGTCGGGGGGTTGTGTCACATGGTGGTCCAGGCGAGCCCCGTTTTCACTGTCCTTCCCCCGCACCCCCGATTAGCACGGTTGGCTACGTACGGTGCGAAGGAAGTCCAACGTACGCGCATACAAACGTAATATTTAAAAAAAAAGCTTTATTTAAAACAGAAATTAATGTGCAACAGAACTAAAATGTTAAGGGTCAATTCATTGAGGTGACAAGATTATCTGGGCCACCCTGTTCTGTGACGTGTACTGTGACGTGCACTGTCTGTATTGTTGTAAAACATATCAACAATTATATTTAAATAAATTTAAAAAGCCATCATTTACGCCGTCCTTGTCACTCCACTGAAGTGGCGATGTTTACACAGCGCACCAGACACTCATTTGAGGCTGAGTCGGCCTAGGGGAGGCCCAGGACCGTCACGAGTGTTGGCCGTGAGCAGGAATCGAACTCATGTCGCCGGATTCGTAGCGCAGTGTGCTAACCATTGTACCACCGCTACCCACAAACGCACGGGGACATGCGCGTGCACACATACACGCGCAAACTCATTTTCGCACACGAAGATTCCCCTTAACATACCATTGGGGCAAGTGCTGTTAGCTATGAAGGCCCGGCACGGGCACACGAGGCGGTGGGTGGCCAGCATCACGCCCGACCGCCTTTGTCTCCCCAGTGGCGATGTTTACACATCGCACCAGGTACTCACTTGATGCTGAGTCGACTTCGGGGAGGTCCCAGGACCGGTTCAGAAAATCGTCACTGGGTGTTGGCCGTGAGCAGGAATCGAACTCGGGTCGGGGGGGGGGGTTAGTAGCGCAGCGCAGCGCTAACCACGACACTACCGGCCCCCACACGCGCACACACGCGTACTCGCTTTCACGCGCACGTGTGCACGCACGCACGCACCCACACTCACTCCGTAGTTCGGTTTACAAGTGCGAGTCATTGTTCACAAGTCGGATGGCTTCAACATGAATCTCATGTAAGCTCGTTCGTAAGTGCGGATGTTCGTAAGTTGGGCGTTCTTGAGTCGGGGAATGCCCGGAGCAATTTCCTGTTTGGACAAGCGTCGAAGCATTGGTGCTCACCTCCTGTCTGTGCATATCCAGCGGCGGCGGAAATTCCACATTCTTAAGGCAGGTAAAGTCTAGGCGCAGGAGAACCACGCTGATAACAGGAGGCTTCAAACGGACGTGAAATTCAAGAGATTTATTTACCAATCGCCAGCCGGCAAGGTAACCGCGAACTCCACCGGACTGGTCACACGACACAACACTCGGCCACTGCAAGTATCCCCTACGCACGAGTGGCAAGCGGAGAGAGAAGCCAACACTTTACAGAGTGAACTGTGCATATATTATCACTTGTGTGTATATATATCATCTATACAGACACTTTATTTAACATCAACCAACCACAAAGAACCGAACGCAAGACAAATTATGCGAATAGGTGTTCCCCCCCCCCCTTTTTTCTGGCAACAAAACAGCTGTGTTGAGATGTTAAAAACACCAAACCGAAACCTTTTACAAGGAATCATGTCTGCATTTAACCACAAAGCCTGTGGTCAGAATGCAAACCAAAAAAACTATTTTTTTATTGTAAATTATTATTATATATTTTTTTTCTTCTGGCAGCAAAGACTGCGGCGTGGTTCGGAATGTGGCTCCGCTCTTTAAACCGCGGGCCTTTCCCGCCGGCGAGCGACCGAGACGACACAGGCCTAAGGACAGCGCCTCGAAACTGCGGTCCCAGCGACGCACGTCACACAGTGGGTTTCGCGGTTTACCAATCATCCGGTACGTCGAATGTGCATTTTTTTTGTTGCCGCTGTAAAATTCCACGTGGATTCTGTTATAATGTCGTTTACATCCCAGCCCCGCCCCGCCCCGGCAACGTTCATCCCGAGACTAAGAATTCCATTTGGAAATCTCGCAGAGTGGTACGGATCTCCCTTTGTGCGAGGGGATGGCCGACGGAAGTGGATGTCGCAGATCTACCTTTGAGATCCCTTCCTCTCGAGTCACCGCTCCGGGCCACATACAGAAAGGGGGCAGCACTCTCCCGACCCGTTCTCTGTGAGATTCATGTTCACTGCATGACAGTAAAAACGCATAATTTCACTCCACGGAGCCAGGATTTAGCCAAATTAAGCGCAGAAACCAAATTTAAACTCTGATCATTTTTTTTTTTAGTTTTTGTTTGGGTGACCGGGGCTGAGACAATCAACTCGCTGCACTTGAGAATCCAGTTTCATCACCACAACCCAGCCTTTGCCAGTCTGTGGGTCTCTGTGTCAGTCTATGCGGTCTCCGTGCGAGTCTATGGGTCGCTCTGTGAGTCTACTGGGCATTTACGTGAGTCGCTGGTGACCGGGCGGACACCATCAACTCACTGCAGTGAAGAACCCGCTGGGTCGGGTTTAACCTCGGGTGGCCGGAGCGGGACCCCCGTCAAAGGTGGATCTCAGTGGTGCCGGCTTGGCCTCTCTGACTCTCTGTGTGAGCCCCCCACCCCACCCCGACCCCACCGAGCCACCAAGCTCCGTGACAAACAAAGCTGCCGAGTCGCTCGGACTTGAGTCGGACGATCCCCTCGGCTGGCCGGTCACTCAGAGAGAGAGAGAGCGAGCGAGAACACCTTCAGGAGCGGTGCCCACTGTCGACTTAACGTCAGTGGTCATTACGGTGCGTGACAAAAAAAATTGTTTATGGGTAGTGTTATTTTCGAATTGCTTATGCCTGAAAAGTCTAGAAAATGGCTATTATTATTCCCCACGAAACTTTCCTTTTGTGACCAGGCCACAAAAGCAAAGTTAATAATCCACTCCATTAATAATACTGCGTAACCGATTTATTTATTTTTTGTTCCTGGATAGTGTTATTTCCTAATTGCTTATGCCTCAAAAGTATAGAAAATGGCTATTAAACCCCACAAACTTTGCTTTTGTGACCAGGACAGTGATATTTTGAAATGTACCTCTTTTCAATGAGAAAACGTGGTGTGCATTTGTGTTATTACCTTCACGCAAAGGCCTGGTCACAAAATAAAAGTTTGTGGGAATAAACAGCCTTTTTTCTATACTTTGGAGGTATGAGCAATTAGAAGGAAAAAAAACACTTACTACCCAGGAACAAAAATCGTGTTACATCGTGAATTTACTATATATATAATCGCATTCATTTTTGCCCACAAGAACCTCACCGCATCTCTGTAGTAGAAGACGATGCCGGGGTCATTCCCCAGAAGGGCCCTAAGATGCGATGGCACCCCCCCCTCCTGCCCCCTCCCCTCCTGCCCCCCTCCTGCCCAATCACCCTCCCCCCCTGCCCCCCCTCCTGCCCCATCACTCTCCCCCCTGCCCCCCCCTCCTGCCCCATCACTCTCCCCCCCTGCCCCCCCCTCCTGCCCCATCACTCTCCCCCCCTGCCCCACCCCTCCTGCCCCATCACTCTCCCCCCCTGCCCCCTCCTCCTGCCCCATCACCCTCCCCCCCTGCCCCCCTCCCCCCCTGCCCCCCCCTCCTGCCCCATCACTCTCCCCCCCTGCCCCCCCTCCTGCCCCATCACTCTCCCCCCCTGCCCCCCCTGCCCCCCCCGCCCCGTGATGGCAATCGGGGCCGATGTATTTACAGGAGCTGCCGACAGCGAACACGCTTAGCCGTTGGTGCTGTTTGTCGCTGGCCGCGTTGGGGTTTTTGGGCCTTCGCTTTAGCAACTGTTACAGAACAACAACAACAACAAAACACCCAGACAACGTTGCGATCGATGATCTTTGAACCATTGGTGGTTCCTAAATCAGAAGGGGGGGGCGGGTGATGGGGCAGCAGGAGGGGGGGGGGGGTGGTGAGGGAGGGGGTCATGGCTTTGCTGTGCTCCACCGCCCTCTGGGACCCGACCTCCCCAAACAAGTCATCAGCAACGGCGCAGTCACAATCGAAATCAAACACCAACACAAACTTCCCGAGAAGAAGCATCTCCAGATTTTCTCACAGCCGGGGAGGGGGGAGCGTGAGCAGGAGCCGGGGCCCGACGTTTAATTTCACGAGGCCTCGTGCTTGGAAACGCCCCTCCCCCCTCCCCCGCTCACCCAAGCGTTGTCAGACGAAATAAAATATGTCAGCGGAGTGCCGCGATGTTTTAAAGCTGGAAACCAGCGACGCAGTGACACACAAGCGGCTCGGGGTCTCTCCCTGTGTGTCTGTGTGTGGTTATATCAGAATGTCACAACCGGAATATTTATTTACCCTGGAGGAATCCGATGAGCTATGAAGCTCTTTTTCACAGACGTCCAGTAATCGCCCAGCAAGGTGCACCTAGCCTGGCACAACAAGCGCTAGCGGTGACCGTCACCGCCACGCGAACTGCTGGACACGTGTGAAAAAGACCTTCACAGCTGATCGGATTCCTCCTCCAGCCTAAATAGAGATTTCCGATTCTAACTGTATTGGCTGTTGATGCTGTTTTCCCAGCACAAGGGGCCACTGAGAGTCCGACCGGGCGCTGGGTGGTTTTCATAAAACCACGAGAATTTGGTTGGGGGAAGATTTAAAAAAAAACAACTCAACCAGGCAATGAGGCGCCGCAACGCGATGTGAAGAACAGCGCCGCACGCGGCCCCTTCCCCAGGCGCTGCTGCGTGCAAGCTCTGTGGCCCGATAGCTTCCCGTGTCACGATAGGTGGGGGGGGGGTCGTTGGGAGGGTAGGCGGTGGAGGAGAGGAAGGGGGCGGTGGGGGGCTGGGCACGCGTCAAGTGCGACAGGTGACGTGCATTAGGGCACCGTCGAGGTTCGCGACGCGCCGAGGAGCGAGCGAGGTCACTCCGAGCGAGGTCACTCCGAGCGAGGTCACTCCGAGCGAGGTCACTCCAAGCGAGGTCACTCCGACGCCAGGCGCCCGCTCGCAACACGGGCGGGCGGCGGTGCAACGGAGGGGAGCGACTGACGGGGCTGCCTGCCTACAGGGTGTGCCGCACGCACGCACGCCACGCCACGCGATGCTGCTGCTGCTGCTGCTCCTGCTGCTCCTGCTGCTGGGATTGCCACCGATCTCTCGGTGCTGAAGACTTTGGGCAGATTGTGCCCACGCGCCCCGACCCTTCAAAGCGTTCCCTTGAAAAACGTCATTCAGCGGATCCTGAACGCTGAGCTACTTTCGCGGCCACACGTTACGATTCGTGATTTTTTTTGTTTGGGGGAGGGTAGTGGTGGGGGGGGGGGCTGGCTAAAGGTGGGGGATTAGGCTCGCGCAACGTTACGATCCGGGTCGGATTTGTGCCGTTTGAGAACTCTCCGCCACCCGACGCGGGCAAATGAAAGTTGTCACGCGGCGTGAGAGCATTGAGACAGCGTGGCGACTGCTATCGCTTTAATTCGTTCTCCCATCCACTCGCCCACCCGCTCGCCCGCTCGCTCACCCGTTAACACACTCGCTCACACTCGGCTCACCAACTCGCTCACTCGGCTCACACACTCACTCGGCTCGCCCACTCATTCACCCGCTCGCTCACTCACTCACTCACCCGCTTGCTCACTCACTCACACTCACCCACTATCTTACTGGCACCTACTCACCCACGCGCTCACACACTCATCCACTCACTCACCCACCCACCCACCCACGCGCTCACCCACTCATCCACTCACTCACCCACCCACCCACTCACCCACGCGCTCACCCACTCATCCACTCACTCACCCACCCACCCACTCACCCACTCACTCATCCACCCACTCGCCACTCGCTCACCCACTCATCCACTCACTTACTCACCCTCTCGCCGACTCACCCACCCACGCGCTCACTCACTCGCTCGCTGACAGTGGGTGAGTTGGAGAGCGATCCTCACAGCCGAATTCGGAATGAATTTTTTATTCCGCCCGACGCAGTTTCAAGCGAAACGTCAAGAATCTCAGATCTGATTGCTGCTCAATCCGGCTGCGAGTCGCTCTCTAGCTACCTACAGTGATTAAGTGGTTGGGTGAGTGGGTGGGTGGGTGGGTGAGTGGTTGGGTAAGTGGGTGAGCCAGTGAGCGGATGGGTAAGTGGGTGAGCGAATGGGTGGGCGAGTAGTTGGGTGGATAAGCAAGTAGGTGGGTGAGTGAGTGGGTAAGTGGGTGAGTCGGTGGGTCAGTGGATGGGTGAGTGGATGAGTGGGTTAGTAGGTGAGTGGATTGGTGAGTGGGTGGGTAGGTGGCTAAGAGGATGAGTGAGTGCGTAAATGGGTCAGTAGGTGAGTGGGTGAGTGGATTGGTGAGTGGGTGGGCGAGTCGACCCGAAACAATAACAGTCGGCACGTCACCGTTACTAGACGCCAGTGCACCGCGTGACAATTTAATTGGTTTGTCCGCGTCGGGTGGTGGAGGGATCTACGGGGACACAAATGAGGTCAGATCACACCCGTGTGGCCTAACCCCGAACTCAACGACGAGTCAAGACCCCTCGTCTCGAGATGCGTCTTCACCCGTACGGTCTCTTCAAGATTGATGGCAATCGCCTGCGCGATGGAATGACGGAAGAGGCCGCCCCGTAACCCGCCCGCCGCTGTACACCCGTCCTGAAGACACCGTGCCCCCGTGTAATTCTCCGCCGTGCGTTGCCATTACCCGTGTTTGTCTTTATCCCGCACGTCCCTTTCCCTGTAAATCTATTCCTCAAATATCTGTACACAACTCCGTGACCTCTGCAGCTCATTCAAAACACGTCTGTCTGTACAAGCCCTGCGTGATTCTGTACAACGCCGCACGTTCCGCTCAGCCGTGCGTGCGTGCCTCTACCCCGCTACGTCTGTAGCTAACCGATTTTCCCCTCCATAAATAAAAAAGATTCCGATTCCGATTCTTGAAAGATTCGCCGTATTGGCGCGCATCGCGTTCGGGAGGAGCGGTGCCCAGGTTCGACTCCCGACTCGGGTTCTCCGGTTTCCACTCGTAACTCAACAAAAAAGACAACCGCCTCCCCCATATGTACAAAGTAACTAGCATTGGCTTTAAATGTCCCAACGCCGCAGGAGTTAGCCGCGCACGTACTCCATTGGGACCACGCGTGGACACATGGGTCTCCGAACCGCACGCTGAACGAGCACAACAGTAATAATACGGAGTTGGGAGCAACGTTTCAATTCCTCGCACCAAGGCCCACCAACGCCAGCCGCCAGGGCCGTCCATGGGGGTGGTGTGCGGGGCCCGGCGCTAACCCCCACCGTGTGGGCCTCCGTCCGTCCCCCGTTTTTACCCCCCGCCCCTGCCGACGCCTTCAAACTAAACCGGAAATATCACATCTGGCAGCGCGACGTCGAGGCGCGGGAGGGGGGGAAGCCCCCCACAGTGCGGGGCCCGGGGCGACCGCCCCGCCGAGTGGCCGTTACCCCCAGGCGACGGCTCCGCACACCGCACCGCGCCGCTGCCACCACCGCCGTCCACCGTCTCCCGATTGCACGTCCTCCTCTCGTACCCCGCGCCATCGACCCCGGAGGAGCACATCCTCTGCGCGTTTATCGTGCAGTCTTTGGCGGCCCAGACGACCGGCCCCACGTGCACGCACGGTAGGGGGGCGCGGCCGGTGCACCTGCCGGCCACCTCGGTCGGTCAACCCACGGCACCACCTGGGTCTGTCCCGTGTCATCCTGCCACCGAGCCTTCGACACTTCACGTGGCCTCGGAGTGCACCTGGCCTGCCACGGCCGCCGTGGTTGTCGTGACCGCCACTTAGTGCCGAATGGCGGCTGATGTTGTTGTTGTTGTTGTGTGGTGCACCGCTTACGAAGGATACGCACGCACGCACGCACGCGCGCGTGTTGACTTACGACAAAGGAGCGGGGCAGAGTGGAAGGGCAGCGTAGGGGTAAGGTTACGTGGCAATTAATGTGCAAGTCAGCCGTTGCAGAGACCTCTAGCGCCGCGGCGCCCGCACACACCGTTGCGTGTATATCTGCATACAATTTTTCAGTCCCTCCCGTACCCTCCTCCTTCCCTCCCTCAGCCAGGGGGAGCACACACTCTGTGGTGTCACACCTCCTGCGTAAGGGACACAACAAACACAATAAATTCATGAAAACACGATACACATTAACAAATCGCAACGGCACCACCGTCTCCCACCACCCCCCCTCCCCCCCCCCCCCGCCCCGTACGGCCACGCAGACAAGAACATCCCCCATTCCTCCCGGCCGCCTTTGTCTCCCCAGTGCTGATGCTTTCCACACCGTGCCAGGCGCTACTCATTCAGGGCCGAGTCGGTTTAGCGGACGGCCAAACGCTTCGCGTTGGCAACGGTCGGGAACGGGACCCGGCGGACCCGGGGCCGGTGGGATCGTGGCGCGGTGCGGCCAATCGCCACGCCACCACTCGCACTCAAGTAGAAAGATTCACCCCCCCCCCCCCGTGTGTGTGCACGCGCGTTGAACTTCCTTCGCACCGTACGTAGCCAACCGTGCTCATCGGAGGCGCGGGGGAAGGAGAGCTAGCGAGAGCCCATGAAGGCCGACGTGGTCGGCACCACGCCGAAGCCGCCTTTGTCTCCCCCCCGTGCATGATGTTTACACGGCACAGCAGGACCTCATTCAGGGCTGAGTCGACCCGAGAGCAGGACGACTAGATCGCGCCCAAGGCTGAAATGTGTCCGTCCGCAGCTCTGCGTGCGACTTCGCCTACGTACATGTTTCCTGTGTACGTTTAAATAATTACGAATCATTACGTTTGGATACTATTCTACACTCCAATGTTGGAGGACCGCCCCCCCCCCCGGCTTGTTTGACCATACTTCACCACGTTGGTCAGTGCGGGTTCGTGAAGGGGTGGGGGGGGGTACACCCAGAACTAGTTGAGATATCGCCACTGATGTTAGCCGTGGGCTGGGTGTAAAACTCGCTGAGTTCGGAAGAGCAAGTGAGCTCACCACTGCGCCACCACTCCCTCCCCCCTACATGTACCTACACACACATACACGCGAAAGCACACACACCCTGTATGTAATATACAATAGGTACTTATGAACATATACACACACAGACACACAAAAACAAAGATTCCCCGTATAGCCTACAACAGGCTGTTTGGGCAAGTGCTGTTAGCGAGCACCTATGAAGGCCAACATGGCACACGAGGGGGTGGGTGGCCAGCACCACGCCCGGCCGCCTTTGTCTCCCCAGTGGCGATGTTTACTATACACCGCACCAGGCTGAGTCGACCTAGGGGAGGCCCAGGACCGGTTCAGATAATCGTCACCGGTGTTTGCCATGAGCGGAAATCTAACTCGGGTCACCAGGTTCGTAGCACAGCGCGCTAACCGCTGCACCGCCGCTCCCACACTCACTGCACAGGTGCACACACGTGCTAGTATACACATATGCTCCACTGATTAATAAATACAAATTGTTTACCCGGAGAAAGCCAGGACCCTGGAGACTGTAGCCGAGAGGTGGCCGATGCGTGCGAGACACTGGGCGCGGACTTCACGTTGAGGATAAAAGTAAAATTGAGGGGGCCGCAAGAGCTGAGAAGCCAGGAGTAAACGTTATGGGTAGCCACAGGGCTGGGCTCTGATTGGCTACGATGGTACGTCCACAAACAACGTGTCCAAAGCTTCAATTTTGAAAGCGATTCATCCGAGCAAACTTTCACAACGCGAAATTGAGACCCCCGTTTCATTAAACGCCGGCCCTGTGTATTTTCATGGCGTCTTCGAACACAACGGCGTTTTTGCCCCGATTTCTACTCGCTCGCCCGGGCTCTTGACATCCAATCGGTTGTTGCCGCTGTTGTCGCCGTTGCTGCTGCTGCTGCTGCTGCACCCACCCTGTGTCGGGCACAAGCATCTCTGGTAGGTGACCAAAGCCCTTTTGCCGTTGGGGGGGGCAACTACGTTTTGGGAACGGCGCTCGTTGCACTCCCTCGACATTCTCGAAAATGTTCCCTCTCGAACGAAAAAAACACACGCGTCGCCGAAGCGGAAGATCGGCAGTGCCGGCAACGGCCGGTCACATTCGCAACCGCGATTCGTGACTGCGGTCGTGACCCTGTGTGCGGTGTCGGTAGTGCAATGTCAATGCGCCAGCTTGTTGAGGGACTACCGATGCACGGGTGCTCTCTTGGTGTGATCCGGGACTGTTTTGTTGTGGCTGCCTTGCCCAATCATGATCGATCGGACTCGGATAATCCACTTAGTTAAATTTAGTGATTAGCTTACCGTCGTTCATGTTTTGCACTCCCGATCGCGGTTTTTGTACCGTTTGCCGTTGTGATTTTGCTGACCCCGTGGAAAAAAAAAGCTTCACAGCTCTTCGGATTTCCTTCTCCCAGTCGAAATAAATAATTATGATTCTGAAACGGATGTTGATAACTCGGGAAACAAAAGAAATGAGAGGAGGGAGGGAGCTGATAACAATGCAGGAACCACTTCCGAAGCTGAATTCCACAATGCTCTGCAAAAGGAGTGTTTGTGTTCCGTTATCACTAAATAAAATAAACGTTTACTACTCACGGCTGCAGATTGGCCGGGTCGAGTAAATTAATTAAATCTCTCCACCATGGGCGCCACGGTGGCTAGGAGATATCAATTGACCTGAAGGTTGCTGTGCAGTCCCTGATGGCCATGCCAAGACAATCAACACGCCAGCGCTTGCAGATGCAACGTACCCACGTGTGACAGCGCTTGGGGTCCGGATCCAGGCCATCAACGGCGCCTAGCTTCACGCTCGAACCTCCAGACCACCCGGCAGTACAAAGATTCCCCGTATAGCCTTCACGGACTATTGGGGAAAGTGCTATTAGCGAGCAACAACAGTGCCTACGAAGGCCGGCACGGCACACGAGGGGGTGGGTGGCCAGCACGACGCCTTTGTCTCCCCAGTGGCGACGTTTACACACTGCATCAGGTACTCATTTGAGGCCGAGTCGACCTAGGGGAGGCCCGGGACCGGTTCAGATAATCGTCACTGGTGTTGGCCGTGAGCGGGAATCGAACTCGCATCGCCGGGTTCGTAGCGCAGCGTAGCGCTAACCGCTGCACTACCACTCCCCACACGCGCACGCACACACACACACTCACGGCAACCTCCCCTCTCCTGCAGCAAAGGGTACCCCGGGCAAAACCCCGGCGAGCCAACGATCCTAGCCAGCGCCAGTACGTACGCCGAACTTCTTTCGCACCGTGCGTAGCCGACCGTGCTCACCGCAAACCCCGCCACCGAGTCGGCCCGCAACGGCAACCGCGACCTCCTCCTTTGGGGCCAATCATCCCCCCCCCCACCCCCCCCCACCCCCCCACCCCCCCCACCCCCCCACCCCCCCCACCCCCCCACCGTGCCCCCGCCCCGGATCCCCCAACGCGACCGACGCGTCACCGCGCGTCGCGCTGCTGCAGCTGCTGCTGCCGCCGCAGGATGGACTGCAGGGCGGCCTTCGCGGGCCTCAGCATCTGCTCCTTGTGCACGCGCAGCAGCAGGGCGGCCCGGTCCTTGGTCTTGGGCCGGTGCGTGGCCACGAGGTGCACCCCGACGGCGTCGCGGGCGCACGACTCGAAGTCGCAGCGCGGGCACCGGAAGAGGCGCACGAAGCGGCGGTCGCGGGAGAAGTGCGTCCTGGCGTGGCGCCACAGCGCCGCCGGCGCCCGGAAGCGCTGCGAGCACAAGCCGCAGCGCAGGCGCGCGTCGTCGCACACGGCGCGCACGTACGCCAGACCCTCCGCGGGCGACACGGCGGCCGCGGCGGCGGCCGCGGCGGCGGCCGCGGCGGCGGCGGCGGGGGCGGCGACCGACGACGGCCTCGCCGGCTTGGGGGGCTTCGCCGGCGGCTTGGGCAGCAACTTGGGCGCCTTGGGCGCAGCTGGCGAGGGCGACTCGGCGGCCCGTTTCCGCCCGCCCGCGCGACCCACGCCGCCAAGTTGCCCGGCGTCCCTCCGTGCACGAGTGTCGCTTCCCCGGGCGTCGGCGGGCGGCGGCGGCGGCGGCGGCGGCGGCGGCGGCGGCGTCGGTTTACGAGTCGCCTTCTTGGCCGTCGTCGCGGCCGGAGCATTTTTACCGCACCGGCTCTTTTTGAGCGGCGCCTCCTTCACCCCGACAACGGCGTTGCCGGCACCAGGGCCGGCGGCGGTGGCGCCGGCAGCGGCGGTGGTGCCGGGTTGCTGCGTGGCCGGGTGCATGGTATCCATGTGCCGCGTGATGTGGCTAGACCTCGAGAAGGATTTGTCGCACACGGGGCAAACGTTGTTGGAGCGCCGACCATCCCCACCGCCGCCGCCGCCGCCGCCGCCTTCGGTGCGCTCACTCGCTTCGCCGACCCCGCGGAGTTTCCTTACCCTGCCCACGGCTCTGCCAGGAGATTTGTCGAGACCAGGATCGGCGGCACGCGCTTCCGGGTCGCCCGGCGCTTTGCCGGGAGGCTCGCGTTTCCGCTCGGTGTCTCCCGCCGCAGCCGCCGCCGCCGCCACTTTACTCCTCCTCACCTTGTGGACCTTCTTCAGGTGCTTCTTGACTCCGCGGTGGTCAAAGAACGCCTTGCAGCACAGGGGACAGAACTTGTTCTTGTGAGCCTTGGGCGCACGCCGGCTCCCGCCCTGCGCCCGCCCCGCGTCGCCGCCGGCCGGCCCGTCGCCTTGCGGCGTCGCCGCCAGCACCGATGTCGCCGACGACCCAACCTCCCCCGGCTCGGCCACCGCCGAGTTCCCCCTCCCTCCTCCGCCGTCGCCGTCGCCGCCGTCGCCGCCGTCTCCGCCGTCGTCGTCGAGGGCCGTCCCTTCCCGGCCGCCGGCCGAGTCGACGAACCCGGCGTCGGCCCTCGGCGCGGAGAGCCGCCGGGACGACCCCGGGGCCCCGCCGGGCGGCGGGTCGGGCGACGGCGGCGCGCCAAGCGAGGAGTAGAGCCCCGACGCGAAGGCCTCCTCCGCGCCGGGGCGGCCGTGGCCACCGGCGGCGGCTCCCCGCGGCCGCGAGCCGGACACGGGCGACGCGGTGCCGTCGCCGGGCCCGTCCCCGCGCTCGCCGCGGTCGCCCTCCAGGAGGCGCTCCAGGAGCTCGGCGCCGGAGCCGAACGTCCGGTCGCGGGAGGGCGGATGATCGCGGTGGCCCTCGGCGGCGGGCGACGACGGGGACGCGGGCGCCGCGCCGACGCCGGCCGAGTCGGCGTCCGGACGCCCGGCGCGCAGCAGCCCGAGGTGGGCCCGGGCCGTGTGCAGGCGCAGGCCGATCTTGGAGGTGAACGTGCCCTTGCAGAACGTGCAGCGGGAGAGTTTGCGGTTCTTACGCGGTCGCTCCCTGCCGCCGCCGCCGCCGCTCGGCTGGGTCGTCACGGTCGCGGCGCCGGCAGAGGCGCCGCCGGCAAAGGGGGCGCCGGCGGCGGTCTGCGCCGCGTTGCCCCGCTCGCTCCGGTCCTGCTCTCCGACAGGCAAAGGGCAAAGGTCACCCGTGTAGGCCTTAAGCGGGCTGGTGGGGCGAGGGTCCGCGCGCACCGCACCAGGAACGCACCGCAGCGGTATCAGGCCCGGCTACGGTACCGTTAAACTTTGAGGCCGCGTGTAGAAAGTAGTGATCCCCGTACACACAGCGTACAAAGTGCTCATTTGAGACGAAGTTGACCCAAGGGGAGGCCCAGGAACCGTTCAGATAATCGTCGGCGGCATTGGCTGTGGGCGGGATTTCGAACTCGGGTCGCCGGTTTTTCGTAGCGCATTTCTTTCCTTTGACAACAGCTTCATGAAATCCGCCCTTTTGTGTTTCGTTTGATTCCCTGCACCCCCGATTGGCACGGTTGGCTATGTACGGTGCAAAAAAAGTTCAACACACATACATACGTAGCATAGCACACTCACGACTGCACTACCGCACACACACGTGCACAAACACAAAGATCCCCTTTATAGCCTTAACATAGTGTTGGGGCAAGTGCTGTCAGCGAGCACCTATGAAGGCCGGCACTGCACGAGCGTCGTGTGCTGCCTCCTATAACGCCGTTTCCTTATCACGCTCTTTGTCCTGGAGGAAAATTCGCGCGTGGATCAGGCCACACCGCATCTCCGGTGGAACCATGTTATCATGACCTCCGAAAGCGCCGTTTCGTACGGCGCTCCGTTTACGAATGACGCATCCCTCGCGCTACAGGAGGTATGCCTGTACTAAGACCCTGGATCTCAACTCTGGCCTGGGTGTCCCTCTCTCTCCTTCAGGGGAATCGCAGCGGTTACATCAGAGACGCCAAAACTAAACTATTTTTTTTTATTTGACCAGGTAAGGGGCTCACTGAGCGACCCGGCCACAATTTACAGTTCAGCAAAGTGGCTTATTATCACGTGGAAATTTATAGTCCAAGCGACCAGCACCGGGGGAGAGAGAGACGCAAACTCCAAATACGTAACAGGTGGCATCAGGGTCGGGATCGAACCCACGACCTCCTGCATACCAGGCGAGGGAGACAACATCTTGCCACGGACCGCCCCGGTTCACCCACCGCGCCGGAATCTCTCCCGCCGGCCAGGGCGGCTGCGGGCGGCCGCGGCACGGGCTGCCCGTCCTGCGAAGGGCCCCGGCGTGCCGAGGCGCCGGCGCTGCTCACGTGCTGGAAGACGGCGTGGGGGTTGCCGCCGATGGCCTGCAGACGCAGCACGTAGCCTGGCGCCCCGCGGGCGTCGCCGTCGCCGCCCTCGCCGACGTCATCTCGCGGCGCCATCGCGTCCAGCAGGTCCCGAGTGACGCGCGTGTGGCCTGGCTCGTCGCCATGGCCCAGCTCGTCTGCGTAACATGCACACACACACACACACACACGAGACACACGCACACACACACACGAGACGCACACACACACACACGAGACGCGCACACACACACACACACACACGAGACGCGCACACACACACACACACGAGACACACACACACACACACACGAGATACGCACACACACACACACACGAGATACGCACACACACACACACACGAGACGCACACACACACACACACGAGACGCACACACACACACACACGAGACGCACACACACACACACACGAGACGCACACACACACACACGAGACGCACACACACACACGAGACGCACACACACACACGAGACGCACACACACACACACACGAGACACACACACGAGACGCACACACACACACACACGAGACACACACACACACACGAGACGCACACGCACACACACACACACGAGACACACACACACACGAGACGCACACGCACACACACACACACGAGACGCACACACACACACACGAGACGCACACACACACACACGAGACGCACACACACACACACGAGACGCACACACACACACACACGAGACACACACACACACACACGAGACACACACACACACGAGATACACACACACACACACGAGACACACACACACACACACACGAGACACACACACACACGAGACGCACGTGCACACACACACAAGAGACACACACACACACACACGAGACACACACACACGAGACACACACACACGAGACACACACACACGAGACGCACACACACACAATCATGTCAGTCGAGTGCTCGTCCAGTTGCATTGGCTTCCGGTGGCCGAACGAATACGTTATATATTAACAACCCTAGTCTCATGGTCCACCCTAAACCGCATCCACTGCACAAACCATGGCAGATGGGGATACTTGATGCACAAATTAAAAACTCTCCAGTAGTGTGCGACTGTGGTCATCCAGACCAGACCGTACAACGTATAACAATGCAATGCCCGATCTATAAATACGAAGGAGACATCGCAATGATACACTCCGCTACCGCTCCCGATGCGGTTATCTGCCTAGACCACCTGGAAGTAAAAATTGTAGTTGTTGCTCTGCATCCACATCCGCCGCACGGAAGAAGAAAGATTAATCACAATCATAGCGCGAACCACAGTCACCCCAGCAGCAGCAGCAGCGGCTTTTTGGCTAGCCAGCAGATGCGCTTCTGCGGCCGTTTGGAACGCTCTTCCTTCCGATATTAGGGAGCAACTGGAGTTACGCACTTTAAAGCCTACAGATTGAACACTCATTTCGGCCAGCCTCTGTCTCCCCCAGTGCTGATGCTCAAACGCGGCACCGGGCACTTGGTTGGGCGGGTGGCCAGGCAGTTGGGCGGTAGGGTGGGTGGGTGGGTATTTGAGCGGGCAGGTGGGTAGTTGGGTGGGTAGGCGAGTAGTTGGGTGGGTAGTTGGGAGGGTAGTTGGGCGGGTTGGCGGGAGGGTGGACGGGTAGTTGGGCGGGTAGTTGGGTGGGTGGGCGGGCGGGCGGGCGGGCGGGATGGCAGGGTGGGCGGGGAGACCGAACCTTGGCTGCCGGGCAGCGCGGTGCGGCAGTAGTGCTCACGGTGCGTCACCAGGTTCGGCAGCCCCCGGAAGAGGCCCCGGCACAGACGGCACTCGAAGATCGTGTCAACCTCCCGCAGCAGGAGATTCCTCAGCTCCCGGGTGCCTATCGGTCGGGAGGGAGGAAGGGGAGGGAGGGAGGAAGAGGAGAAGGGAGGGAGGGAGGGAGGGAGGAAGAGGAGAAGGGAGGAAGGGGAGGAAGGGGAGGGAGGGAGAGGAGGGAGGGAGGGAGGAAGAGGAGGGAGGGGAGGGAGGGAGAGGAGGGAGGGAGGGAATTCCATGTGGAACAAGGGGGAGAGGATAAATAAACTCCAATCATATAACTCACACTGTAGAACAGTGGGAGAACACACAAACTCCACGCAACAATGCGGCCGGGTTCAGGAATTGAACCCAGGTCCGTCCTTGCAGCTGGGCATGAGCGTTACCACAGCGCCACCACCCTGCCACCCACTGCCCCCTCCCACCGCTGTACGATAGCTATGGCGTAAGGAGGCCCTCATCCAGCGGTGGGTTGACACAAGAGCGGTACGCGTTACACAGCTTCCAGTGGCTGAACGAACACATTACAGGGGAGTGCTCATTACGCACAAAGTGCTTGCCACAAACGAACCGCAACACCTCGCCGATCTCGCCAAGGAGCAATAAACCATCATCACGCGAACTCCGCTGGTCATCCTCGCAGCGGCGGCCTTTAGCTCGCCGTCGAAAGATAAGACAGGTCACCGCATCGCGCACTTTCAGATTCGCTCCTGCAGCCACCTGGAACGTTCTTCCTGCTCGAGATTACGGCGCTGCTGGAGCTGTGCACTTTTAAAGCATCCCCGATTGAAGACGAATTTCTTTAGAATTGCTTTTTATGTTTGGTTTGTTGTCCTTCTGCGAAAGAAAGTCAACATACGTATGGGTTGATCTCCTATAACGCGTGGTGTTTTCATAACGCGAGTTGCATGTAACCCGATGAATGTATTAGGGAATACATTTTTGATGCGAATTGGTAATAACGCGATCGAGCAAACAGAACTACGTCGCCCGAGTAGTAATAAGCGGGTTGTACGGCTGCCTCAGCATAGCATCGCACAAGGCATTGGGGATGCTGCTGGATGCCTCTAGATACAGCTCATGCGCCTCAGTCTTTGCTCAGCATGCGTACGCATCTTGCGTGATATCGCAGACTGTGCTGTACCCTATATTGTATATCATTTAAATGCAATTTTTCCATAAATGCGGTGTTCTACCACGTTAAGTGAGAACATACCGTACGTACATAACACGTTACATGTTCAGAATCATAATATGTATTTATACAGGAGGAATCCGATGAGCTATGAAGCTCTTTTTCACAGACCTCGCCCTGTGTGTTACCACGGAGGGGCAGAGGCTGCGAGGGCGTTTTGCCTGTTGCGCTGGCCGTACCGGAGCGGAAGCATTCGATGATCTGCTGGATGCCAGCCTTGGAGGTGGAAACTTGTCTCTGCAGGAGCGGCGGGTCTCCAAGCTCCGTGCTGTGGCCTGCGAGCAACAACGAGGCATGCGTCGTGAAGATTCAGCAACGTGCAGACTCGCGTAGAGACCCACGGACTCACGTAGAGACCCACAGACTCACGTAGAGACCCACAGACTCACGTAGAGACCCACAGACTCATATAGAGACCCACAGACTCACGTAGAGACCCACAGACTCACGTAGAGACCCACAGACTCACGTAGAGACCCACAGACTCACGTAGAGACCCACGGACTCACGTAGAGACCCACAGACTCACGTAGAGACCCACAGAGTCACGTAGGGACCCACAGACTCACGTAGAGACCCACAGACTTACGTAAAGACCCACAGAGTCGCGTAGGGACTCACGGACTCACGTAGAGACCCACAGACTCGCGTAGAGACCCACAGACTCACGTAGGGACCCACAGACTCACGTAGAGACCCACGGACTTGTGTAGGGACCTACGGACTCACATAGAGACCCACAGACTCACATAGAGACCCACAGACTCACACAGAGACCCACAGACTCACGTAGGGACCCACAGACTCACGTAGAGACCCACGGACTTGCGTAGGGACCTACGGACTCACATAGAGACCCACAGACTCACATAGAGACCCACAGACTCACGTAGGGACCCACGGACTCACGTAGAGACCCACGGACTCAAGTAGAGACCCACAGACTCACATAGAGACCCACAGACTCACGTAGAGACCCACAGACTCACATAGAGACCCACAGACTCACGTAGGGACCCACGGACTCACGTAGAGACCCACGGACTCAAGTAGAGACCCACAGACTCACGTAGAGACCCACAGACTCACGTAGGGACCCACAGACTCACGTAGAGACCCACAGACTCACATAGAGACCCACAGACTCACGTAGAGACCCACAGACTCACGTAGAGACCCACAGACTCACATAGAGACCCACAGACTCACGTAGAGACCCACAGACTCACGTAGAGACCCACAGACTCACATAGAGACCCACAGACTCACGTAGGGACCCACGGACTCACGTAGAGACCCACGGACTTGCGTAGAGACCCACGGACTCACGTAGGGACCCACGGACTCACGTAGAGACCCACAGACTCACGTAGAGCCCCAAGGACTCACGTAGACACCCACAGACTCACGTAGAGACCCACAGACTCACGTAGAGACCCACAGACTCACGTAGAGACCCACAGACTCACGTAGGGACCCACAGACTCACGTAGAGACCCACAGACTCACGTAGAGACCCACAGACTCACATAGAGACCCAGAGACTCACGTAGGGACCCACAGACTCACATAGTGACCCACAGACTCATGTAGAGACCTACAGACTCACGTAGAGACCCACAGACTCACGTAGGGACCTACGGACTCACGTAGAGACCCACAGACTCACGTAGAGACCCACGGACTCACGTAGGGACCCACGGACTCACGTAGAGACCCACAGACTCACGTAGAGACCCACAGACTCACGTAGGGACCCACGGACTCACGTAGAGACCCACAGACTCACGTAGAGACCCACAGACTCACGTAGAGACCCACAGACTCACGTAGGGACGCACAGACTCACGTAGAGACCCACGGACTCACGTAGAGACCCACAGACTCACGTAGAGACCCACAGACTCACGTAGAGACCCACAGACTCACGTAGGGACCCACGGACTCACGTAGAGACCCACAGACTCACGTAGAGACCCACAGACTCACGTAGGGACTCACGGACTCACGTAGAGACCCACAGACTCACGTAGAGACCCACAGACTCACGTAGAGACCCACAGACTCACGTAGAGACCCACAGACTCACGTAGAGACCCACAGACTCACGTAGAGACCTACAGACTCACGTAGAGACCCACAGACTCACGTAGGGACCCACGGACTCACGTAGGGACCCACGGACTCACGTAGAGACCCACGGACTCACGTAGAGTCCTACAGACTCACGTAGAGACCCACAGACTCACGTAGAGACCCACAGACTCACGTAGAGTCCTACAGACTCACGTAGAGACCCACGGACTCACGTAGAGACCTACAGACTCACGTAGAGACCCACAGACTCACGTAGGGACCCACAGACTCACATAGAGACCCAGAGACTCACGTAGGGACCCACAGACTCACATAGTGACCCACAGACTCATGTAGAGACCTACAGACTCACGTAGAGACCCACAGACTCACGTAGGGACCTACGGACTCACGTAGAGACCCACAGACTCACGTAGAGACCCACGGACTCACGTAGGGACCCACGGACTCACGTAGAGACCCACAGACTCACGTAGAGACCCACAGACTCACGTAGGGACCCACGGACTCACGTAGAGACCCACAGACTCACGTAGAGACCCACAGACTCACGTAGAGACCCACAGACTCACGTAGGGACGCACAGACTCACGTAGAGACCCACGGACTCACGTAGAGACCCACAGACTCACGTAGAGACCCACAGACTCACGTAGAGACCCACAGACTCACGTAGAGACCCACAGACTCACGTAGGGACCCACGGACTCACGTAGAGACCCACAGACTCACGTAGAGACCCACAGACTCACGTAGAGACCCACAGACTCACGTAGAGACCTACAGACTCACGTAGAGACCCACAGACTCACGTAGGGACCCACGGACTCACGTAGGGACCCACGGACTCACGTAGAGACCCACGGACTCACGTAGAGTCCTACAGACTCACGTAGAGACCCACAGACTCACGTAGAGTCCTACAGACTCACGTAGAGACCCACGGACTCACGTAGGGACCCACGGACTCACGTAGAGACCTACAGACTCACGTAGGGACCCACAGACTCACGTAGGGACCTACGGACTCACGTAGAGACCCACAGACTCACGTAGAGACCCACAGACTCACGTAGAGACCCACAGACTCACGTAGAGACCCACGGACTCACGTAGAGACCTACAGACTCACGTAGAGACCCACAGACTCACATAGAGACCCACAGACTCACGTAGGGACCCACAGACTCACATAGTGACCCACAGACTCACGTAGAGACCTACAGACTCACGTAGAGACCCACGGACTCACGTAGAGACCCACAGACTCACGTAGAGACCCACAGACTCATGTAGAGACCCACAGACTCACGTAGGGACCCACGGACTCACGTAGAGACCCACGGACTCACGTAGGGACGCACGGACTCACGTAGAGACCCACAGACTCACGTAGAGACCCACAGACTCACGTAGAGACCCACAGACTCACATAGAGACCCACAGACTCACGTAGGGACCCACAGACTCACATAGTGACCCACAGACTCACGTAGAGACCTACAGACTCACGTAGAGACCCACGGACTCACGTAGAGACCCACAGACTCACGTAGAGACCCACAGACTCATGTAGAGACCCACAGACTCACGTAGGGACCCACGGACTCACGTAGAGACCCACGGACTCACGTAGGGACGCACGGACTCACGTAGAGACCCACAGACTCACGTAGAGACCCACAGACTCACGTAGAGACCCACAGACTCACGTAGAGACTCTGGTTGTTAATATATAGAGCGAGGCCACATGGGGAGGTCGCCACCTCCCTTCCCGTGCTGCTTTCGTAGCGGATGTCGGGCCGAGCTGGCGATGAGAAATCGATGCCCAGGTTGTGAATCGAGCGGCTGGCTTTGTAGCGGCTAGGACATTCGCAGTGGGCACAGAGAGACCCAGAGACTCGCACAGAGAGACCCAGAGACTCGCACAGAGAGACCCAGAGACTCGCACAGAGAGACCCAGAGACTCGCACAGAGAGACCCAGAGACTCGCACAGAGAGACCCAGAGACTCGCACAGAGAGACCCAGAGACTCACACAGAGAGACCCAGAGACTCGCACAGAGAGACCCAGAGACTCACACAGAGAAACCCAGAGACTCACACAAAGACCTATATGCTCACACAGAGACCCATAGACTCACACAAAGACCCATCTACTCACACAGAGACACATAAAAATCACACAGAGACCCATAGACTGACACAGAGACCCATAGACTCACACACACCCATGTGCGTGCGTGCGTACCCAGGCAGCAGACATGGTCACACTGCGCAGTCTGAGTGCCTTTCTCCACGGTCTCACTCGGGCTGCTCGGAGTCTTCACGACTCTTTTCTTCATCATCCTAAGGGTTGGGGGAAGTGCGAGACAATTGGCGACCGCCGATGTCACCGCGCGGAGCGCCAAGCCACACACACACACCAAAAAAACAAAAACAAAGGCCCCCCCGTATAGCCTTAACAGACTGTAGGGGCAAATGCTGTTAAAGAGCACCTGTGAAGGGACGGAACGGCACACGAGGGGGGTGGGTGGCCAGCATCGCGCTCGGCCGCCTTTGTCTCCCAAGTGGCGATGTTTAAGCACCGCACTTGGTACTCATTTGAGGCTTAGTCGACCTAGGGGAGGCCCAGGACCGGTTCAGATAATCGTCACTGATTTTGACAGTGAGCGGAAATCGAACTTGGGTAGCCGGGTTCGTAGCGCAGCGCGCTAACAGCTACACTCCCGCTCCCCAGGATAGTCCCTTTTGCAATGGTCACCTGGTCTACAAAAATGACAAAAGCTAAATAAATCAATAATAGCAATGAGGCAAAAGAAAATCAGAGCAAAAACAACTTAACCACATGACAAAAATTGCGCTTACATAAATCAATTTTAAATATTACAGTCCCTGTAGTATAAGATGGCTCGGACAGAGATTATTTTTAGGTCGACCAAATAAAGTTAACAAACATGAACAGATATTGCAAGTGAAGCTTTGATAAAGTGCTGTATGACAGGATTTAACTGAACGCCATTCCTCGCGACAAATCACTGTACAATTTAAAATATAGTTTTGCGTTAAGCTACATCATCATTTGGCCAAATTTGTGTCACAAGACCCTCCACCACCTGACACAGCTGAGAGAAATGAATTGCCACGCGGTGCACAAGCTGTTGATGACCCGCCAATTATTACTATCTTTCTCAGATCGCTTGCCCACTCACTCACCACTGGTGAGTTGGATAGCGACTTTTACAGCCAGATTCTACAAGACTCACCGACTCACCCGCTCACACACCAACCGACTCACCCATTCACCATGGCTAAGTAAGAGAGTGCCTCTCACAGCCAGATTCAGCAGCACTCAGGCACTTGCTCACTCACTTACTCACCCACTCACTCACTCACCGTGGGGGGAGTTGGATAGGAAATCTCAAAGCCATACTCAGCAGCACGCACTCGCCCACTCATCCGCTAACACACCAACTGGCTTACCCACTCACTGCGAGTGAGTTAGAGAGTGACTCTCACAGCCAAGACAAAGATCCCCGTAACAGACTGCTGTGGCAAGTGCTCTTAGCGAGTAGCACCTATGTATGGCGAACTTCTTTAGCACCGTACGTAGCCAACCGCGCCAATCGGAAGTGCGGGGGAAGGACAACAAACTAAGCACAAAAAGCAGTTCTATGAAGGCTGGCACGGATGGGTGGCCAGCACCACGCCCAGCCGCCTTTGTCTCCTTAGTGGCGAAGATTACACACCGCGACAGGTACTCATTTGAGGCCGAGTCGACCTAGGGGAGGCCCAGGACCGGTTCAGATAATCGCTACTGGGTGTTGGCCGTGAGCGGCAATTTAACTGGGGTCGCCGGGTTCATAGGTCGCTGCACCGCCGCTCCCCACAGAGGTATCGGCGCTCACTCACTTTCTCAGGTACCTCGCTCACCCGCCTGCTCACCCGCCTGCTCACCCGCCTGCTCACCCGCCTGCTCACCCGCCTGCTCACCCGCCTGCTCACCCGCCTGCTCACCCACTCGCCGCGGGCGAGTTCAAGAGAGCGACTCCCACGGCAAGATGTATTAGTTACATTTGAGATTCGTGAGACTTCGCTTGGGACCGTCTCACGCATCGTCCGTACTTCCTGAAAACGCCTGCCGTGGTGTCAAGATAAAAAAAAAAACCTATCTCGCGGCAACGGATCCCTGTGCGTGGACCACAATGCATCGGCAGCCCACTGAGCTCCCTAGCTCTTTTTCAGAAGCGACCTGGCCACAAATGATAGTTCAATGTTAGTGGCTTATCACGTGGAACTTCATAGCAGGCAAATACTCTCTGTACAGCAGGCGTTATTGTCAAACACCACGGCCTCCTGTATACCAGGCGAGGTATTTAACATCTCGCGACTGTGGCACCCTATTAAACCAGCCATCGAGGCATCCGTGCTCACCTCCTGTTTACGGCCATGCAGAGCCAGTGGTGGAAATTCCACATTGCTACGGCAGGGGCCGAATCTCTCCATAGGACAACCACTGTTGACCTCCCCTCAACGTGGTGCTGGTATCATCGACCCCCCGCGAGTTGACCTCGCGACCTTCTGCTTGCGACCGCCGCGCCCTTTCGGTGGCGAGATGTTAACTACCTCGCCTGGTATGCAGGAGGTCGTGGGTTTGATCCCGACCCTGACGACGCCTGCAAATTTGGAGTTTGCGTGTCTCTCTCTCTCTCTCCCCGTGGTCGTGTGGTCCTCCGGTTTTTACCCCCATATGTAGAATCAACATGCATTTCGAGTATTTGGCTGTTATACATTTCCACATGATGTTAAGGCACTTCGTTGAGCTATCATTTGTGATGGCCAGATATATAGCTCACTTATATATATACACTTATATAATATATACTTGGCTCTTTGCAGAACTCATGGGTACTGGTTGGCTCTTGGTCTGTTATGGGTTGGCCACCCATTAATATAGAGGTCATGAAGCCATTCGATAGCCTCATTGGAGACTTGACAGATGACGTGATATTGCTCACGATATCCGTGGCACAGGGTGAAGTGTGGAATCATGTGACCCGTGGTCTGTGAATCGGTGGTGCAGGGTGCCGTGTGAGGTCACCTGATCCATGGTCTGGCTCTGGTATGTATGTTTAACTTCTTTCGCACCGTACGTAGCCAACCGTGCTACGTACCGTACCAGTCACATTGCCGACTGCTCTTTATTATTCACCGATTAAAGGAGGTGGCTGCATCTGCCATGCCCTGTTCTGCAGAGATTTAGGGCTGGCCACCGTTTCCTGGGTTAGGGGTCGAATCCCCGGAGAGTTCTTGTGTGGGGTCGCTAACAGAAAGTGATAGAACTGGTTTAGTGAGAGACTTTTCTCGTGTACAAATTCATCATCATCGGCCATGGTCAATCCACTGCTGGATGAAAGCGTCCTCTAAGCCAGTGCCATCTCTCGCAATCCTGCGGTGCAATCCTAACCTGGGGTCCCCTGTCACAGAGCTAAACTATGAACTACACTAAAACTATAAAACTATTTTTTATTTCACCAGGTAAGGCCCACTGAGCTATGTGGCTCTTTTTCAGAAGCGACCTGGCCACAAATGATAGCCCAACGAAGTGGCTTATCACGTGGGAATTTATAGCACACAAATACTCTAAACGCGTGTTAATTCAAAACGTGGAGGGAAAAACCGGAGGACCCGGAAAATAAATCCACGCGACTACGAGAAGAGAGAGAGAGAGAACACGCAAACTCCGAATCTTCTTCTTTCCTGCGGCTACTAATGGTGATGCAGAGCAACAACTAAAATTTAACATTCAGGTGGTCAAGTCGGACAACCGCATCAGGTGCAGCGGAGTGTATCACAACTCCAAATATATGGCAGGCGTCAGGGTCGGGATCGAACCCGTGGCCTCCTGTGCACCATGCGGGGTAGTTAACGTCTCGGTGGCCGTCCTCGCTGACAAAGCGTTGGGAGAACTGCAAGCACAATTTGCTCGAGTAGCCATCGGCGGGGGGGAGCTACAATGCAGTCACGATATCACAGAACGTGGAAGGAAGGTAACGTGTGAAACGTGTAAAGAATGATGTTGCACAAGTGGCGCATTCCTAACAATACCTGCGTTTCGCAAACACACACACGCTGGCAGCGCGCGTGGTGCGGGCGGTATGAACGTATGCGTGTCCGTAAGTGTCTACTACTGTATGTGGGGAGCGATCGTGTGAAGGTTCACGCTACGAATCTGGCGACCCAAGGTCGATTCAGACTCACGGCCAACAGCGGTGACGATGATCTGAACCGGTCCTGGGCCTCCCCAAAAAAAGGTCGATACAGCCTCAAGCGAGTGCGTGGTGCGGTGTGTGAACATCGTCGCCACTGGGGAGACAAAGGCGGCCGGGCGTGGTGCTGGCCACCCACCCCCCTTCGCGTGCCGTGCCGGCCTTCATAGGCGCTCGCTAACAGCACTTGCCCCAAGAGTCCGTGCAGGCTATACGGGGGATCTTTGTCTACTGTGTGTGTAAATGTGTTACACCAGTTAATCTGCCGAAGTTCGCAAGAATGTCATCTCTTGGGCATTTAAATGCCCTCCGTTGGGCGGTGCGAAGGGATTTAAATCTGTGTATGGACGTTGAACGTCGACTTTCACCACCAGTGCTATTCGTGATAAAGGTGTTCCGAGCCCGTGTTCGTACGTGAATGTTCACAATGTTTAATTTAGCGTCTAGAAGATATATGGCAACGGTGTGATGCGCAGCCTCACAAAGTCTTGTTATCCGATCTCCTTTCTGTGTGCTATGAAGAAGGGCCATTGCCCGAAACGTCGCCTATCATACGTTTCCTTTTAAGGCCTCACAGACACACACACACCCACACAAGTATTGTTACTGGCAAATATGTGGTTTTAGTAACTGCAGAGTAACTATGTTATATTTTTTTTAGCTAAACACGTGAAAGTGTCAAACTTTAAGCGGTTAGCACTCCGCAGCGCTCCGAAGCCGGCGACCCGAGTTCGATTCCCGCTCACGGCCAACACCGGTGGCGAATATCTGAACCGGTCGCGGGCCTCCCCTAGGTCGACTCGACCTCAAATGAGTGATCTGGTGCGTTGTGTAGTAAACATCGCCACTGGGGAGACAAAGGCGGCCGGGCGTGGTGCCGGCCACCCACCCCACCAGGTGTGCCGTGCCGGGGGATCTGTATCTTTGTTAATGTGCATGTAGGTTTGTACAGCATATCTGTTCGCGTGTACTTAATTTAATGGTTTTTTACTAAATTGCGCGTTCATGTGTAAAAAAAAAAACACGGTACACTGCAGGTGTATTCACCTGCCCGGGATTAATCTACATCGCGTGCTACCCGTCCGTGGGGCTTGTACGATACGTCTGAATGTTCCACGTGTAAAATGTTTCAATGTACAGGGGGGGTGGGTGCCTTGACCGATTACAACGTCAACGCGTGTACCTACATGCGCCTAGTAAGGTGTTCACCTACGGCGTTGACGAGCAGCGTTCGCTCGCTGTTACGCGTGAACACGCACGATCGCGCGTGAACACGCACGAACGCGCACGAACGCGTGAACAAGGCCCCAGCCACCAACATTATAAATCCTTCTCGCACGGAAAGCAATTTGGCACATCAACGAACGGCAAGCGCGTGAACGCGACAGTTAACAATCGTTCATCGGTGTGAAAAAAAATAATGATGATGATAATAATAATACACAAACGTACTAAACAACGGCGACAGTAAATCGGTTGGGGGTTTTTGTTTTTGTAAAAAGAAAAAGCCAACTGAAATCTCGCGATCTTAATGAACATTTAAAGGAGTACGCGTGTTGAGTCGACCTCGCGAGTTGTCTCACCGTGCGGCCTAGGGCAGGCTCTCGCCGCTGTTTCCTGAACAGCCGCTGCCGCCTCGCAGCCTCGACACCCCGCGGCCTCTTCTCTCTCTCTTACCACCCTCGCTGTTTGTTGGTGGTGGTGGTCGTCGTCGTCGTTATCTGTTGTTGTTGTAGTTAGTGTCTGTTGTTGTTGTCTGTCGGCGCGTGTGTGTGTGTGTTCGCCGATGTTTATTGTTCGCCGTATTCGCAGGAGCGAGCGAGGGTGGTGGTGGTGGTGGTGGCGGCGTTTCTGCGCACGAGACGTGGGCGGCAGCGATCGCCGCTCGCTGCTACTGCTACTGCCGCCTTATGCGCAACGCCACACACACACACAACAACAACAACACCGACACAACTACAACAACAACACGTGTTGTGTTGTTCCCAACCGAACTGTGTTCTGGAACGGGTTATGTTGTTCCGAACTGGCACGACCGTAATTGCGTTCGGAACGAATTTTGTTTGAAGTTGACTGCGTTCCGGACAAGCCGTGTTAGGAGCTGTGCGTGTTCGGAACGGATTGTGTTCGGAACGGATTGTGTTCGGAGCTGTGTGTGTTCGGAACGGATTGTGTTCGGAACGGATTGTGTTAGGAACGAATTGTGTTCGGAGCTGTGTGTGTTCGGAACGGATTGTGTTAGGAACGAATTGTGTTAGGAACGAATTGTGTTAGGAAAAGATTGTGTTCGGAACGGATTGTGTTAGGAGCTGTGCGTGTTCGGAACGGATTGTGTTCGGAACGGATTGTGTTCGGAGCTGTGTGCGTTCGGAACGGATTGTGTTAGGAACGGATTGTGTTCGGAACGGATTGTGTTAAGAACGGATTGTGTTCGGAACGGATTGTGTTAGGAGCTGTGTGTGTTCGGAATGGATTGTGTTCGGAACGGATTGTGTTCGGAGCTGTGTGTGTTCGGAACGGATTGTGTTAGGAACGAATTGTGTTCGGAGCTGTGTGCGGAATGGATTGTGTTCAGGACGGATTGTGTTAGGAACGGATTGTGTTCGGAACGGGTTGTGTTAGGAGCTGTGTGTGTTCGGAACGGATTGTGTTAGGAACGGATTGTGTTAGGAGCTGTGTGTGTTCGGAGCTGTGTGTGTTCGGAACGGATTGTGTTAGGAACGGATTGTGTTAGGAACGGATTGTGTTCGGAACGGATTGTGTTTGGAGCTGATTGTGTTCCGAACTACAGTGCTGTAATTGTGTTTGGAACAAATTGAACTGGTTGTATGAGGAGCTGGTTGTATGAGAAACTGTTTGTGTGAGGAACTGATTGTGTGAGGAACTGGTTGTGTGGGGAACAGATTGTGTGATGAACAAATTGTGTAAGGAACTGTTTGTATGAGGAGCTGGTTGTATGAGGAACTGTTTGTATGAGGAACCGTTTGTGTGAGGAACTGGTTGTGTGAGGAACTGGTTGTGTGAGGAACTGTTTGTGTGAGGAACTGTTTGTGTGAGGAACTGGTTGTGTGAGGAACTGTTTGTGTAAGGAACTGGTTGTGTGAGGAACTGGTTGTATGAGGAACTGTTTGTGTAAGGAACTGGTTGTGTGAGGAACTGGTTGTATGAGGAACTGTTTGTGTGAAGAACTGTTTGGATGATGAACTGGTTGTATGAGGAGCTGGTTGTGTGAGGAACTGGTTGTGTGAGGAACTGGTTGTGTGAGGAACTGTTTGTGTGAGGAACTGATTGTGTGAGGAACAGATTGTGTGATTAACTGGTTGTATGAGGAACTGGTTGTGTGAGGAACTGGTTGTGTGAGGAACTGGTTGTGTGAGGAACAGATTGTGTGATTAACTGGTTGTGTGAGGAACTGTTTGAGTGAGGAACTGGTTGTGTGATGAACTGGTTGTATGAGGAACTGTTTGTGTGAGGAACTGTTTGTATGAGGAACTGTTTGTGTGCGGAACTGGTTGTATGAGGAACTGTTTGTATGAGGAACTGGTTGTATGAGGAGGTGCTTGTGTGAGGAACTGGTTGTGTGAGGAACTGGTTGTGTGAGGAACAGATTGTGTGTGGAACAGATTGTGTGATTAACTGGTTGTATGAGGAACTGATTGTGTTAACAACTGCTTGTATGAGGAACTGATTGTATTAGGAACTGGTTGTGTTAGGAACTGGTTGTGTGAAGAACTGGTTGTGTGAGGAACTGGTTGTATGAGGAACTGCTTGTATGAGGAACTGATTGTGTTAGGAACTGGTTGTGTGAGGAACAGATTGTGGTAGAAACTGTTTGTGTTAGGAACTGGTTGTCTTAGGAACTGGTTGTGTTAGGAACTGGTTGTGTGAGGAACTGATTGTGGTAGGAATTGGTTGTATTAGGAACTGGTTTTGTTCGGAGCTGGTTGTGTGAGGAACTGATTGTGTGAGGAACTGTTTGTGTGAGGAACTGTTTGTGTGAGGAACTGTTTGCGTGAGGAACTGTTTGCGTGAGGAACTGGTTGTGTGAGGAACTGGTTGTTTGAGGAACTGGTTGTGTGAGGAACTGTTTGTGTGAGGAACTGTTTGCGTGAGGAACTGTTTGTGTGAGGAACTGGTTGTGTGAGGAACTGTTTGCGTGAGGAACTGTTTGTGTGAGGAACTGTTTGTGTGAGGAACTGTTTGTGTGAGGAATTGTTTGTGTGAGGAACTGGTTGTGTGAGGAACTGTTTGTGTGAGGAACTGGTTGTATGAGGAACTGTTTGTGTAAGGAACTGGTTGTGTGAGGAACTGTTTGTGTGAGGAACTGTTTGTGTGAGGAACTGTTTGTATGAGGAACTGGTTGTATGAGGAGCTGGTTGTGTGAGGAACTGGTTGTGTGAGGAACTGTTTGTATGAGGAACTGGTTGTATGAGGAGCTGGTTGTGTGAGGAACTGGTTGTGTGAGGAACTGTTTGTATGAGGAGCTGGTTGTGTGAGGAACTGGTTGTGTGAGGAACAGATTGTGTGAGGAACAGATTGTGTGATTAACTGGTTGTATGAGGAACTGATTGTGTTAACAACTGCTTGTATGAGGAACTGATTGTATTAGGAACTGGTTGTGTTAGGAACTGATTGTGTAAAGAACAGATTGTGGTAGGAACTGATTGTGTGAAGAACAGATTGTGTTAGGAACTGATTGTGTGAAGAACAGATTGTATGAGGAACTGATTGTGTGAAGAACAGATTGTGTTAGGAACTGATTGTGTGAAGAACAGATTGTATGAGGAACTGATTGTGTGAAGAACAGATTGTGTTAGGAACTGATTGTGTGAAGAACAGATTGTATGAGGAACTGATTGTGTGAAGAACAGATTGTTTTAGGAACTGATTGTGTGAAGAACAGATTGTGTTAGGAACTGATTGTGTGAAGAACAGATTGTATGAGGAACTGATTGTGTGAAGAACAGATTGTGTTAGGAATTGATTGTGTGAAGAACAGATTGTATGAGGAACTGATTGTGTGAAGAACAGATTGTGTTAGGAACTGATTGTGTGAAGAACAGATTGTGTTAGGAACTGATTCTGTCAGGAACTGATTGTGTTCCAAGCGGTAGTGCAATGGTTAGCGCGCTGCATTCGAGTTCGATTCCCGCTCGCAGCAAAGCACCAGTGACGATTATCTGAACCGGTCTTGAGCCTCCTCTAGGTCGACTCAGCCACGTGATCCTGTAAAGTGTCGTTTCCAACCCTTAAGAAGGGCAAATGCGTGAAACGTCACGCGCGTATGTTCCTATTGACGCAGTGTTACTGACTGATGTGTTGAATCTTGTGCTCAGAACATTGGTGTTGAGAATTGTGTTGCATGTGTTGGGAATGCCCTGTGCTCGGAACTACTGTTCAATGCTACGTTCTCAATCTTGAGTCCCATGAGATCGCTTGTTCACAATACAAAGACGGCAGTCACCGCACCGCGCACTTTCAGATACGCTGCTTCTGCGGCCGTCTGGAACGCTCTCCCTTCCGATAGCGGGAAGCCACTGGAGCTGTGCACTTTTAAATAATCATCTAGATTGACAAACTCATCTCTTTAAAACTGATTTTTGTGTGTGTTTAGGTTGTTGCCCTTCACCCACACCTCCGATCAGCACGGTTGGCTACGTACGGTGCGAAAGGAGTTCAGCATACAAACACAGCACCTCCTCCTTTGCCCCATGTGTTTAAAACTTTTTCTTTTTTCACCAGGTAATGCCCACTGAGCTACGTAGCTCTTCTTCAGGAAGCGACCTGGCCACAAATGATAGCTCAACGAAGTAGCTTATCACATGCAAATTGAAAGCAGCAACATCGTTTAAAGCCGCTGGTTCCATCTGCTGACTCCCACCAAGCCCGCTTCATTCAAATCGCCCCTTAAGACGCAACTCGCTTCTAAGGGCTTTGTTATATTCCTTAATTCCTTTGTTATGGAGTGGGATGTGATTGGGGTTAGCCTGCGTGCGTGGGCGCTGCGTGTTTTGTACAGAGCCTTGTGACCTCCGGATGAAAGGGGCTTTAGAAGTGTAAATAAACATTGGTAATAATATATATACAAATTATATATGAAAACAATATTTGACGTCTGGCACAACCGTCCTTATTCGAGGCCGTTAACGTTCACCTTCCAGTGGCGGGCTTCTCCCCATCAATTTCAGATCTGACTACAGGAGTCTGTGTGCGCGCGTCTGTGTATGCGCGCGCGTGTGTCTGTGCGCGCGCACACGCGTGTGTCTGTGCGCGTGTACACGCGTGTGTCTGTGTACAAACGGGCGCGGCACGGGCTAGAGAAGAGACGGAGTGATGTGGTACAAGTGGAGCTGAGTGGACTTGCCGATGACTGGTACCAGCGGTGTCAAGATCGGCCTCTGTGGAGGAGGCTCGTGAAGGACGCTGCTACTGGGCAATTGGAGGCAGTCGCCCTCCAGCAACAACGGATGGCGGAGGAGCGACGCTCACAACAACGAGCGGAGCGCCGGGCGGATAAAGCACAGCAAGTTGGCACAGTAGGGGGTACAGGTGGTGCATCGGCCACTCGTCTCAGTCGGTCGACCCGTGGCACCTGCTGGGTCTGCCCCGTGACCTCCTTCCAGCGGGCTGTTCAACACCTCACGTGACCTCAACGTGCACCTAGCCTGGCACAAGCGCTGTGGTGACGTCGCCGCCACTTAGTGGCGAATGGCGGTTGTTGTTGTTGTTGCACAAACTTAACTGAGCATTACTGAGTTGCTGGTGCTGTATTTAGTAAACATCGCCACTCGGGAGACAAAGGCGGCCGGGCCTGGTGTTGGTCACGCATCTCCTCGTGTGCCACAGTGCTGGCCATCACAGGTGCTGCTACTCGCTATCAGCTCTTGCCCCAAGGGTCTGCGAATAATATTCGGGGGGGGGGGGGGGGGGGTCTTTGTCTCGTCTAAAATCAGGGAAGTTACGAAATGGTGACCTTTTTGCCAGTAGCAAAGCATGAAACGATAAGAATATGTTTGACCCTTTCTGACAATGAAACAGGAGGCGTTTGAGACGTTTCGTACTCAGGGAAGTTATTGGAAGCGGACTTGGATCAGGCAGCAGAGTGCAGTGCCTTTTTTTGATGACACGTTTCAAGTATACTTTGTTCTTCCGTGTGTAAACCAGGTGAATTTGATGGCGGGATGTCTGGAATTGATGTGGTGTAGGAAAAGGTTCAAAGCTGGGAGGCCATGTGGCCAAATGACGAAAGTGTCATCCACATATCTCTTCCACAGGGGATGTCTCAGGGTGGAAGTCTGGATGGCGTCTGATTCAAATTTCTCCATGAAAACATTGGCTATCACTGGTGATAAGGGAGAACCCATGGGGGTACCCTCATTTTGTTTGTAGAAGGTGCCATTCCAAGTAAAGTATGTATTGGTGAGGCAGTGTCTAACCAGCGCAGGTGTATCGGGGTCTAGTCCATGTACCAAATTTTCAATTATTTCAATGGTATCAGGTACCGGGACCTTGGTGAACACGGAGACCACATCGAAGCTGACAAGCATATTGTCAGGGGACAGTACAACGTCTTTGACCATAGAGAGCAATTGGGCTGAGTTAAGTACTGCTGAGGAGGTCTTGCCAGTGAAATGTAGCAAGGTATCTGACAGAAAACGTGCTAGTCTATAGGTAGGGGAGTTGATCGTGGATACGATGGGTCGTAGTGGGGTGCCTTCTTTATGAATCTTGGGGAGACCATAGAATCTAGGGGGTCTAGCAGCAGAAGGTTTTAGGGAGGGACGTTTAGTCGGTTCGATTAGGGAGGTCGAACTTGTGATGATCTTGTTGGTTTTTATAGTTAGGCTATTAGTAGGGTCATTTTTAATTTTTGAGTAATTTCCATCGTTGCGTAGGTTATGGATTTTGTTGTACGAATCTTTATCCATTATTACAGTAGCGTTGCCTTTGTCAGCTGAGAGGATGACTATATCACTTCTGTTTTTTAAATTCGCGAGTTCAGAGCGTTCACTTTTGCTGATGTTGCTAATGGGTTTCTTAGCATTTTTAAGAATAGTGGCTATTTCAGCTCTCGCAACGTCTGCTTGGATGTGTCCTATGCCTTTGAGGGCTACATCTACTTGAGAGATGATATAATCTACAGGAATATGTTTCGGGGTGACAGCAAAATTTAGCCCTTCTAGCCAGTACTGTTTTCAGATTGTCCGAAACCGGGGTGTTACTCTGATTAATGACGATTTTGTTAACGTCTAGTTTTGTTATATGTGGGACTGGGTTCTTCTTCGATAGGTGGTTGAATTTAGAAATCAGGTTAGCTTTGCATTTGACTGACAGTGAATCGGCAGAAGAAGCAGTCATGTTGTCTACGCGGTTCCAATCAGAAGGTGAAATTTTTTGTGTTAACGTTAAATGAGCTTGTAGGAGAGTCCTGTCTAAAGTATCGAGTTCAAAACGGAGTAGCCTTATCCTCTCTGAGATTAAAGATAGGCTGGCCTTAAACAGAATCTGTTTAGAATTCGATGACGATACAGCAGCAGATGTGAGTGTGAAAGCGATGGGTATTACCTTGTGGTCGCGGCATCTTTTGAGGAAGGTCAGCGTCTCGATGAGCTGTGACTTCTTGTCCCGTTGTCTGTTGAAAGCTCTAACAGATAGGTGAAAACCCTCCCCGTAGAGGCTATCAATTCTAGATTTGAAGCTTTCGTGACTGCAAGGATCCATACTCTTTGGTTCTATTCGGTAAAGTCACGTAGGTAAAAAATAAAACAACAAAAATCACGACGTTTCGGCCACAACACAAGTGGCCTTCTTCAGGTGAAGGAACAGAACTGTCGGGATGACAGCGCTTCAATGACCGCTGCTAAGATTCGCAGCATCTTTGAAGCTCGGTGGGAGGAGCAGGGCGCCTTGACAAAGGAGTTTACATCTCAAAAATAGCTGTGTTAAAGTGTTGAAGCAACAGGGTGTTAAAGCCAGAAAGTTAGCTGGGGGATTAGCATGTTTTTGTTGTGTAGAGGGTGCGAAGGATGGGTCACTGTGTGTGTGCAATAGAAACGGGAAAAATTGAAGATCGGCAAGAATGTGCTGTCAGGGGAGAGTAGAAAAAAGGGTTTAATAGAAAGTTCGGAAGGAATATGCTTGGCATACCATTACTTGAAATTGCTGTTAGAAATTAGTTGACGTCTGGTATGATTTAAAACGTCTTTCCAATGGTTGCTTCATTTGAAACCATGCACAATCAACAGTCGATATCCGCCTTGTTGTTTATATTTAGCGCGTCAGGCCCCTATACTATAGAGGGGACCTCGTGGCGCAACGGTAGCGTGTCTGACTCCAGATCAGAAGGTTTGCGTGTTCAAATCACGTCGAGGTCAGGAACTACCATAAGTATTTTTGACAATCGCCTCCCTGCTTCTCTCCGGTTGCTTCTGCCATGAATACTTTGCCAGTGAACTTCAGGAAAATTTAAATATAAAAAATTAACTATTGTTTTTTAATCGATACTGAAAGGAAGAAATGGTCATCAGTTCTGGTGAAAGTTTCGTAACGAATTCGCCAATTGTCACGCGCAGACGTTCAAACCGCACGGCGTCAGCCCAAGGTCGCCACGTGGTACGTTTGCCCTCGTTTCTCAGTTCAAGGTTGGGTTCTGTTTACTCATTCATTTGCCAAGCCACTCAGTAACTCACTCACCCACTGACTTACCCATTCAATACCCCACTCACTTATCCGCCCAACTACTCACTCACTAACTGACCCACCCACTCACACATTCACCATTTTATCTACTCATTCACCCACGCATATACTGATTAATTTGCCAAGTCACTCAGTAACTCACTCACCCACTGACTTACCAACTAACCCGCTGACTCATCCACTCCCTAATTCAGCCACCCAGTGACTCGGTCACGAACCTTGGCTGACTGAAAAATGTGTCCGGGTTTGGTGACCAGTGGAAAAGGTTGCAACCCATCGACTCGTTCACTCACCCACCCACTCACGCATTCACTCATTAATGATTTGATCTCTTTGCAAAATCACTCACCCACCAACTCACCCACCCATCCAGACACTCACCCACTCATTCAGCCACCCACTCACCCATCCAGTAATTCACCCACTCACCCAGCCATCCAGTCATTCACCCAACCAGTCATTCACCCACTCATTCACCCACCCACTGACCCACCCATCCAGTAATTCACCTACTCAATCACCCACTCACCCACTCACTCACCCACCCACTCACCCACCCACTCACTAACCCACTCACACGTCCACCCACCTTCTCACTCACATAGGCTGACTGGGTTTGGCCGATAGTGCAAACGTTGGCGGTTGTCGGCATCGCCCGATTGCGCAATCAACAGTCGATATCCACCTTGTTTTTTATATTTAGCGCGTCTAGGCCCCTATACTATAGAGGGCATCTCGTGGCGCAACGGTAGCGCGTCTGACTCCAGATCAGAAGGTTGCGTGTTCAAATCACGTCGAGGTCAGGAACTACCATAAGTATTTTTGACATTCGCCTCCCTGCTTCTCTCCTGTTGCTTCTGCCATGAATACTTTGCCATGTGAACGTCAGGAAAATTAATATATTTTAATGATTATGTTTTTTAATCGTTACTGAAAGGAAGGAATGGTCATCCGTTCTGGTGAAAGTTTCGTAACGAATTCACCAATTGTCACGCGCAGACGTTCAAACAGCACGGCAGCAGCCCTAAGTAGCAGCGTGGTACGCTTGCCCTCGTTTCTCAGTTCAAGGTTGGGTTCTGTTTACTCATTCATTTGCCTAGCCACTCAGTAACTCACCCACCCACAGACTTACCCATTCACACTCACTTATCCGCCCACCTACTCACTCACTAACTCACCCACCCACTCACACATTCACCATTTTATCTACTAATTCATCCACGCATATACTGATTAATTTGCCAAGTCACTCAGTAACTCACTCACCCACTGACTTACCAACTAACCCGCTGACTCATCCACTCCCTAATTCAGCCACCCAGTGACTCGGTCACGAACCTTGGCTGACTGAAAAATGTGTCCGGGTTTGGTGACCAGTGGAAAAGGTGGCAACCCATCGACTCGTTCACTCACCCACCCACTCACTCATTCACTCATTAATTATTTGATCTCTTTGCCAAATCACTCACCCACCCACTCGCCCACCCATCTAGTAATTCACCCACTCAATCACACACTCACCCACCAACTCACTAACCCACTCACACGTCCACCCACCTCACTCACATAAGCTGACTGGGTTTGGCCGATAGTGGAAAAGTAGGCTATTGTCGACATCGCCCGATTGCGCAATCAATAGTCGATATCCACCTTGTTGTTTATATTTAGCGCGTCAGGCCCCTACATTATAGAGAGGACCTCGTGGCGCAATGGTAGCGCGTCTGACTCCAGATCAGAAGGTTTGCGTGTTCAAATCACGTCGAGGTCAGGAACTGGATCAAGTATTTTGTGACATTCGCCTTCCTTCTTCTCTCCTGTTGCTTCTGCTATAGATATTTTTCCAGTGAACTTCAGGAAAATGAATATATTTTAATTATCGTCGAGGTCAGGAACTGCCTTAAGTATTTTGTGACATTCGCCTTCCTTCTTCTCTCCTGTTGCTTCTGCTATGGATTTTTTTCCAGTGAACTTCAGGAAAATGAATATATTTTAATTATCATGTATTTTTAATCGACACTGAAAGGAGGGAATGCTCATCAGTTCTGGTGAAAGTTTCGTAACGAATACACCAATTGTCACGCGCAGACGTTCAAACCGCACGGCAGCAGCCCTAAGTAGCAGCGTGGTACGTTTGCCCTCGTTTCTCAGTTCAAGGTTGGGTTCTATTTACTTATTCATTTGCCAACCACTCAGTAACTCACCCACCGACTTACCCATTCACACCCACACTCACTTATCCGCCCACCTACTCACTCACTAACTCACCCACCCACTCACACATTCACCATTTTATCTACTCATTCACCCACGCATATACTGATTAATTTGCCAAGTCACTCAGTAACTCACTCACCCACTGACTTACCCACTAATCCGCTTACTCATGCTCTCCCTAATTCAGCCACCCAGTGACTCGGTCACGAACCTTGGCTGACTGAATAATATGTCCGGGTTTGGTGACCAGTGGAAAAGGTTGCAACCCATCGACTCGTTCACTCACCCACCCACTCACGCATTCACTCATTAATGATTTGATCTCTTTGCCAAATCACTCAACCACCCACTCACCCATACATCCAGTAATTGATCCACTCAATCACCCACTCACCCACCCACTCACTAACCCACTCACACGTCCACCCACCTTCTCACTCACGTAGGCTGACTGGGTTTGGCCGATTGTGGAAAGGTTGGCGGTTGTCGGCATCGCCCGATTGCGTAATCAACAGTCGATATCCGCATTGTTGTTTATATTTAGCGCGTCAGGACCCTACATTATAGAGGGGACCTCGTGGCGCAACGGTAGCGCGTCTGACTCCAGATCAGAAGGTTGCGTGTTCAAATCACGTCGAGGTCAGGAACTGCCATAAGTATTTTTGACGTTCGCCTCCCTGCTTCTCTCCTGTTGCTTCTGCCATGAATACTTTGCCAGTGAACTTCAGGAAAATTAACATATTTTAATGATTATGTTTTTTTAATCGATACTGACAGGAAGGAATGGTCATCAGTTCTGGTGAAAGTTTCGTAACGAATTCACCAATTGTCACGCGCAGACGTTCAAACGGCACGGCAGCAGCCCAAGGTCGCCACGTGGTACGTTTGCCCTCGTTTCTCAGTTCAAGGTTGGGTTCTGTTTACTCATTCAATTGCCAAGCCACTCAGCAACTCACCCACCCACAGACTTACCCATTCACACCCACACTCACTTATCCGCCCACCTACTCACTCACTAACTCACCCACCCACTCACACATTCACCATTTTATCTACTAATTCACCCACGCATATACTGATTAATTTGCCAAGTCACTCAGTAACTCACTCACGCACTGACTTACCAACTAACCCGCTGACTCATCCACTCCCTAATTCAGCCACCCAGTGACTCGGTCACGAATCTTGGCTGACTGAAAAATGTGTCCGGGTTTGGTGACCAGTGGAAAAGGTGGCAACCCATCGACTCGTTCACTCACCCACCCACTCACTCATTCACTCATTAATTATTTGATCTCTTTGCCAAATCACTCACCCACCCACTCGCCCACCCATCTAGTAATTCACCCACTCAATCACACACTCACCCACCAACTCACTCACCCACTCACACGTCCACCCACCTCACTCACATAGGCTCACTGGGTTTGGCCGATAGTGGAAAAGTAGGCTATTGTCGACATCGCCCGATTGTGCAATCAATAGTCGATATCCACCTTGTTGTTTATATTTAGCGCGTCAGGCCCCTACATTAAAGAGAGGACCTCGTGGCGCAATGGTAGCGCGTCTGACTCCAGATCAGAAGGTTGCGTGTTCAAATCACGTCGAGGTCAGGAACTGCTATAAGTATTTTGTGACATTTGCCTTCCTGCTTCTCTCCTGTTGCTTCTGCTATGGATATTTTGCCAGTGAACTTCAGGAAAATTAATATATTTTAATTATCATGTATTTTTAATCGACACTGAAAGGAAGGAATGGTCATCAGTGTCATCAGTTCTGGTGAAAGTTTCGTAACGAATTCACCAATTGTCACGCGCAGACGTTCAAACCGCACGGCAGCAGCCCTAAGTAGCAGCGTGGTACGTTTGCCCTCGTTTCCAGTTCAAGGTTGGGTTCTGTTTACTTATTCATTTGCCAAGCCACTCAGTAACTCACCCACCGACTTACCCATTCACTTATCCGCCCACCTATTCACTGATTCACCCACTCACCCACCCAACCAGTCATTCACCCATACAATCACCCACTCATTCACCCGCACACCCACTCACTAACCCACAAAGTCACGCACGCACCCATTCAGTCATTCATCCACTCAATCACTCACCCACTCAATCACCTTGGTACCCATCCAGTCATTCATCCACTCAATCACTCACCCACTCACTCACCTTGGCTCACGGGGTTTGGTCGACAATTGATAAGTTGGCAACTGCAGGCATTGCGCATTTAGGAATCGATTTTCACCGTGCAGTGTATAAATATCGCGCTTGCAGATCACGTGTTATGGTGGGGACCTCGTGGCGCAACGGAAGCGTGTCTTACTCAGGATTAGAAGGTTGCGTGTTCAAATCACCGCGAGGTCAGGAATTGTCGTAGATGCTTTGGACACTCGC
Source organism: Petromyzon marinus (assembly GCF_048934315.1). Lineage (NCBI taxonomy): Eukaryota > Metazoa > Chordata > Hyperoartia > Petromyzontiformes > Petromyzontidae > Petromyzon > Petromyzon marinus. Next base: position 9,298,960 of record NC_133714.1, on the reverse strand, counting down.
TTCCTTGCTATTCTCCTGTTGCTTCTTCCACTTTGCCATTGAACTTCAGAAGAATGAATATATTTTAGTCATCATGTTTTTTTTTAATCGACGCTGAAGGGAAGGAATGGTCATCAGTTCTGGTGAGAATTTCGTCACGAATTCACCAATTGTCACGCGCAGACGTTCAAGCCGCACGGCGTCAGCCCTAAGTCGCCACGTGGTACGTTTGACCTCGTTTCTCAGTTCAGGGTTGGTTCCTATTCACTCATTCATTTATCAAGCCACTCAGTAACTCACCCACCCACCGACTTACCCATTCAATACCCCACTCACTTATCCGCCCAACTACTCACTCACTAACTGACCACTCACACATTCACCATTTTATCTACTAATTCACCCACGCATATACTGATTAATGTGCCAAGTCACTCAGTAACTCACTCACGCACTGACTTACTAACTAACCCGCTTACTCATCCACTCGCTAATTCAGCCACCTAGTGACTCGGTCACGAACCTTGGCTGACTGAAAAATGTGTCCGGGTTTGGTGACCAGTGGAAAAGGTGGCAACCCCTCGACTCGTTCACTCACCCACCCACTCACGCATTCACTCATTAATTATTTGATCTCTTTGCCAAATCACTCACCCACCAACTCACCCACCCATCCAGACATTCACCCACTCATTCAGCCACCCACTCACCCACCCATCCAGTAATTCACCCACTCACCCAGCCATCCAGTCATTCACCCAACCAGTCATTCACCCACTCATTCACCCACCCACTGACCCACCCATCCAGTAATTCACCTACTCAATCACCCACTCACCCACTCACTCACCCACCCACTCACCCACCCATTCACCCACTCACTCACTCACACGTCCACCCACCTTCTCACTCACATAGGCTGACTGGGTTTGGCCGATAGTGCAAAGGTTGGCGGTTGTCGGCATCGCCCGATTGCGCAATCAACAGTCGATATCCACCTTGTTGTTTATATTTAGCGCGTCAGGCCCCTATACTATAGAGGGGACCTCGTGGCGCAACGGTAGCGCGTCTGACTCCAGATCAGAAGGTTGCGTGTTCAAATCACGTCGAGGTCAGGAACTACCATAAGTATTTTTGACATTCGCCTCCCTGCTTCTCTCCTGTTGCTTCTGCCATGAATACTTTGCCATGTGAACTTCAGGAAAATGAATATATTTTAATGATTATGTTTTTTTAATCGATACTGAAAGGAAGGAATGGTCATCAGTTTTGGTGAAAGTTTCGTAACGAATTCGCCAATTGTCACGAGCAGACGTTCAAAACGCACGGCGTCAGCCCAAGGTCGCCACGTGGTACGTTTGCCCTCGTTTCTCAGTTCAAGGTTGGGTTCTGTTTACTCATTCAATTGCCAAGCCACTCAGGAACTCACCCACCCACAGACTTACCCATTCAATACCCCACTCACTTATCCGCCCACCTACTCACTCACTAACTGACCCACCCACTCACACATTCACCATTTCATCTACTAATTCACCCAAGCATATACTGATTAATTTGCCAAGTCACTCAGTAACTCACTCACCCACTGACTTACTCACTAACCCGCTGACTCATCCTCTCCCTAATTCAGCCACCCAGTGACTCGGTCACGAACCTTGGCTGACTGAAAAATGTGTCCGGGTTTGGTGACCAGTGAAAAAGGTTGCAACCCATCGACTCGTTCACTCACCCACCCACTCACGCATTCACTCATTAATTATTTGATCTCTTTGCCAAATCACTCAAGCACCCACTCACCTATACATCCAGTAATTGATCCACTCAATCACCCACCCATTCACTAACTCACTCACACGTCCACCCACCTTCTCACTCACATAGGCTGACTGGGTTTGGCCGATAGTGCAAAAGTTGGCGGTTGTCGGCATCGCCCGATTGCGCAATTAATAGTCGATATCCACCTTGTTGTTTATATTTAGGGCGTCAAGCCCCTACACTATAGAGGGGACCTCGTGGCGCAACGGTAGCGCGTCTGACTCCAGATCAAAAGGTTGCGTGTGCAAATCACTTCGAGGTCAGGAACTACCATAAGTATTTTGTGACATTCGCCTCCCTGCTTCACTCCTGTTGCTTCTGCCATGGATATTTTGCCAGTGAACTTCAGGAAAATGAATATATTTTAATTATCATGTTTTTTAATCGACACTGAAAGGAAGGAATGGTCATCAGTTCTGGTGAAAGTTTCGTAACGAATTCACCAATTGTCACGCGCAGACGTTCAAGCCGCACGGCGTCAGCCCTAAGTCGCGACGTGGTACGTTTGACCTCGTTTCTCAGTTCAGGGTTGGTTCCTATTCACTCATTCATTTGCCAAGCCACTCAGTAACTCACCACCCACCTACATACCCATTCAATACCTCACGCACTTATCCGCCCACCTACTCACTCACTAACGTACCAACCCACTCACAACATTCACAATTTTATCCACTTATTCACCCACACATATACTGATTAATTTGCCAAGTCACTCAGTAACCCACTCACCCACTGACTTACCTACTAACCCGCTTACTCATCCACTCCCTAATTCAGCCACCCAGTGACTCGGTCACGAACCTTGGCTGACTGAAAAATGTGTCCGGGTTTGGTGACCAGTGGAAAGGGTTGCAACCCCTCCACTCATTCACTCACCCACCTACACACGCATTCACTCATTAATTACTTGATGTCTTTGCCAAATCACTCACCCAACAACTCACCTACCCATCCAGTCATTCACCCACTCATTCAGCCACCCACTTACCCACCCATCCAGTAATTCACCCAATCAATCACACACCCACCAACTCACTCAGCCACTCACACGTCCACCCACCTTCTCCCTCACATAGGCTGACTGGGTTTGGCCGATAGTGGAAAGGTTGGCGGTTGTCGGCATCGCCTGATTGCGCAATCAACAGTCGATATCCGCCTTGTTGTTTATATCTAGCGCGTCAGGCCCCTATATTTTAGAGGGGACCTCGTGGCGCAACGGTAGCGCGTCTGACTCCAGATCAGAAGGTCTGACTCCAGATCAGAAGGTTGCGTGTTCAAATCACGTCGAGGTCAGGAACTGGCTTAAGTGTTTTTGACATTCGCCTCCCTGCTTCTCTCCTGTTGCTTCTGCCATGGATACTTTGCCAGTGAACTTCAGGAAAATTAATATATTTTAATGATTATGTTTTTTAATCGATACTGAAAGGAAGGAATGGTCATCAGTTCTGGTGAAAGTTTCGTGACGAATTCACCAATTGTCACGCGCAGACGTTCAAACCGCACGGCGGCAGCCCAAGGTCGCCACGTGGTACGTTTGCCCTCGTTTCTCAGTTCAAGGTTGGGTTCTGTTTACTCATTCATTTGCCAAGCCACTCAGTAACTCACCCACTCACTCACCCACTGACTTACCAACTAACCCGCTGACTCATCCACTCCCTAATTCAGCCACCCAGTGACTCGGTCACGAACCTTGGCTGACTGAAAAATGTGTCCTGGATTGGTGACCAGTGGAAAAGGTGGCAACCCCTCGACTCATTCACTCACCCACCCACTCACGCATTCACTCATTAATTACTTGATCTCTTTGCCAAATCACTCAACCACCCACTCACCCATACATCCAGTAATTGATCCACTCAATCACCCACTCACCCACTCACCCACTCACTAACCCACTCACACGTCCACCCACCTTCTCACTCACATAGGCTGACTGGGTTTGGCCGATAGTGGAAAAGTAGGCTATTGTCGACATCGCCCGATTGCGCAATCAATAGTCGATATCAACCTTATTGTTTATGTTTAGGGCGTCAAGCCCCTACACTATAGAGGGGACCTCGTGGCGCAATAGTAGCGCGTCTGACTCCAGATCAGAAGGTTGCGTGTGCAAATCACGTCGAGGTCAGGAACTGCCATAAGTATTTTGTGACATTCGCCTCCCTGCTTATCTCCTGTTGCTTCTGCCATGAATACTTTGCCATGTGAACTTCAGGAAAATGAATATATTTTAATGATTATGTTTTTTTAATCGATACTGAAAGGAAGGAATGGTCATCAGTTTTGGTGAAAGTTTCGTAACGAATTCACCAATTGTCACGAGCAGACGTTCAAAACGCACGGCGGCAGCCCAAGGTCGCCACGTGGTACGTTTGCCCTCGTTTCTCAGTTCAAGGTTGGGTTCTGTTTACTCATTCAATTGCCAAGCCACTCAGGAACTCACCCACCCACAGACTTACCCATTCAATACCCCACTCACTTATCCGCCCAACTACTCACTCACTAACTGACCCACCCACTCACACATTCACCATTTCATCTACTAATTCACCCACGCATATACTGATTAATTTGCCAAGTCACTCAGTAACTCACTCACCCACTGACTTACCAACTAACCCGCTTACTCATCCACTCCCTAATTCAGCCACCCAGTGACTCGGTCACGAACCTTGGCTGACTGAAAAATGTTTCCGGGTTTGGTGACCAGTGGAAAAGGTGGCAACCCATCGACTCGTTCACTCACCCACCCACTCACACATTCACTCATTAATTATTTGATCTCTTTGCCAAATCACTCACCCACCAACTCACCCACCCATCCAGACATTCACCCACTCATTCATCCACCCACTCACCCACCCATCCAGTAATTCACCCACTCACCCAGGCATCCAGTAAATCACCCAACTAGTCATTAACCCACTCTTTCACCCACCCACTGACCCACCCATCCAGTAATTCACCTACTCAATCACCCACTCACCCACTCACTCACCCACCCACTCGCCCACCCATCTAGTAATTCACCCACTCAATCACACACTCACCCACCAACTCACTCACCCACTCACACGTCCACCCACCTCACTCACATAGGCTGACTGGGTTTGGCCGATAGTGGAAAAGTAGGCTATTGTCGACATCGCCCGATTGCGCAATCAATAGTCGATATCCACCTTGTTGTTTATATTTAGCGCGTCAGGCCCTTACATTATAGAGAGGACTTCGTGGCGCAATGGCAGCGCGTCTGACTCCAGATCAGAAGGTTGCGTGTTCAAATCACGTCGAGGTCAGGAACTGCCTTAAGTATTTTGTGACATTTGCCTTCCTGCTTCTCTCCTGTTGCTTCTGCTATGGATATTTTGCCAGTGAACTTCAGGAAAATTAATATATTTTAATTATCATGAATTTTTAATCGACACTGAAAGGAAGGAATGGTCATCAGTTCTGGTGAAAGTTTCGTAACGAATTCACCAATTGTCACGCGCAGACGTTCAAACCGCACGGCAGCAGCCCTAAGTAGCAGCGTGGTACATATGCCCTCGTTTCTCAGTTCAAGGTTGGGTTCTGTTTACTCATTCATTTGCCAAGCCACTCAGTAACTCACCCACCGACTTACCCATTCAAACCCACACTCACTTATCCGCCCACCTTTTCATTGATTCACCCACTCACCCACCCAACCAGTCATTCACCCATACAATCACCCACTCATTCACCCGCACACCCACTCACTAACCCACAAACTCACCCACGCACCCATTCAGTCATTCATCCACTCAATCACTCACCCACTCAATCACCTTGGTACCCATTCAGTCATTCATCCACTCAATCACTCACCCACTCAATCACCTTGGTACCCATCCAGTCATTCATCCACTCAATCACTCACCCACTCAATCACCTTGGTACCCATCCAGTCATTCATCCACTCAATCACTCACCCACTCACTCACCTTGGCTCACGGGGTTTGGTCGACAATTGATAAGTTGGCAACTGCAGGCATTGCGCATTTAGGAATCGATTTTCACCGTGCAGTGTATAAATATCGCGCTTCCAGATCACGTGTTATGGTGGGGATCTCGTGGCGGAACGGAAGCGTGTCTTACTCAGGATTAGAAGGTTGCGTGTTCAAATCACGGCGAGGTCAGGAATTGGTGTAGATGCTTTTGACACTCGCCTCCCTGCTATTCTCCTGTTGCTTCTTCCATGGATACACTTTGCCATTGAACTTCAGGAAAATGAATATATTTTAGTCATCATGGTTTTTTTATCGACGCTGAAGGGAAGGAATGGTCATCAGTTCCTGTGAGAACATCGTCACGAATTCACCAATTGTCACGCGCAGACGTTCAAGCCGCACGGCGTCAGCCCTAAGTCGCCACGTGGTACGTTTGACCTCGTTTCTCAGTTCAGGGTTGGTTCCTATTCACTCATTCATTTGCCAAGCCACTCAGTAACTCACCACCCACCGACTTACCCATTCAATACCTCACTCACTTATCTGCCCAACTACTCACTCACTAACTGACCCACCCACTCACACATTCACCATTTTATCTACTAATTCACCCACGCATATACTGATTAATTTGCCAAGTCACTCAGTAACTCACTCACGCACTGACTTACCAACTAACCCGCTTACTCATCCACTCCCTAATTCAGCCACCCAGTGACTCGGTCACGAACCTTGGCTGACTGAAAAATGTGTCCGGGTTTGGTGACCAGTGGAAAAGGTGGCAACCCCTCGACTCGTTCACTCACCCACCCACTCATGCATTCACTCATTAATTATTTGATGTCTTTGCCAAATCACTCACCCACCAACTCACCCACCCATCCAGACATTCACCCACTCATTCAGCCACCCACTCACCCACCCATCCAGTAATTCACTCACTCACCCAGCCATCCAGTAAATCACCCAACTAGTCATTCACCTACTCATTCATCCACCCACTGACCCACCCATCCAGTAATTCACCTACTCAATCACCCACTCACCGACTCACTCACCCACCCACTCGCCCACCCACTCACCAACTCACTCACACGTCCACCCACCTTCTCACTCACATAGGCTGACTGGGTTTAGCCGATAGTGCAAAAGTTGGCGGTTGTCGGCATCGCCCGATTGCGCAATCAACAGTCGATATCCACCTTGTTGTTTATATTTAGCGCGTCAGGCCCTTATACTATAGAGGGGACCTCGTGGTGCAACGGTAGCGCGTCTGACTCCAGATCAGAAGGTTGCGTGTTCAAATCACGTCGAGGTCAGGAACTACCATAAGTATTTTTGACATTCGCCTCCCTGCTTCTCTCCTGTTCCTTCTGCCATGAATACGTTGCCATGTGAACTTCAGGAAAATGAATATATATTTTAATGATTATGTTTTTTTTAATCGATACTGAAAGGAAGGAATGGTCATCAATTCTGGTGAAAGTTTCGTAACGAATTCACCAATTGTCACGCGCAGACGTTCAAACCGCACGGCGGCAGCCCTCATTCGCCACGTGGTACGTTTGCCCTCGTTTCTCAGTTCAAGGTTGGGTTCTGTTTACTCATTCAATTGCCAAGCCACTCAGGAACTCACCCACCCACAGACTTACCCATTCAATACCCCACTCACTTATCCGCCCAACTACTCACTCACTATCTGGCCCACCCACTCACACACCATTTTATCTACTCATTCACCCACGCATATACTGATTAATTTGCCAAGTCACTCAGTAACTCACTCACCCACTGACTTACCAACTAACCCGCTGACTCATCCACTCCCTAATTCAGCCACCCAGTGACTCGGTCACGAACCTTGGCTGACTGAAAAATGTGTCCGGGTTTGGTGACCAGTGGAAAGGGTTGCAACCCCTCCACTCATTCACTCACCCACCTACACACGCATTCACTCATTAATTACTTGATGTCTTTGCCAAATCACTCACCCAACAACTCACCTACCCATCCAGTCATTCACCCACTCATTCAGCCACCCACTTATCCACCCATCCAGTAATTCACCCAATCAATCACACACCCACCAACTCACTCAGCCACTCACACGTCCACCCACCTTCTCCCTCACATAGGCTGACTGGGTTTGGCCGATAGTGGAAAGGTTGGCGGTTGTCGGCATCGCCTGATTGCGCAATCAACAGTCGATATCCGCCTTGTTGTTTATATCTAGCGCGTCAGGCCCCTATATTTTAGAGGGGACCTCGTGGCGCAACGGTAGCGCGTCTGACTCCAGATCAGAAGGTTGCGTGTTCAAATCACGTCGAGGTCAGGAACTGCCATAAGTATTTTGTGACATTCGCCTCCTTGCTTCTGCCATGGATACTTTGCCAGTGAACTTCAGGAAAATGAATATATTTGAATGATAATGTTTTTTTTTAATCGACACTGAAAGGAAGGAATGGTCATCAGTTCTGGTGAAAGTTTCGTAACGAATTCACCAATTGTCACGCGCAGACGTTCAAACCGCACGGCAGCAGCCCTAAGTCGCAGCGTGGTACGTTTGCCCTCGTTTCTCAGTTCAAGGTTGGGTTCTGTTTACTCATTCATTTGCCAAGCCACTCAGTAACTCACCCACCCACAGACTTACCCATTCACACCCACACTCACTTATCCGCCCACCTACTCACTCACTAACTCACCCACCCACTCACACATTCACCATTTTATCTACTAATTCACCCACGCATATACTGATTAATTTGCCAAGTCACTCAGTAACTCACTCACTCACCCACTGACTTACCAACTGACCCGCTTACTCATCCACTCCCTAATTCAGCCACCCAGTGACTCGGTCATGAATATTGGCTGACTGAAAAATGTGTCCGGGTTTGGTGACCAGTGGAAAAGGTGGCAACCCATCGACTCGTTCACTCACCCACTCACTCATTCACTCATTAATTATTTGATCTGTTTGCCAAATCACTCACCCACCCACTCGCCCACCCATCTAGTAATTCACCCACTCAATCACACACTCACCCACCAACTCACTCACCCACTCACACGTCCACCCACCTCACTCACATATGCTGACTGGGTTTGGCCGATAGTGGAAAAGTAGGCTATTGTCGACATCGCCCGATTGTGCAATCAATAGTTGACATTCGCCTCCCTGCTTCTCTCCTGTTGCTTCTGCCATGAATACTTTGCCAGTGAACTTCAGGAAAATTAACATATTTTAATGATTGTTTTTTTAATCGATACTGAAAGGAAGGAATGGTCATCATTTCTGGTGAAAGTTTCGTAACGAATACACCAATTGTCACGCGCAGACGTTCAAACCGCACGGCGGCAGTCCTAAGTCGCAGCGTTTTAAGTTTGCCCTCGTTTCTCAGTTCAAGGTTGGGTTCTGTTTACTCATTCATTTGCCAAGCCACTTAGTAACTCACCCACCCACCCACAGACTTACCCATTCACACCCACACTCACTTATCCGCCCACCTACTCACTCACTAACTGACCCACCCACTCACACATTCACCATTTTATCTACTCATTCACCCAAGCATATACTGATTAATTTGCCAAGTCACTCAGTAACTCACTCACGCACTGACTTACCAACTAACCCGCTTACTCATCCTCTCCCTAATTCAGCCACCCAGTGACTCGGTCACGAACCTTGGCTGACTGAAAAATGTGTCCGGGTTTGGTGACCAGTGGAAAAGGTTGCAACCCCTCGACTCGTTCACTCACCCACCCACTCACGCATTCACTCCATAATTATTTGATCTCTTTGCCAAATCACTCACCCAACAACTCACCCACCCATCCAGTAATTCACCCACTCAATCACCCATTCACCCACTCACTCACCCACCCACTCACTCACCCACCCACTCACCCACTCACTCACTCACACGTCCACCCACCTTCTCACTCACATACGCTGACTGGGTTTGGCCGTTCGTGGAAAAGTTGGCGCTTGTCGGCATCGCCCGATTGCGCAATTAATAGTCGATATCCACCTTGTTGTTTATATTTAGCGCGTAAGGCCCCTACATTATAGAGGGGACCTCGTGGCGCAACGGTAGCGCGTCTGACTCCAGATCAGAAGGTTGCGTGTTCAAATCACGTCGAGGTCAGGATTTGGCTTAAACGTTTTTTGACATTCGCCTCCCTGCTTGTCTCCTGTTGCTTCTGCCATGAATACTTTGCCAGTGAACTTCAGGAAAATGAATATATTTTATTCATCATTTATTTTTAATTGACACTGAAGGGAAGGAATGATCATCAGTTCTGGTGAAATTTTCGTAACGAAGTCACCAATTGTCACGCGCAGACCTTCAAACAGCACGGCGGCAGTCCTAAGTCGCCACGACTTGCCCTCGTTTCTCAGTTCAAGGTTGGGTTCTGATTACTCATTCATTTGCCAAGCCACTCAGTAACTCACCCACCGACTTACCCATTCAAACCCACACTCATTTATCCGCCCACCTACTCACTCATTCACCCACTCACCCACCCAACCAGTCATTCACCCATACAATCACCCACTCATTCACCCGCACACCCCCTCACTAACCCACAAACTCACCCACGCACCCATCTAGTCACTCATCCACTCAATCACCTTGGCACCCATCCAGTCATTCATCCACTCAATCACTCACCCACTCACTCACCTAGGCTCACTGGGTTTGGTCGACAGTTGAAAAGTTGGCAACTGCAGGCATTGCGCAATCAATAATCAATATTCACCGTGCTGTGTGTATATTTAGCGCGTCCAGACCGTGCGTTATGCAGAGGACCTCGTGGCGCAACGGTAGCGCGTCTGACTCCAGATCAGAAGGTTGCGTGTTCAAATCACGTCGAGGTCAATCAGTGGCATTTTTTACATTCACCTGTCTGTCACGCTTCTGTTGCAACTGTCACGGATGCCGTGCCAGTGAACTTCAGCACAATCGAAATCGATATTTACGTCATTATCTTTGTTTTGAACGTGAGAAACGGCCGTCGATCCCGGTAAAATTTTCGTAACGAACGCACCGACTGACAAAGTGTGAATGCCCACACTTTGTCCCACCGTACTCAATCTGATGAGACTGGATCATCAATGACCCAGACTGCTTTACTCTGAACTCTACCAAATGCAGCGAGGTCGGGGCTGGTTGCTCCATCCCAGATGTCACAACAGGATTCCAGCTTAGGTCGGAATTTGTGCTTCGTGTGTATATATACATCAACCCAAACCTCCGGTAAACCACGTGGCTTCTCTCCCTGCCCACTGTGACAACAGACTCCGCTCCTGCTCCTCCTCCGTGCAGCAGCAGCAGTGTCGAGGCGCTGCTGTCTCGTCTCATTAGACACCTCCACTCATTCTCCATCCTTCTGCTCTCATTCCCCACCCGTTCTCCTCTCACTTTCCTCTCCCATTCCTTGTCTTGTATCCATTCATCACATCCTTGATTCTACCCCCCCCCCCCTTCCAATGGTTGCGACAGGCATACAAAATAACAAGGGGTAGCGACCGTTGTTCTAAATTAAATGCCGCTCTGTTCAGAGCCGTGCATTTGCTCGTGGTTAAAAAAAGGATATCATCGGACGGTTGGAAAGTAAACACTTTGGAATTTCGTCAGCATCTCATCTGTCCCAAAATAAAGTTTCGCGTCAAATTTGGCTCCAAGTCTAACAGAGAGAGAGAGAGGTCTTTGTCGGGTGATAATCAACATCCCTCGTGCTGTGTGCAGTGAAAGTCGTGGGGACCTCGTGGCGCAACGGTAGCGCGTCTGACTCCAGATCAGAAGGTTGCGTGTTCAAATCACGTCGAGGTCACACAGTGTTTTTTTGCTGTTTAACATTCGCCTCTTCGACCACTACTGCCACCGTGGCCATGCACGTGAATTTCAGGACAATCAAAATGTGTTCCATGACAATGGTTTATCGGATCTGAAGGTCAGGAAGCAGTCGGTGGAATTCGGCTAAAGAATGCAGCGATTGGTACGCGCAAACTCCCAAACCGCACGGCCTACTCCTCCACACAGCATATCCATCTTAAAAGAGGTGAGAGTACCCACACTTTCGTACTGAATCAGAGACGGCTGGATCATCATTTACCCTGACAGCTTTCCTCTGAACTCTGTCCAGTGCAGCGAGGCAGTAATTGGGTGCTTCACCCCCAGATTTCAAACCAAGTTTCCAGCTTAGGTCAGAATTCGTGCTTTGTACATCTATTCATAGAAGTCACCCCACGTCTTCTGTAAACCACGTGGCTTCTGTGTGGCCACCCCCACTCTGAACCGCTCTCCCCACCCACTGTGAAAACAGACTCCGCTCCTCCTCCTCCGTGCCGCAGCAACAGCAGAGTCGAGGCGCTGCCCTTGCAGCCTCTTCCCCACGATCCTCCTCTCCCTCCCCCCTCCCCCCATCTTCTCAGCTACTTCTCCATCCTTCGCCTCTCATTCCCCATTCTTTCTCACCTCTGTCTTGGCTCCATGTCTCACAGAGAGAGAGAGAGGTCTTTGTCGGGCGATAATCAACATCCCCCGTGCTGTGTGCAATGAACGTCGTGGGGACCTCGTGGCGCAACGATAGCGCGTCTGACTCCACATCAGAAGGGTGCGTGTTCAAATCACGTTGAGGTGTCAGAACGTCTTGTTTGATCAATTTTACTTTCGCCTCTTCTGCCGCGAATGCCACGGTCACCATGCTCGTGAATTTCAGGACAATCAAAATATGTTCCATTGCAATGGTTTATCGAATCTGAACATCAGGAAGCAGTCGGTGGAATTCGCCTAAAGAAACGCAGCGATTGGCACTCTCAAACCGCATGGCATACTCTTCCACACATCATATACATCTTGGAAGAGGTGAGAGTACCCACACTTTACTTCAGCGTACTTAAATCAGAGAGGGCTGGATCATCAATTACACTGCTGGCTTTACTCTGTACTCTATCCAGTGGAACGAGGCAGTGTATCTATTCATTTCCATCACCCCACGCCGTCTGTAATTCACGTTGCTTCTGTGTGGCCACACCCACTCTGAATCCCTCTCCCCGCCCACTGTGAAAACAGACTCCGCTCCTTCTCCAGCTTCCTCTTCCTCCTTCCTGTCGACAGGCGTCAATTCCGGGTCCGTGTCGAACCGAGAGAAACGCTCCTTGGCGATTATCAACACTTTTTTCAGTCAGCCAACGTTATGGACCGAGTCACTGGGTGGCTGAATTAGGGAGTGGATGAGTAAGCGGGTTAGTGGGCAAGTCAGTGGGTGAGTGAGTTACTGAGTGACTTGGCAAATTTATCAGTAAATGAGTGGGTGAATTAGTGGATGAAAGGGTGCGTGTGTGAGTGCGTGGGTGAGTTAGCGAGGGAGTGGCTTAGCTAATGAATGAGTGAACAGGAATCGACCTTGAACGGGGGCCGCCGCCCTCGGCGGGTGGTGGTGAAAGCGTCACAGCGCTTTCTCCCCCACCCCCAACACATAAACACGCACATGCACTCACGTAGGGCCTCGTGGGGGGGTCACCTGCCCCTAAGTTTTTACCCGAGGGACCCCCTCGTGGGGGTGCTCCACGGTTTCTCAGGGCCAGGGAATTGGCAGAGCCCCTCGCAGGCCGAATGACGCTGCGGCGTCCGTGGATTAACTTAAAATTGTACGGCCACGGCGAACTCACTGAGAACCGCAGTGAGGAAATGCCCAAGGCACACGCAACGGCAGGCAGGCAGTGGGCGGGGTGGCGCAGATTGACCTTTAAGGTCTGTAAACGATGTGTGCGATCACCACAATCACGATCACCACAAACTGGAGCATGATCACCACAAACTGGAGTGCGATCACCACAAACTGGCACACAATCAACACAAACTGGAGCATGATCACCACAAACTGGCACACGATCACCACAAACTGGAGCGCGATCACCACAAACTGGAGCATGATCACCACAAACTGGAGCATGATCACCACAAACTGGCACACGATCACCACAAACTGGAGCGTGATCACCACAAACTGGAGCATGATCACCACAAACTGGAGCACGATCACCACAAACTGGAGCACGATCACCACAAACTGGAGCATGATCACCACAAACTGGAGTGCGATCACCACAAACTGAAGCATGATCACCACAAACTGGCACACGATCACCACAAACTGGAGTGCGATCACCACAAACTGGAGCATGATCACCACAAACTGGAGCACGATCACCACAAACTGGCACACGATCACCACAACCTGGCACACGATCACCACAAACTGGAGCGCGATCACCACAAACTGGAGCGCGACCACCACAAACTGGCACACGACCACCACAAACTGGCACACATCGGTTAAATAATGGGAAGGCGGGGCGTCGGAGAGGGGGGATAATCCGATTGGCCAGGGGCGGGAAATCCGAGGCTGCCGATTGGATAAGGGGCCAGCAGGACGGCGGCACGTAGGCTTTGAAGTTGAAGCATAAAAAGGGACGGATTCGGGAAGCTGGCGGTCCTTTTTGCGCCGGGGGTCAACTGGAGAGAGGGATCGAGGAGTCGTCATCCCCACTGCTACTCGAACGTCTGAGAGACGGGTCAGAGAGCAGCCGGGTCCAGTTTCCCAGCCAAAGCCACGTGCAGCCTCGCCTTTCCGCTGCTTCCTACACCTCGAGGTCGGAGCGTAAGTACAGAGTGGAGAGGTAAGTCCGAGGAGAAAATCCCGTAGAGGGGTGAGTAGGGAGTGACTAGGCAAATTGAGCCCTAAACAGCCGGGAGATAGGACAGGCCTGCCCTGCTGACCCGCACTAACACGAGTAGAATCATTCTAGTTAAATAGAGAAGAAACCACCAGTAGACATTAAACCGTGTCGTGTTGTCTCTGTGAGTACGGGGAGGGAGGGGTGGTGCGTGGTGTGGTGAGCCTGTGCGTTGCGTGGTGTCTTGTGTTTGCGCACGAGCGCAATATTTTGCCCGCGCGTGCGCGTTGACTTGTGAGCCCGTGGGTTGTGGTGCCCCCGCGTGTTCTGTACGCGGGGGCACTCTCGCCGTTGCGCGGCTCGTGGTTGGCGTGCACGAGAAGGGCACCGCGGCGTATCTGCGAGTTGGTCAGTGCAGCTAGTTAAGTCGTGCCCCGAGGAGCAGCAGCTAAGGGGGGCGAGAGCAGGAGGACGGTGGGTCACGGGAGATCGGGGAGACGGGGGGCAGTCTCCCGAACACATTCGTCACGAGATTTGCACCAGAACTGACGACAATTCCTTCCCTGCGGAGTCGATAAAAAAACCACGGCAAATAATTATATATATATATCACATTTCTTGAAGTATCCATGGGAGAATGCAACAGGAGAGGTGCAGGGACGGGAATGTCAAAAATATGATAGTTGTTTTTTTACCCTTTTATCTGGCAACAAAACTGACGCATTTTTGACAAGGAGTCATGTTTACATTGGCCACAATACCTGCGGTCGGAACGCAAACAAAACACAACAACTCTGATAATGTATTTGGCACTGTCCTTGAAATTGATTGGTCCACACCCGAGACAGCTTTCTTTCATACATTATCAGAGATGTGTTTTTTGTTTGCGTTCCGACCGCAGGTATTGTGGTCAATGTAAACATGACTCCTTGTCAAAAAGGTGTCAGTTTTGTTGCCAGATAAAAGGGTAAGAAACCAATTATCATATTTTGTTACTGCCAAATGAGGTTTCCAATAATGTCAAAAACACTTATGACGATTCCTGACCTCGACGTGATTTGAACACGCAACCTTCTGATCTGGAGTCAGACGCGCTACCATTGCGCCACGAGGTCCCCTCTATAGTGTAGGGGCTTGACGTGCTAAATATAAACAACAAGGTGGATATCGACTGTTGATTGCGCAATCGGGCGATGCCGACATCGCCGACTTTTTCACTTTCGGCCAAACCCAGTCAGTCTATGTGAGTGAGAAGGTGAGTGAACGTGTGAGTGGGTGAGTGAGGGGGTAGGTGAGTGGGTGAATTACTGGATTGGTGGGTGAGTTGGTGGGTGAGTGATTTGGCAAAGAGATCAAATCATTAATGAGTGAATGCGTGAATGGGTGGGTGAGTGAACGAGTCGATGGGTTGCAACCTTTTCCACTGGTCACCAAACCCGGACACATTTTTCAGTCAGCCAAGGTTCGTGACCGAGTCACTGGGTGGCTGAATTAGGGAGTGGATGAGTAAGCGGGTTAGTTGGTAAGTCAGTGGGTGAGTGAGTTACTGAGTGACTTGGCAAATTAATCAGTATATGCGTGGGTGAATTAGTAGATAAAATGGTGAATGTGTGAGTGGGTGGGTCAGATAGTGAGTGAGTAGGTGGGTGGATAATTGAGTGTGGGTGTGAATGGGTAAGTCGGTGGGTGAGTTACTGAGTGGCTTGGCAAATGAATGAGTAAACAGAACCCAACCTTGAACTGAGAAACGAGGGCAAACGTACCACGTGGCGACTTAGGGCTGCCGCCGTGCGGTTTCAACGTCTGCGCGTGACAATTGGTGTATTCGTTACGAAATTTTCACCAGAACTGATGACCATTCCTTCCTTTCAGTGTCGATTAAAAAAAACATGATCATTAAAATATGTTTATTTTCCTGAAGTTCACTGGCAAAGTATCCATGGCAGAAGCAACAGGCGAGAAGCAGGGAAGCGAATGTCACAAAATACTGATGGTAGTTCCTGACCTCGACGTGATTTGAACACGCAACCTTCTGATGTGGAGTCAGACGCGCTACCGTTGCGACACGAGGTCCCCACGACTTTCACCGCACACAGCACGAGGGATGTTGATTATCGCCCGACAAAGACATGGAGCCAAGTTTGACGCGGAACTTTATTTTGGGACAGATGAGATGCTGACGAAATACCAAAGTGTTTACTTTACAACCGTCCGATGATATCCTTTTTTAACCACGAGCAAATGTACGGCTCTGAACAGAGTGGCTTTTAATTTAGAACAACGGTCGCTACCCCTTGTAATTTTGTATGCCTGTCGCAACCATTGGAAGGGGGGGGGGGTAGAATCAAGGATGTGATGAATGGATACAAGACAAGGAATGGGAGAGGAAAGTGAGAGGAGAACGGGTGGGGAATGAGAGCAGAAGGATGGAGAATGAGTGGAGGTGTCTAATGAGACGAGACAGCAGCGCCTCGACACTGCTGCTGCTGCTGCACGGAGGAGGAGCAGGAGCGGAGTCTGTTGTCACAGTGGGCAGGGAGAGAAGCCACGTGGTTTACCGGAGGCTTGGGTTGATGTATATATACTCACGAAGCACAAATTCCGACCTGAGCTGGAATCCTGTTGTCACATCTGGGATGGAGCAACCAGCTCCGACCTCGCTGCATTTGGTAGAGTTCAGAGTAAAGCAGTCTGGGTAATCGATGATCCAGTCTCATCAGATTGAGTACGGTGGGACAAAGTGTGGGCGTTCACACTTTGTCAGTCGGTGCGTTCGTTACAACAATTTCACCGGAATCGACGGCCGTTTCCTCACTTTCAAAACAAAGATAATGACGTAAATATCGATTTCGATTGTGCTGAAGTTCACTGGCACGGCATCCGTGACAGTTGCAACAGAAGCGTGACAGACAGGTGAATGTAAAAAATGCCGCTGATTGACCTCGACGTGATTTGAACACGCAACCTTCTGATCTGGAGTCAGACGCGCTACCGTTGCGCCACGAGGTCCCCACGACTTTCGCTGCACACAGCACGAGGGATGTTGATTATCGCCCGACAAAGAAATGGAGCCAAGTTTGACGCGGAATTCTAGATTTGTTGTTGTTTTATTTTCACCTACGTGACTTTACCCAATAGAACCAAAGAGTTTGACGCGGAACTTTATTTTGGGACAGATGAGATGCTGACGAAATACCAAAGTGTTTACTTTCCAACCGTCCGATAATATCCTTTTTTTAACCACGAGCAAATGTACGGCTCTGAACAGAGTGGCATTTAATTTAGAACAACGGTCGCTACCCCTTGTAATTTTGTATGCCTGTCGCAACCATTGGAAGGGGGGGGGGGGGGGTAGAATCAAGGATGTGATGAATGGATACAAGACAAGGAATGGGAGAGGAAAGTGAGAGGAGAACGGGTGGGGAATGAGAGCAGAAGGATGGAGAATGAGTGGAGGTGTCTAATGAGACGAGACAGCAGCGCCTCGACACTGCTGCTGCTGCTGCACGGAGGAGGAGCAGGAGCGAAGTCTGTTGTCACAGTGGGCAGGGAGAGAAGCCACGTGGTTTACCGGAGGCTTGGGTTGATGTATATATACACACGAAGCACAAATTCCGACCTGAGCTGGAATCCTGTTGTCACATCTGGGGTGGAGCAACCAGCTCCGACCTCGCTGCATTTGGTAGAGTTCAGAGTAAAGCAGTCTGGGTCATTGATGATCCAGTCTCATCAGATTGAGTACGGTGGGACAAAGTGTGGGCATTCACACTTTGTCAGTCGGTGCGTTCGTTACGAAAATTTTACCGGGATCGACGGCCGTTTCTCACGTTCAAAACAAAGATAATGACGTAAATATCGATTTCGATTGTGCTGAAGTTCACTGGAACGGCATCCGTCACAGTTGCAACAGAAGTGTGACAAACAGGTGAATGTAAAAAATGCCACTGATTGACCTCGACGTGATTTGAACACGCAACCTTCTGATCTGGAGTCAGACGCGCTACCGTTGCGCCACGAGGTCCTCTCCATAACGCAGGGTCTGGACGCGCTAAAAATATACACAGCACGGTGAATATTGATTGTTGATTGCGCAATGCCTGCAGTTGCCAACTTTTCAACTGTCGACCAAACCCAGTGAGCCTAGTTGAGTGAGTGGGTGAGTGATTGAGTGGATGAATGACTGGATGGGTGCCAAGGTGATTGAGTGGATGAGTGACTGGATGGGTGCGTGGGTGAGTTTGTGGGCTAGTGAGGGGGTGTGCGGGTGAATGAGTGGGTGATTGTATGGGTGAATGACTGGTTGGGTGGGTGAGTGGGTGAATGAGTGAGTAGGTGGGCGGATAAGTGAGTGTGGGTTTGAATGGGTAAGTCGGTGGGTGAGTTACTGAGTGGCTTGGCAAATGAATGAGTAATCAGAACCCAACCTTGAACTGAGAAACGAGGGCAAACGTACCACGTGGCGACTTAGGGCTGCCGCCGTGCGGTTTGAACGTCTGCGCATGACAATTGGTGAATTCGTTACGAAACTTTCACCATGATGACCATTCCTTCCCTTCAGTGTCAATAAAAAAATACATGATTCATGAAATATATTCATTTTCCTGAAGTTCACTGGCAAAATATCCATGGCAGAAGCAACAGGAGACAAGCAGGGAGGCGAATGTCAAAAAACGTTTAAGCCAAATCCTGACCTCGACGTGATTTGAACACGCAACCTTCTGATCTGGAGTCAGACGCACTACCGTTGCGCCACGAGGTCCCCTCTATCGTGTAGGGGCTTGATGCGCTACATATAAACAAGGTGGATACATACTTCACTTGGAATGGAACTTTCTACAAACAAACTGAGGGCACCCCAATGGGCTCCCCCCTTTCTCCAGTTATAGCTAACATTTTCATGGAGAAATTTGAGACTGACGCCATCCAGACTGCCACTCTGCGCCCAACCTTATGGAAGAGGTACGTGGATGACACTTTTGTCATCTGGCCACATGGCCGGCCTGCTCTAGACCAATTCTTCGACCACATCAATTCCATACACCCAGCCATCAGATTTACCATGGAAGTCGAAATAGATGGCAAGATCCCTTTTTTGGATGTCCTAATTAAAAAGAGACCTGATGGTTCAATGAGCCACTCTGTCTACTGGAAAGCTACCCATACGGATGCTTATCTGAAACCGGATTCCCACCACCATCCATCACAGAAGAATTCTCTCATCAAGACTCTGTATCATAGAGCCCAATGCATATCCGACCAGGAACACATAAGCAGTGAACTCAAGCACGTACACCAAGCTCTTAGGGCTAATGGTTACTCCGACTATACAATCCGCAAAGCTATCACTCAAACCATGAAGAAGAACCCTCTTGAGGAGCCTTTCAAAACCATCACTTTACCCTACATTGCAGGGATCACAAAAAAGATCTCCAAAATCTTGAATAAACACAAGATCCAGGTCCGTTTCAACACATTACATAAAATCCGTGATCTGGTTCCGTCTGTAAAAGATGTGATTCCGGACATACAATACCCTGGTGTCTACAAACTAAGTTGCCTCTGTGGTAGTAGTTACATTGGAGAAACCAAACGCCATGTCTCGGACCGCATTCGTGAACACAATGCAGACCTTAAACACGGTAGGACCAACACCTCGGCCATAGCAGATCATTGTTCTAATTCAGTAGGCTCACATGCCATTGACTTTTCCAAGACAGAGGTTCTTTGTAAGCCATCTGGCTTCCATGAGAGATTCGTTCATGAGGCTATCCACATATACAAGCACAGAGACAATTTCAACCGAGAAGATGGATTCTATCTTAGCAATCATTGGAAAGATTTGATAAACCATTTCAGTTCTTAATTGATTGTTCACGCTTACAGTGGCTTTCAGACAGCATACATTATAAAAAATTTCGTCTCCCCCCTCCTCTTTTCAAAATATAGATGGACTAGTCCTGGGTAAACTGCCAAATCGCTGCGCATGGCGCTAACGTTTTTTTTTATAAATAAAGAAATGCGCCGTTTAAAAATAAATTTATGCAAACCAACACACCTGAAGATGACCGTTTGAGTTATGGTCGAAACGTCGTGAGAATTTTTTATTGTTTTATATATATTTTATTATTTTGTTGTTTCTCTTCAACGTGACTTTACCGAAAAAACTAAGAATATGAATTACTGCAGTCACGAAAGCTTTAAATCAAAAATGTAAGGTGGATATCGACTATTGATTGCGCAATCGGGCGATGCCGACAACCGACAACTTTTCCACGAACGGCCAAACCCAGTCAGCCTATGTGAGTGAGAAGGTGGGTGGACGTGTGAGTGGGTGAGTGAGTGGGTAGGTGAGTGTGTGATTGAGTGGATGAATTACTGGATGGGTGGGTGAGTTGGTGGGTGAGTGATTTGGCAAAGAGATCAAATAATTAATGAGTGAATGAGTGAGTGGGTGAGTGAACGAGTCGAGGGGTTGCCACCTTTTCCACTGGTCACCAAACCCGGACACATTTTTCAGTCAGCCAAGGTTCGTGACCGAGTCACTGGGTGGCTGAATTAGGGAGAGGATGAGTAAGCGGATTAGTGGGTAAGTCAGTGGGTGAGTGGGTTACTGAGTGACTTGGCAGCTGGGTGGGGAGGGTGGGGAGGGGCTGGGTGGGGAGGGTGGGGCTGGGTGGGAGGGGTCGGGCTGGGTGGGGAGGGTGGGGAGGGTGGGGCCGAGTGGGAGGGGTGGGGCTGGGTGGGGAGGGGCTGGTCACCCCGTGGTGCCCTTATAAAACTCAACCTTTAACCTACTCACGCCGGCTTGTGCCCGCCCTCACAGTCGGGCATATTGTGCGGAATACACCACGTGGTGCCGCCGTTGACCCTGGCCATTGACCGAGCAACCCAACGTTCCTACCAGCTCCCTCCGCAAGAGAATGTGTTTTGATGGTCCTGAAATTCACCAGCATGACATTAGCGACAGAAGACGCGAATGTAAAAAAGAGGACAAAAAAAACACGTTCTGACCTCGACGTGATTTGAACACGCAACCTTCTGATCTGGAGTCAGACGCGCTACCGTTGCGCCACGCAGTCCCCACGAAATCCACCGCACACAGCAAGGGAGATGTTGATTATCGCTTAACAAGGAGCCACTCTCTCTCTGTTAGACATGGAGCCAAATTTGACGCGAAACTTTCTCTGAGACAGATGCGGTCCCGACAAAAGACAAAACCCTTCATTTACCAACCAGTGGAAGATGTTTGATTGAATTGGGAACAAATGTGATGATTGCTTGTGTTGCAGTCGAAACGTCGTGAGAATTTTATGGTATTATATTTTTATTATTTTATTGTTTCCCTTCTACGTGACTTTACCGAAAGAACCAAGAATATGAATCCCTGCAGTCACGAAAGCTTTAAATAAAAATGTAATGTAATTTATCTTCAAAAACTAATTGAACAAATCCTCATTTCATTTCGAATAATTATTGCACCTTACTAGCAACGTTGCACCCATTATGCCAACACGGATAGGGTAGAAGAGTCAAGGATGTGATGATGAATAAGAAAATAAAAATGAACGAGACAGGTGGAAGAGAGGGGATATTTAATGAGGAGTGAGAGGAGAAAGATGGAAACGGAGCAGAGAAAATGGGAGCAATGGGAGAGAGAGGAGGATCGGGAGGAAGAGGCAGAATCATCGCCTTCACGCTGCTGCTGCTGCAGTACGGAGGAGGAGCGGAGTCTGTTTTCACAGTGGGCGGGGAGAGCGGTTCAGAGTGGGTGGTGGCCACACAGAAGCCACGTGGTTAACGGGAGGTTTGGTTTGATCTCGATAGAGAGATACAGATCTGTAGATGAGAGTCTAGGGGTTCAGACTGGGGGCCGCCACACAGAAGCCACCCGACAAACGAAAGGCGTTAGGTGATGTAAATGAATTAATGTACAAAAGCACGAATTCCGGACCAAGTTTTAATCCTGTTCTGAAACTGGGGTGGAGCAGCAAAAAACTGCCTCGCTGCAGTGGACAGAGTTCAGAGTAAAGCCGTCAGGATAAATGATGATCCAGTCCTCTCTGGCTCAGTTCGCTGAAGTAAAGTATGGGTACTCTCACCTCTTCTAAGAAGGACATGCTGTGTGCAAGAGTAGGCCTTGCGGTTTGGGAGTTTGTGCGTGCCAATCGCTGAATTCTTTTGGGGAATTTCACAGACTGCTTCCTGACTTTCAGATTCGATAAACAATTGTCATGGGACATATTTTGATTGTCCTGAATTTCACGACCACGGTAACAAAAACATTAGCGATAGAAGAGGCGAATGTACAATAGAATAAAATACACTTTCTGACCTCGACGTGATTTGAACACGCAATCTTCTAGATCTGGAGTCAGACGCGCTATCGTTGCGCCACGAGGCCCCCACGACGTTCACTGCACACAGCACGAGGGATGTTGATTTTCGCCCGACAAAGACCTCTCTCTCTCTTTCTGTGAGACATGGAGCCAAGTTTGACGCGAAACTTTCTCTGAAACAGATGCGGTGGCCGACAGAAGACCAAACCGTTCATTTACCAATCACTGAAAGATGTTTTCTTGGCTGGGAACGAATGTAATATAATTTATCTTCATGAACTAACTCTGAACAAATCATGATTTTATTTCGAATCATTATTGCCCCTTACTAGCAACGTTGTACCCGTGACGCCAACACGGGTAGGGTAGAAGAGTCAAGGATGTGATGATGACTGGGAAAATCAAAATGAACGGGAGAGGGAAGAGAGGGGAGACTGAATGAGGAGTGAGAGGAGAACGATGGAGAAGTAGCGGAGAAAATGGGGGGGGGGGGGGAGAGGAGAGAGGAGGATCGTGAGGAAGAGGCTGCATGAGCAGTGCCTCGACTCTGCTGTTGCTGCGGCATGGAGGAGGAGGAGCGGAGTCTGTTTTCACAGTGGGCAGGGAGAGCGGTTCAGAGTGGGGGTGGCCACATAGAAGCCACGTGGTTTACAGAAGGCGTGGGGTGACTTCTATGAATAGATGTACAAAGCTGGGATTCTGACCTAAGCTGGAAACTTGGTTTGAAATCTGGGGGTGGAGCACCCAATTACTGCCTCGCTGCACTGGACAGAGTCCAGAGGAAAGTCGTCAGGGTGAATGATGATCCAGCCGTCTCTGATTCAGTACGCTAAAGTAAAGTGTGGGTACTCTCACCTCTTCCAAGATGTATATGCTGTGTGGAAGAGTAGGCAGTAGTTGACGCGTGACAATCGGTGCGTTCTTTACAGGAATTCCACCGATTGCTTCCTGACTTTCAGATTTGATTAACAATTGTCATGGAAGATATTTTGATTGTCCTGAAATTCACGTGCATGGTCACCGTGGCATAAGCGGTAGAAGAAGAGAATGTATTCAAAAAAAGCACGTCTTGACCTCGACGTGATTTGAACACGCAACCTTCTGATCTGGAGTCAGACGCGCTACCGTTGCGCCACGAGGCCCCCTCAACTTTCACCGCACACAGCACGAGGGATGTTGATTATCGCCCGACAAGAAGATTCTCTCTCTCTCTGTTAGACATGGGGCCGAGTTTGACTTGAAACTTTCTGAGTTTGATGCGGTGCCGACAAAAGACCAAACCGTTCATTTACCAACCAGTGGAAGATGTTTTCTTGACGGTGAATAAACGTCAGGTCATTTTTAGGAACTAATTCCGAGTAATCCTCATTTCATTTCGAATAAGTATTGCCGCTCGCTATCCACGTTGTAGCCGTGGCGCCAACACGGGAAGGTGAGAAGAGTCAAGGATGTGATGATGATGAATGGGAAAAACAAAAGGAACGCGAGAGGGAAGAGAGAGGGGAGAAAGAATGGGGAATCAGAGGCGAAGGATGGAGAAGGAGCTGAGAAAATGGGGGGAAGGGGGGGAGAGGAGAGAGGAGGATCGTGAGGAAGAGTCTGCAGGAGCAGTGCCTCGACTCTGCTGCTGTTGCTGTACGGACGAGGAGCGGAGTCTGTTTTCACAGTGGGCGGGGAGAGGAGTTCAGAGTGGGTGTGGCCACACACAAGCCACGTGGTTTACATAATGCGTGGGGTGACTTCTATGAATAGATGTACAAAGCACGAATTCTGTCCTAAGCTGGAGACCTGCTTTGAAATCTGGGGTGGACCACCCAATTGCTGCCTCGATGCACTGGACAGAGTTCAGAGTAAAGCTGTCAGGGCACATGATGATCCAGCTCACTTTGATTCAATACGCTAAAGTAAAGTGTGGGTACTCTCACCTCTTCCAAGATGTATATGCTGTGTGGAAGAGTAGGCCGTAATTGACGACTGGCCAATCGGTGCGTTCTTTACAGGAATTCCATCGATTGATTCCTGACTTTCAGATTCGATAAACAATTGTCATGGAACATATTTTGATTGTCCTGAAATCAATGTGCATTGTTCACGTGGCAAAAGCGGTAGAAAAGGCGAATGTAAAATGTATCAAAAAGCACGTTCTGACCTCGACGTGATTTGAACACGCAACCTTCTCATCTGGAGTCAAACGCGCTACCGTTGTACCACGAGGCCCCCACGACGTTCACTGCGCACAGCACGAGGGATGTTGATTATCGCCCGACAAAGACCTCTCTCTCTCTGTCAGACATGGAGCCAAGTTTGACGCAAAACTTTCTCTGAAACAGATGCGGTGGCCGACAGAAGACCAAACCGTTCATTTACCAACCACTGAAAGATGTTTTCTTGGCTGGGAACGAATGTAATATAATTCATCTTCATGAACTAACTCTGAACAAATCATGATTTCATTTCGAATCATTATTGCCCCTTACTAGCAACGTTGTACCCGTGACGCCAACACGGGCAGGGGAGAAGAGTCAAGGATGTGATGATGACTGGGAAAATCAAAATGAACGGGAGAGGGAAGAGAGGGGAGACTGAATGAGGAGTGAGAGGAGAACGATGGAGAAGTAGCGGAGAAAATGGGGGGGGGGGGGAGAGGAGAGAGGAGGATCGTGAGGAAGAGGCTGCATGAGCAGTGCCTCGACTCTGCTGTTGCTGCGGCACGGAGGAGGAGGAGGAGCGGAGTCTGTTTTCACAGTGGGCGGGGAGAGCGGTTCAGAGTGGGGGTGGCCACACAGAAGCCACGTGGTTTACAGAAGGCGTGGGGTGACTTCTATGAATAGATGTACAAAGCTGGGATTCTGACCTAAGCTGGAAACTTGGTTTGAAATCTGGGGGTGGAGCACCCAATTACTGCCTCGCTGCACTGGACAGAGTCCAGAGGAAAGTCGTCAGGGTGAATGATGATCCAGCCGTCTCTGATTCAACACGCTAAAGTAAAGTGTGGGTACTCTCACCTCTTCCAAGATGTATATGCTGTGTGGAAGAGTAGGCAGTAGTTGACGCGTGACAATCGGTGCGTTCTTTACAGGAATTCCACCGATTGCTTCCTGACTTTCAGATTTGATTAACAATTGTCATGGAAGATATTTTGATTGTCCTGAAATTCACGTGCATGGTCACCGTGGCATAAGCGGTAGAAGAAGAGAATGTATTAAAAAAAAGCACGTCTTGACCTCGACGTGATTTGAACACGCAACCTTCTGATCTGGAGTCAGACGCGCTACCGTTGCGCCACGAGGCCCCCTCAACTTTCACCGCACACAGCACGAGGGATGTTGATTATCGCCCGACAAGAAGATTCTCTCTCTCTCTGTTAGACATGGGGCCGAGTTTGACTTGAAACTTTCTGAGTTTGATGCAGTGCCGACAAAAGACCAAACCGTTCATTTACCAACCAGTGGAAGATGTTTTCTTGACGGTGAATAAACGTCAGGTCATTTTTAGGAACTAATTCCGAGTAATCCTCATTTCATTTCGAATAAGTATTGCCGCTCGCTATCCACGTTGTAGCCGTGGCGCCAACACGGGAAGGTGAGAAGAGTCAAGGATGTGATGATGATGAATGGGAAAAACAAAAGGAACGCGAGAGGGAAGAGAGAGGGGAGAAAGAATGGGGAATCAGAGGCGAAGGATGGAGAAGGAGCTGAGAAAATGGGGGGGGGGGGGGGAGAGGAGAGAGGAGGATCGTGAGGAAGAGTCTGCAGGAGCAGTGCCTCGACTCTGCTGCTGTTGCTGTACGGACGAGGAGCGGAGTCTGTTTTCACAGTGGGCAGGGAGAGCAGTTCAGAGTGGGTGTGGCCACACACAAGCCACGTGGTTTACATAATGCGTGGGGTGACTTCTATGAATAGATGTACAAAGCTGGGATTCTGACCTAAGCTGGAGACCTGCTTTGAAACCTGGGGTGGAGCACCCAGTTGCTGCCTCGATGCACTGGACAGAGTTCAGAGTAAAGCTGTCAGGGCACATGATGATCCAGCTCCCTCTGATTCAATACGCTAAAGTAAAGTGTGGGTACTCTCACCTCTTCCAAGACGTATATGCTGTGTGGAAGAGTATGCCGTAATTGACGCGTGCCAATCGGTGCGTTCTTTACAGGAATTCCATCGATTGATTCCTGACTTTCAGATTCGATAAACAATTGTCATGGAACATATTTTGATTGTCCTGAAATTAATGTGCATTGTCACCGTGGCAAAAGCGGTAGAAGAGGCGAATGTAAAATGTATTAAAAAAAACACGTTCTGACCTCGACGTGGTTTGAACACGCAACCGTCTCATCTGGAGTCAGACGCGCTACCGTTGTACCACGAGGCCACCACGACGTTCACTCCACACAGCACGAGGGATGTTGATTATCGCCCGACAAAGACCTCTCTCTCTCTGTCAGACATGGAGCCAAGTTTGACGCAAAACTTTCTCTGAAACAGATGCGGTGGCCGACAGAAGACCAAACCGTTCATTTACCAACCACTGAAAGATGTTTTCTTGGCTGGGAACGAATGTAATATAATTCATCTTCATGAACTAACTCTGAACAAATCATGATTTCATTTCGAATCATTATTGCCCCTTACTAGCAACGTTGTACCCGTGACGCCAACACGGGCAGGGGAGAAGAGTCAAGGATGTGATGATGACTGGGAAAATCAAAATGAACGGGAGAGGGAAGAGAGGGGAGACTGAATGAGGAGTGAGAGGAGAACGATGGAGAAGTAGCGGAGAAAATGGGGGGGGGGGGGGGAGAGGAGAGAGGAGGATCGTGAGGAAGAGGCTGCATGAGCAGTGCCTCGACTCTGCTGTTGCTGCGGCACGGAGGAGGAGGAGGAGCGGAGTCTGTTTTCACAGTGGGCGGGGAGAGCGGTTCAGAGTGGGGGTGGCCACACAGAAGCCACGTGGTTTACAGAAGGCGTGGGGTGACTTCTATGAATAGATGTACAAAGCTGGGATTCTGACCTAAGCTGGAAACTTGGTTTGAAATCTGGGGGTGGAGCACCCAATTACTGCCTCGCTGCACTGGACAGAGTCCAGAGGAAAGTCGTCAGGGTGAATGATGATCCAGCCGTCTCTGATTCAACACGCTAAAGTAAAGTGTGGGTACTCTCACCTCTTCCAAGATGTATATGCTGTGTGGAAGAGTAGGCAGTAGTTGACGCGTGACAATCGGTGCGTTCTTTACAGGAATTCCACCGATTGCTTCCTGACTTTCAGATTTGATTAACAATTGTCATGGAAGATATTTTGATTGTCCTGAAATTCACGTGCATGGTCACCGTGGCATAAGCGGTAGAAGAATAGAATGTATTCAAAAAAAGCACGTCTTGACCTCGACGTGATTTGAACACGCAACCTTCTGATCTGGAGTCAGACGCGCTACCGTTGCGCCACGAGGCCCCCTCAACTTTCACCGCACACAGCACGAGGGATGTTGATTATCGCCCGACAAGAAGATTCTCTCTCTCTCTGTTAGACATGGGGCCGAGTTTGACTTGAAACTTTCTGAGTTTGATGCAGTGCCGACAAAAGACCAAACCGTTCATTTACCAACCAGTGGAAGATGTTTTCTTGACGGTGAATAAACGTCAGGTCATTTTTAGGAACTAATTCCGAGTAATCCTCATTTCATTTCGAATAAGTATTGCCGCTCGCTATCCACGTTGTAGCCGTGGCGCCAACACGGGAAGGTGAGAAGAGTCAAGGATGTGATGATGATGAATGGGAAAAACAAAAGGAACGCGAGAGGGAAGAGAGAGGGGAGAAAGAATGGGGAATCAGAGGCGAAGGATGGAGAAGGAGCTGAGAAAATGGGGGGGGGGGGGGGAGAGGAGAGAGGAGGATCGTGAGGAAGAGTCTGCAGGAGCAGTGCCTCGACTCTGCTGCTGTTGCTGTACGGACGAGGAGCGGAGTCTGTTTTCACAGTGGGCAGGGAGAGCAGTTCAGAGTGGGTGTGGCCACACACAAGCCACGTGGTTTACATAATGCGTGGGGTGACTTCTATGAATAGATGTACAAAGCTGGGATTCTGACCTAAGCTGGAGACCTGCTTTGAAACCTGGGGTGGAGCACCCAGTTGCTGCCTCGATGCACTGGACAGAGTTCAGAGTAAAGCTGTCAGGGCACATGATGATCCAGCTCCCTCTGATTCAATACGCTAAAGTAAAGTGTGGGTACTCTCACCTCTTCCAAGACGTATATGCTGTGTGGAAGAGTATGCCGTAATTGACGCGTGCCAATCGGTGCGTTCTTTACAGGAATTCCATCGATTGATTCCTGACTTTCAGATTCGATAAACAATTGTCATGGAACATATTTTGATTGTCCTGAAATTAATGTGCATTGTCACCGTGGCAAAAGCGGTAGAAGAGGCGAATGTAAAATGTATTAAAAAAAACACGTTCTGACCTCGACGTGGTTTGAACACGCAACCGTCTCATCTGGAGTCAGACGCGCTACCGTTGTACCACGAGGCCACCACGACGTTCACTCCACACAGCACGAGGGATGTTGATTATCGCCCGACAAAGACCTCTCTCTCTCTCTGTTAGACACGGAGCCAAGTTTGACGCAAAACTTTCTCTGAAACAGATGCGGTGGCCGACAGAAGACCAAACCGTTCATTTACCAACCACTGAAAGATGTTTTCTTGGCTGGGAACGAATGTAATATAATTCATCTTCATGAACTAACTCTGAACAAATCATGATTTCATTTCGAATCATTATTGCCCCTTACTAGCAACGTTGTACCCGTGACGCCAACACGGGTAGGGTAGAAGAGTCAAGGATGTGATGATGACTGGGAAAATCAAAATGAACGGGAGAGGGAAGAGAGGGGAGACTGAATGAGGAGTGAGAGGAGAACGATGGAGAAGTAGCGGAGAAAATGGGGGGGGGGGGGGAGAGGAGAGAGGAGGATCGTGAGGAAGAGGCTGCATGAGCAGTGCCTCGACTCTGCTGTTGCTGCGGCACGGAGGAGGAGGAGGAGCGGAGTCTGTTTTCACAGTGGGCGGGGAGAGCGGTTCAGAGTGGGGGTGGCCACACAGAAGCCACGTGGTTTACAGAAGGCGTGGGGTGACTTCTATGAATAGATGTACAAAGCTGGGATTCTGACCTAAGCTGGAAACTTGGTTTGAAATCTGGGGGTGGAGCACCCAATTACTGCCTCGCTGCACTGGACAGAGTCCAGAGGAAAGTCGTCAGGGTGAATGATGATCCAGCCGTCTCTGATTCAACACGCTAAAGTAAAGTGTGGGTACTCTCACCTCTTCCAAGATGTATATGCTGTGTGGAAGAGTAGGCAGTAGTTGACGCGTGACAATCGGTGCGTTCTTTACAGGAATTCCACCGATTGCTTCCTGACTTTCAGATTTGATTAACAATTGTCATGGAAGATATTTTGATTGTCCTGAAATTCACGTGCATGGTCACCGTGGCATAAGCGGTAGAAGAAGAGAATGTATTAAAAAAAAGCACGTCTTGACCTCGACGTGATTTGAACACGCAACCTTCTGAACTGGAGTCAGACGCGCTACCGTTGCGCCACGAGGCCCCCTCAACTTTCACCGCACACAGCACGAGGGATGTTGATTATCGCCCGACAAGAAGATTCTCTCTCTCTCTGTTAGACATGGGGCCGAGTTTGACTTGAAACTTTCTGAGTTTGATGCGGTGCCGACAAAAGACCAAACCGTTCATTTACCAACCAGTGGAAGATGTTTTCTTGACGGTGAATAAACGTCAGGTCATTTTTAGGAACTAATTCCGAGTAATCCTCATTTCATTTCGAATAAGTATTGCCGCTCGCTATCCACGTTGTAGCCGTGGCGCCAACACGGGAAGGTGAGAAGAGTCAAGGATGTGATGATGATGAATGGGAAAAACAAAAGGAACGCGAGAGGGAAGAGAGAGGGGAGAAAGAATGGGGAATCAGAGGCGAAGGATGGAGAAGGAGCTGAGAAAATGGGGGGGGGGGGGGGGGGAGAGAGGAGGATCGTGAGGAAGAGTCTGCAGGAGCAGTGCCTCGACTCTGCTGCTGTTGCTGTACGGACGAGGAGCGGAGTCTGTTTTCACAGTGGGCGGGGAGAGGAGTTCAGAGTGGGTGTGGCCACACACAAGCCACGTGGTTTACATAATGCGTGGGGTGACTTCTATGAATAGATGTACAAAGCACGAATTCTGTCCTAAGCTGGAGACCTGCTTTGAAACCTGGGGTGGAGCACCCAGTTGCTGCCTCGATGCACTGGACAGAGTTCAGAGTAAAGCTGTCAGGGCACATGATGATCCAGCTCCCTCTGATTCAATACGCTAAAGTAAAGTGTGGGTACTCTCACCTCTTCCAAGACGTATATGCTGTGTGGAAGAGTATGCCGTAATTGACGCGTGCCAATCGGTGCGTTCTTTACAGGAATTCCATCGATTGATTCCTGACTTTCAGATTCGATAAACAATTGTCATGGAACATATTTTGATTGTCCTGAAATTAATGTGCATTGTCACCGTGGCAAAAGCGGTAGAAGAGGCGAATGTAAAATGTATTAAAAAAAACACGTTCTGACCTCGACGTGGTTTGAACACGCAACCGTCTCATCTGGAGTCGGACGCGCTACCGTTGTACCACGAGGCCACCACGACGTTCACTCCACACAGCACGAGGGATGTTGATTATCGCCCGACAAAGACCTCTCTCTCTCTCTGTTAGACACGGAGCCAAGTTTGACGCGAAACTTTCTCTGAAACAGATGCGGTGGCCGACAGAAGACCAAACCGTTCATTTACCAACCACTGTAAAATCTTTTCTTGACTGAGAACAAATGTAAGGTGATTTATCTTCATGAACTAACTCTGAACAAATCCTCATTTCATTTCGAATAATTATTGCCCCTTACTAGCAACTTTGTACCCGTGACGCCAACACGGGCAGGGGAGAAGAGTCAAGGATGTGATGATCACTGGGAAAATCAAAAGGAACGGGAGAGGGAAGAGAGGGGAGAAATAATGTAGAGTGTTAAGAGAAAGATGGAGTGGAGAAAACGGGAGCGAAGGGAGAGAGGAGGATCGAGAAGAAGAGGCAACAGAAGCAGCAGAGGAGGAGGAGGAGTCTGTTTTCACAGTGGGCGGGGAAAGGGGAGGGGTTCAGAGTGGGGGTGGCCACACCGAAGCCACGTGGTTAACGGGAGGTTT
This sequence comes from Petromyzon marinus, assembly GCF_048934315.1. Classification (NCBI taxonomy): domain Eukaryota; kingdom Metazoa; phylum Chordata; class Hyperoartia; order Petromyzontiformes; family Petromyzontidae; genus Petromyzon; species Petromyzon marinus. The sequence goes on along the minus strand of NC_133714.1, from coordinate 9,266,940 downwards.
GGTTTGATGTCGATAGAGAGATACAGATCTGTAGATGAGAGACGAGGGTTCAGACTGGGGGTGGGCACACAGAAGCCACGTGACATACAGAAGGCGTGGGTGATGTACTTTATATGAATAGATGGACGAAGCACGAATCCTGGTCATAAATCTGGGGTGGAGCACCCAAATACTGCCTCGCTGCACTGGATAGCGTTCAGGGTGAAGCCGTCAGTGTCATTTACGATCCAGCCCTCTCTGATTTAGTACGCTGAAGTGGGAGGTTCTCCCACCCCTTCAAAAATGTGTATGCTGTGTGGAAGAGTAGGCCATGCGGTTTGGGAGGTGATGCGTGCCAATCGCTGCATTCATTCGGCGAATTCGACCTACTGCTTCCTGACCATTGCAATGGAACATATTTTGATTGTCCTGAAATTCACGAGCATGGTGACCGTGGCATTCGCGGTAGAAGAGGCGAATGTAAAATTGATCAAACAAAACGTTCTGACCTCGACGTGAATTTGAACACGCAACCTTCTGATCTGGAGTCAGACGCGCTACCGTTGAGCCACGAGGCCACCACGACGTTCACTGCACACAGCACGGGGGATGTTGATTATCGCCCGACAAAGACCTCTCTCTCTCTGTTAGACTTGGAGCCAAGACAGAGGGGAGAAAGAATGGGGAATGAGAGGCGAAGGATGGACAAGTAGCTGAGAAAATGGGGGGTGGGGGGAGGGAGAGGAGGATCGTGAGGAAGAGGCTGCAAGGGCAGCGCCTCGACTCTGCTGTTGCTGCGGCACGGAGGAGGAGGAGGAGCGGAGTCTGTTTTCACAGTGGGTGGGGAGAGCGGTTCAGAGTGGGGGTGGCCACACAGAAGCCACGTGGTTTACAGAAGGCGTCGGGTGACTTCTATGAATAGATGTACAAAGCTGGGATTCTGACCTAAGCAGGAAACTTGGTTTGAAATCTGATTGTCCTGAAATTCACGTGCATGGCCACGGTGGCAGTAGTGGTCGAAGAGGCGAATGTCAAACAGCAAAAAACACGGTCTGACCTCGACGTGATTTGAACACGCAACCTTCTGATCTGGAGTCAGACGCGCTACCGTTGCGCCACGAGGTCCCCACAACGTTCACTGCACACAGCACGAGGGATGTTGATTATCGCCCGACAAAGACCTCTCTCTCTCTCTGTTAGACTTGGAGCCAAATTTGACGCGAAACTTTATTTTGGGACAGATGAGATGCCGACGAAATACCAAAGTGTTTACTTTCCAACCGTCCGATAATATCCTTTTTTTCCTACGAGCAAATGTACGGCTCTGAACAGAGTGGCTTTTAATTTAGAACAACGGTCGCTACCCCTTGTAATTTTGTATGCCTACGCAACCATTGGAAGGGGGGGGGGGGGTAGAATCAAGGATGTGATGAATGGATACAAGACAAGGAATGGGAGAGGAAAGTGAGAGCAGAACGGGTGGGGAATGAGAGCAGAAGGATGGAGAATGAGTGGAGGTGTCTAATGAGACGAGACAGCAGCGCCTCGACACTGCTGCTGCTGCTGCACGGAGGAGGAGCAGGAGCGGAGTCTGTTGTCACAGTGGGCAGGGAGAGAAGCCACGTGGTTTACCGGAGGCTTGGGTTGATGTATATATACACACGAAGCACAAATTCCGACCTAAGCTGGAATCCTGTTGTCACATCTGGGGTGGAGCAACCAGCTCCGACCTCGCTGCATTTGGTAGAGTTCAGAGTAAAGCAGTCTGGGTAATTGATTATGCCGTCTCATCAGATTGAGTACGGTGGGACAAAGTGTGGGCATTCACACTTTGTCAGTCGGTGCGTTCGTTACAACAATTTCACCGGAATCGACGGCCGTTTCATCACTTTCAAAACAAAGATAATGACGTAAATATCGATTTCGATTGTGCTGAAGTTCACTGGCACGGCATCCGTGACAGTTGCAACAGAAGCGTGACAGACAGGTGAAGTAAAAAATGCCACTGATTGACCTCGACGTGATTTGAACACGCAACCTTCTGATCTGGAGTCAGACGCGCTACCGTTGCGCCACGAGGTCGCCTCCATAGCACAGGGTCTGGACGTGCTAAATATATACACAGCACGGTGAATATTGATTATTGATTGCGCAATGCCTGCAGTTGCCAACCTTTCAACTGTCGACCAAACCCAGTGAGCCTAGGTGAATGAGTGAGTGGGTGAGTGATTGAGTGGATGAGTGACTGGATGGGTTTCAAGGTGAGTGAGTGGGTGAGTGATTGAGTGGATGAATGACTGGATGGGTGCCAAGGTGATTGATTGGGTGAGTGATTGAGTGGATGAATGACTGGATGGGTGCCAAGGTGAGTGAGTGGGTGAGTGATTGAGTGGATGAATGACTGGATGGGTGCCAAGGTGAGTGAGTGGGTGAGTGATTGAGTGGATGAATGACTGGATGGGTGCCAAGGTGATTGATTGGGTTAGTGATTGAATGGATGAATGACTGGATGGGTGCCAAGGTGAGTGAGTGGGTGAGTGATTGAGTGGATGAATGACTGGATGGGTGCCAAGGTGAGTGGGTGAGTGTGCGTGGGTGAGTTTGTGTGTTAGTGAGTGGTTGAATGTGTGGGTAAATGACTGGATGGCTGGGTAAATGACTGTATGGGTGGGTGAGTGGGTGTTTGAGTGGATGGGTGGGTGTTTGGGTGGATGGGTGGCGGGTGGGTACGTTGGTGGGTTGGCTAATGGGTGAGTGAGTCAGCGCGTGGATTAGCGAGTCGTGGGTGAGTGGGCAGGTGTGTGGATGGGTGAGTCAGTCGGTGGGTGAGTGGATAAGTCGGTGGGTGAGTGAGTAGTGAATTGGTGGGTGGGTGTCTGCGTGGGTTAGTGAGTGGCTGTTGGGTTGCCACTTTTTCCACTGTTGACCAATCTCAGATAGACGTCTCAACAAAGTTCAAACTTCCCCGCCGCGTGTCCCGTGTCTGGTCAAAGAGCAGCAGCCACCCGGTCCGGGCCGCGGTGGGAATGGTGGCGGTGGACTTCGATTTCCGCGGCTCGGGGAGGGGCGGGGCTATTCGCTAAGGAGGGGGGGGGGAGCTATATCTGCTATGCATGGGGGAGGGCTATGTACGGAGGCTGTGCGCTGCAGAGACGCCCAATAGCGGCGGAACAGATTCGACTGACCTCTTACCCTGTTCCTGTCGCTGCTGGTGCGACTCGTGGTGGTGGTGGTGGTGGTGCTCTGGTCGTGGTACTACAGGTGGTGGTGGTACTGCTGGTGGTGGTGGTGGTACTGCTGGTGGTGTTGGTACTGCTGGTGCTGCTGGTGGTGGTGGTACTGCTGGTGGTGTTGGTACTGCTGGTGGCACTGCTGGTGTACAATGCAGAGCGAGTTCGACGAGTCGGGCCTGCGCGCCACCGTCTCCTTCCAGCCTCTCCCTCCCTTCTGCTTCGACTGGACGGGTACGCGCATGGCTTGCGAGCCCGCGCCTGTGTGTGCGTGTGTGCTCGCGGTGTGCACAAGTCGCCGCCGGGGAGACAAAGGCGGCCGGGCGTGGTGCTGTCCTACCAGCACCCTCGTGGGCCACCGTTTGCCGGCTCGGCTCACGAACAGCCCTTGCCCCAGCAGCCTGTTCGAGACTGTACGGGGGATCTTTGTCTTTGTGCCCTCGATAAAGATTCCTTTTGCAGTGGTTTACTGTAAAATGTGGCCCATAGTCATTGCCTACAGACGAACATTGCTCATCGACTAACATTGCACATAGACTAAGATTTCCTATAGCTAAACATTGTACAGACGAATATTGCTCATCGACTAACATTGCACATACACTAACATTGCCCATAGACTAACATTGCCCATAGACTAACATTGCCCATCGACTAACATAGCCCATCGACTAACACTGCCAATAGCTGAACATTGCCCATAGACTAACATTGCCCATAGACTAACATTGCCCATAGACTAACATTGCCCATAGACTAACATTGCCCATAGACTAACATTGCCCATAGACTAACATTGCCCATAGACTAACATTGCCAATAGACTAACATTGCCCATACACTAACATTGCCCATAGACTAACATTGCCCATAGACAACATTGCCCATAGACTAACATTGCCCATAGACTAACATTGCCCATAGACTAACATTGCCCATCGACTAACATTGCCCATCGACTAACACTGCCAATAGACTAACATTGCCCATAGACTAACATTGCCCATCGACTAACATTGCCCATAGACTAACATTGCCCATAGACTAACATTGCCCATAGACTAACATTGCCCATAGACTAACATTGCCCATCGACTAACATTGCCCATAGACTAACATTGCCCATAGACTAACATTGCCCATAGACTAACATTGCCCATAGACTAACATTGCCCATCGACTAACATTGCCCATCGACTAACATTGCCCATAGACTAACATTGCCCATAGACTAACATTGCCCATAGACTAACATTGCCCATAGACTAACATTGCCCATAGACTAACATTGCCCATAGACTAACATTGCCCATAGACTAACATTGCCCATAGACTAACATTGCCCATCGACTAACATTGCCCATAGACTAACATTGCCCATAGACTAACATTGCCCATAGACTAACATTGCCCATAGACTAACATTGCCCATAGACTAACATTGCCCATAGACTAACATTGCCCATCGACTAACATTGCCCATAGACTAACATTGCCCATAGACTAACATTGCCCATAGACTAACATTGCCCATAGACTAACATTGCCCATAGACTAACATTGCCCATAGACTAACATTGCCCATAGACTAACATTGCCCATAGACTAACATTGCCCATAGACTAACATTGCCCATAGACTAACATTGCCCATCGACTAACATTGCCCATAGACTAACATTGCCCATAGACTAACATTGCCCATAGACTAACATTGCCCATAGACTAACATTGCCCATCGACTAACATTGCCCATAGACTAACATTGCCCATAGACTAACATTGCCCATAGACTAACATTGCCCATCGACTAACATTGCCCATCGACTAACATTGCCCATAGACTAACATTGCCCATAGACTAACATTGCCCATAGACTAACATTGCCCATCGACTAACATTGCCCATCGACTAACATTGCCCATAGACTAACATTGCCCATAGACTAACATTGCCCATAGACTAACATTGCCCATAGACTAACATTGCCCATAGACTAACATTGCCCATAGACTAACATTGCCCATCGACTAACATTGCCCATAGACTAACATTGCCCATAGACTAACATTGCCCATAGACTAACATTGCCCATAGACTAACATTGCCCATAGACTAACATTGCCCATATACTAACATTGCCCATAGACTAACATTGCCCATAGACTAACATTGCCCATAGACTAACATTGCCCATAGACTAACATTGCCCATAGACTAACATTGCCCATCGACTAACATTGCCCATCGACTAACATTGCCCATAGACTAACATTGCCCATAGACTAACATTGCCCATAGACTAACATTGCCCATAGACTAACATTGCCCATCGACTAACATTGCCCATCGACTAACATTGCCCATAGACTAACATTGCCCATAGACTAACATTGCCCATAGACTAACATTGCCCATAGACTAACATTGCCAATCGACTAACACTGCCAATAGCTGAACATTGCACGTCGACTAATATTGCCCATCAGGCCTGAATGGGTGAGTGCTTGAACGGGTGACAGCGTTCAAGCCGCTGCCTGAATGTGGATGGGGCCTGGCTGCTGCTGCTGCTACTGCTGCTACACAAGTGGATGATGGTGCCTGGCTGCTGCTGCTGCTGCTACTGCTGCTACACAAGTGGCTGCTGCTGCTGCTACTGCTGCTGCTACACAAGTGCAGCGGTGATTGAGAGATTTCCAGGCGACTGCTGCCGGTGACGCTGCGGTGAAACGCCACGCTTCTGGCTCCGCCGCTCGGGGTTTATCAGACGAACTCCGTGGGTCGCGATGCCTGCTTTCTTTGCCGCGATCGCCGCTTACCCCGGCGTCTTCCGGCTCCCCGCAGGCCGCGTCGCCGTGTGGTTCGTGCCGCGGATCCTCTGGCTGACGCGGATCGGCCTGGCCGAGCACGAGCGCGGCAAGGCCATCTACCCCGGCGACCTGGACGACCCGCGGGCGCTGCTGTTCCTGCGCCACCTCGAGATGTCCTTCGAGCCCGCCTTCTGGCGGGAGATGACCTCCGCCAAGCGGACGGGCTTCCGGGTCTCGTTGGCCGTCGCCCACCTGGGACGGACCTCCTGGGCGATCCGCGGGCGCCTGGAGGCGGGCCTGAACCCGGCGCCGCTCGCGGCGTTCGTCAGTCAGATGGTCTACGTGGACGCGGAGAGCAGGCGCCCGGCGCCGCTGCCCGACTGGTTCCGCGAGACGCACCGGCGCCTGCGGGGCTCGCCCGCTCCCGGCCTCCCGCGGCCGTACGACGCCGGCGGCGCCGGGCGGCCCGCGGGTCCGTTCCGCTACGAAGTGACGCCGGGCGCCAGCAGCCTCGACGCGAGCGGGCACGTCCACCAGGGCGAGCACGTGCGCTTTTGCGCCGATGCGCTGGCCGCCGGGCTGGCCGCGGCGGAGCAGGGAGGCCGCGGCGGTGGCGGAGGTCACGGCGGCGGAGGCGGAGGGGCGGGCGCGTGGAGCACGGCGCGGCTGGAGAAGCTGTCGGTGATCTTCGCCGGGGAGGCGTTCGCCGGAGACTCGCTGCTCGTCGAGTCGTGGGTGGATGCCGAGCGGCCGCGCTCCGTTCTCTTCGAGGTGTCCAGGCGAGGGAGGCCGCTCGTGCACAGCGCGTGGACGTTTCGGGACGGCGGCCCGCGGGCCTTGCGTGCCAAGCTGTGAAAAGTTTTTGCTGCAGTCTCCCGTGACGTTTGGGCGGCGTTCGCGACCTGGGTGGGTGGATCGTTCTCCGTCCCTCGTAGAGGGTCCACGGTTTGTAATGTGATACGCGACGTCAACGCAGGATGTCCGCTCGCTGTCGCAGAGAGAGAGAGAGGGGGGACGACTCGGAGGTGTCAGGAGGAAGCACTGCAGACGAACGGTTAAGCGGCAGCAGCAACAGCAGCAGCGACCACTCTATTAAAAGTATTTTTTTTTTAATTTGACCAGGTATCGCCCCACTGAGCTGTATAGCTCTTTTTTCAGAAGTGACCTGACCGCATATGATAGCTCAACAAAGTGGCCGATCACGCGCGATTTTTTTTTTTGGAGCCGATGAATCTATAACGCATGTTTCTAAATGTGGAGCGAAAAACCAGAGGGCCTGGCTAAAAATACGCGCGACCACGGTGAGAACACGCAAACTCCAAATATACAGCAGGCGTCAGGGTCAGCAACAAAATCCAGAACCTCCTGTATACCAGGCGAGCTAGTTAACATCTCGCCACCAAGGCGCCCACTCGGTCAGGAGCCGGCACCCAATTCCCCTGTGAGATCTGCACTGTAATCTGTTGGCCGCCCTGGTAAATACTGCGCACAGTCTACCTCACAGCAGGCTACGGCTCCTCCATCGACGCCCATGGGGAAGTGAGTTCCACAATAACATCTGTGCATGATCCACCAACCCCCGTTGCTGTCTGCGCAGCGCTGGACCACTACAGGCAGCCACGTGCAGCATCGTAGGCAGCAGGACCGCAGCCCGGCATCACGGATTTTAGTTTCGGCTTTTTTTTTTAAATTATGATTTCTCTGCTGACTTCGTGTGACGCGCCCTGGTGATGCTTGATGCGGTTGCAAGCGAAACGTCGTGTCTCTGTAGTTGATGAAGTCTGCGGTGAGGATTTTGCCTTTCAACTCACCGGCGACCTTCCCGGTGGCCGGGTTTTAACGCCGAACATTTTGCCAGATTTTCAGGTTGGCCAAACATCCCCAAAAAAATATATATAAATTACGGATCAGATGTGGAACGACAAAATCATTATGCGGGCATAGTCTCCTTCGCCTATCCGTCATATTGAAGGAGATGGATTGTCTGCTTGTATGTTCTGTTATTTACTGTCTCTGCAGTGACACTGGTTACTATTTTGAGACGTGCAATATGTCCATTGCCTGATGACGCCTGCTTCATTTTTGCAACCTTCTGCTGCGTAATAAAGTGAATGATCGCATGGCGTCGGTTGAGACATTGCTTTGGGTTGCCGTCCATTCGCCGCATTCAACCTGACGATGAGCGGCGTGCAATCGCCGCTCCCTCTCTCGTCACCTTGTCCAAACGCGCACTGCCTGCGCGCACTCTGGCTTGTCGCCCAGTCTTGTATTTGCTTTGCGACTCGCAGATGGCAGTGAGGCGGTGGCCGTCCGAGCTGTCAGGGTTCGCTCCGTGGACAGCGTTTGCCCGCTCACAACGTCAGGTCACGCCTTCTCTCGCTGTGTCAATAACCACACCGTGTGTATGTGCGCGTCGCGCTAAAGGGAAACATACGTAAGAGGCGACGTTTCGGCCAAAGTACATAAATAGGACAGAATAGACAGTGGAACGATAATACAATTTGGAGACTGCACTTCCTGGATTATCTTCACGTGCCCTGGTTTCCTCCCACATGTAAACATTCATTAATTGAAAGGTAACATTTTCAAATATACAGGGACTCCTCTACTTATGAACATTCGACTTAGGGACCTTCAGATATATGAACAAACCTGTCCGTATGTCCAGTTGCCTGTTCGGACCGATAGTCGTAAGTTCAAGCGCCGCGCAACAGATGGCGGTGGTGGCGTCTACATCTGCAGAACACGAAGAACCAGTCGCATCTACACGTGAGTATAAAACTGTTAAAGAAATTCCCCGTTTTTGTGTGTATGCCATACAACATGTTTGGAATCGACACGAGTAAAGTTGGCCTTATGAACAAATCGACTTACGAACAGACCTCAGGAACCTAACTCGTTCGTAAAAAGAGGAGTCCCTGTAGAGGACTGCAGGAGCTTTGGTGGTGGTGGTGGTGATGGGGAATACGGTGCTTGGTTCACCGTGGTGCTGCTGGTGCCTTCCCAACCGTCCGTGGTTCCTTCTCCTGGCCGCCTCTGAGTCGCCCTCTCAATCTCGACGAGAGCGATGAGAGGATCCCGTGCGGCGACAGCGCAGCATCACGAGTTGGGACGATTGTCCCGTAGCTCGGCAGAGGAAGGATTGCACGATCCATTGCTGGCGAACAACCAGATGTTACCCCGGGCAGGCCTACAGAGCCCTCTCTGTGGGGCTGCCCGGCACAATCGTGGCCTGGTGCCAACCCTGCACCATCCATTCGATGTTGTGTCCCTGTTGGACGTGGCCTCGTCTGGGAGTCGGTATCTGTGCCTGGGTAGCAGGAGTTGACTCTCGTGCCGGTATCGCTACCGCTGTGTTGGACTCTACCGCTGTGTTGGACTCTACCGCTGTGTTGGACTCTACCGCTGTGTTGGACTCTACCGCTGTGTTAGACTCTCCCGCTGTGTTGGACTCTACCGCTGTGTTGGACTCTACCGCTGTGTTGGACTCTACTGCTGTGTTAGACCCTACCGCTGTGTTGGACTCTACCGCTGTGTTGAACTGTACCGCTGTGTTGGACTCTACCGCTGTGTTGGACTCTACCGCTGTGTTGGACTCTATCGCTGTGTTGGACTCTACCGCTGTGTTGGACTCTACTGCCGTGTTGGACTCTCCCACTGTGTTGGACTCTACCGCTGTGTTGGACTCTCCCACTGTGTTGGACTCTACCGCTGTGTTGGACTCTACTGCTGTGTTGGACTCTCCCACTGTGTTGAACTCTACTGCTGTGTTGGACTCTCCCACTGTGTTGGACTCTACCGCTGTGTTGGACTCTACCGCTGTGTTGGACTCTACCGCTGTGTTGGACTCTACCGCTGTGTTGGACTCTACCGCTGTGTTGGACTCTACCGCTGTGTTGGACTCTACCGCTGTGTTGAACTCTACTGCTGTGTTAGACTCTACCGCTGTGTTGGTCTCTACTGCTGTGTTGGACTCTACCGCTGTGTTGGACTCTACTGCTGTGTTGGACTCTACCGCTGTGTTGGACTCTACCGCTGTGTTAGACTCTCCCGCTGTGTTGGACTCTACCGCTGTGTTGGACTCTACCGCTGTGTTGGACTCTACCGCTGTGTTGGACTCTACCGCTGTGTTAGACCCTACTGCTGTGTTGGACTCTACCGCTGTGTTGGACTCTACCGCTGTGTTGGACTCTACCGCTGTGTTGGACTCTACTGCTGTGTTGCTGCTGCTGCTGCACGGCATTGATTACAGACCCAGTACCGACTGAGATGTCTGTCCACGTTTACTCAACAATGGTTAAGGTGGCAACCCAAGCACTCACCCACACAACAACAACCGCCATTCGCCGCTGAGTGGCGGGGACGTGGACACGCCACGCACCCCTTCCACAACACGGGTGGTGGAACGAATATACAAAAAACAACATCTTTGGGTTAAAACAGGCACGCTAAAAAATAAAAAAAATAACTGCGAATGAACAACAAAGTGACAGTGCGTGGCGATCATCGTCGGTCTTCTATAGAGACTTGTGAACACATTTAGGACAAAACGGTCATTTATAAAACAATAAACGAGCCCAAAGAATTTTTTTCTGCTCATTCACCACGGAGATGGATTTGTCTGGGATGTAAAAAATGATTAAAAAGCGATCCCGCTGCCGTGTCTTTGTCACCACAATGCCGTGACTCGGATTCGAACCGAGGTTGCTGCGGCCACAACGCAGAGTACTAACCACTATACGATCACGGCGAGCTACGCGGACTCGCAATTATGTGGGTGCCGGGAGCGCCTCTTATAGCCGGGACCCCGCTGGGCACGTGGTGCCCGGAGTCGTTACCCGAGTCACGAATCTATGGGTCGTGGCGTGAGCTTTTGGGTGTCAGTGGGAATGTATGGGTCTTTGCGGGTAGTCTATGGGTGTCTGGGTCTTAGTGTGAGTTGATGGGTCTCGTGTGCCGTTCCAAGCCTTCATAGGTGCTTACTAACAGCACTTACCCCTACAGTCTGTTAAGGCTATATGGGGGAACTTTTTCGTGTGAAAGTGAGAGTGTGTGTGTGGGGAGTGGCGAACCGAGTTCGATTCCCGCTAAGACGCCAATAACACCAGTGACGATTATCTGAACCGGTCCTGGGCCTCGCCTCGGTCAACGCACCCTCAAGTGAGTACCTGGTGCGGTGTGAAAAACATCGCCACTCGGGAGACAAAGGCGGCCGGGCGTGGTGGCTGGCCCACCCACCCCCTGTGTGTGCCGTGCCGACCTTCATAGATGCTACTCCCTAACAGCACTTGCCCCAACAGTCTGTTCAGGCTATATGGGGGATCTTTGTCATTGGAGTGTGTGTCCGTGTGTGAATGTGGTGACTCATTGCGTCCCTTCCGACAAGCAAGCCAGCATCAGGACTCAAGATAAATAAAACTGATGTTGTTTATACTCACGTTACTTTACTTTAACTTATATTCACAATACAATATGATTTTTTTTACAATGGCACATGCACATTTACAATATTGCTTATGAGTTTAACAATGATTCCCTTATTTGTCGAACCGTAAAACATTTCACAACACTGATCTATGGGCATTTGAATATTAAATATAGTACATCAATTCAAGTGTTCTGACTTATTACGTAACCTCATGCAGCGCGCATGCGCATGACTCAGAGGCGCGACGAACCACGGACGTGCAGGAAGGAAGCCACGTGCGACTTCACACTAATTCCTTGTTAAGCGTGCTACCTGCGTTACTGAAAATTGCCGCGTCAAGCGAGGAATGACCGTACATTGACGGACACCACAAAGTCGGCGTGTACGATCCACGTACTGCTCATCCTAGCGGATCATTTGCTGCTGCACGTGGTGAGATCCTGCCATGCTTGCATGCTAGACAGGTTCCTCGCTATTATCACGTAATAAGGGGGAAGGGTTGGGGGGGAGGGTGTGTACGTACGTGAGGCATTGCCGAATAAAGTCGATGAAGTCCTCATTGCTCGCATTCAGCCGTCTCTTCAACTTGACGCTGCCCGGAGGCTTTAGGTACCGCTTGTAATCCAACACGACCCGCGGTTTGTTGCATTCATCTGAGGATAAAAGTACTTTGCATGAACTCGGAATTGCTTACGGTGAGGCCATAGAGCGTGACTCGCAGGGCCAGATCAAGGCAATGAGGGGCCTAAGGCTAACAGGAGGGAAGGGCCAAAGCAACGTTATCACATTTTGAAAAAAATGTGTACGGAGTCATGAAACAATTATTTATTTACCTGCGTAAAATTTGTATATACTTGGCTCCGGGTAAATTAATCTTTCTTCAAACAAACAAACAAAAAACATCTTCTTCGCTTGACCAATATTACGAATGCTGTCATCGTAATGCACGGAAAATGTGTTTTTCCAACGGCCGCGTTACCCTCGCTTAGCCGGTCCTTCACAGTGGAAAGGGGGGGTGGGGGCTACAGAAAATGAGGACCTAAGGTCGTTTGCCTCTAGGTTAATCCGTCCCTAGAGACTCGCCATTCAGTCAACTTGCGATTATCCCCAGGGTGGGAATATGCGGGCTATGGAGTAACCGCGGCGCTTGCAGATTCAAGAGTATATTGTTGCACGCGCGCTGTCTCGATCATGAACTGCTCATCGCACGTTGAGTGTCGGTGACCCGGTGGCCGGGTGACCGCAGACACGTCGCTACGTGAACCGATTGCTCGAAGAAACAAACGTACGACGCATTCTATGTCTCTGCTGCCGTTCTGCATGGGTAGAGCAGTGAGCGTGCTCTTACCCAAATCGACTTAACAATACTATTCATTTTCTATAACGGAAAAAGCTTATAATGGGATTTTTTTAAAAATCATAATTAGTATGTATACAGCGTACCCAAATAATGGCCTTTACATGCCATGCATGCATGTGGAGTAGGGCAATAAGTTAGAAGTAACCGGGGAGATGAAGACTGAAGAATAAGATGGAGAATTAAAGAGAGAGAGAGGTAGAGGACTTTTAAATCGAAGTTTAGTCTCTACCAACTGCGGATTCCTCAGCTCCAAGGGCAAGGAATTCCAGCATCTGGGTGCTGTACCAACAGAAACCTTACTGCCACACAGTCTAAGCCTGGAGCGTGGCTACATTGCGTCGTGCATGATTGTTATTAACTGCATTATCTGTTACCTTTGTGGTTACTCATTCCTCAGCCCTTGCACGCCCCTTGTCATCTAAATAATTATATTATGTTACCGTGTTTCAAACCATGTTAAGTGCCGCGAGCAAAGGTGCGCTATTAATATAAAATAAGATAGATCTCTGTTTTGGTTTTATCTGGACCACCCGTTTCCCCATTCCTAGAGACAAGCGAGAGCTGTCTGCACTATCAGTGTGCGGATGTTCAAAGCAATGCAAATTGTGGCATGTAGCCAACCAGTCTCACCGAAGTAGGATGTTTTCAGTGGGGAAGCCCGAATCATCGATGGTGGAGGGACACCCAAGACCTGCACACGTTAGAGGCATGAACACGCAGGATCACGTTTCATCACGGGTGCTTGAGGGCAATAAATGCGTCAAGGCAGAAAAGCAAGATCCTCCTTGGGGCATTATTGTTAAACAGTTAACGGCTGAATGTTTCTCACCTGCATCGACAAATAGAATCAGGCAATCAATCAACGTTACTGTGGCCTCGATGTCTAAAGCACATGTATTAGTTGCCGCGGTGCTGAGGTGATTACTATCTTGCCTGGTATACAGGAGGTTGTGGGGTTGATCCCAACAACACTACAGAAATATATTTTACAGTTATATTAGAGTTTGTTTATATAACACTTGTTTAGTTAAGCCGAGGATCCGCCGCCCGTCGCTCGTCCGCTCCCTCACTCGCTGCGTCCCTATCCTATTCTCTACTCTCCTTGTTTCACCCCTCCCGGCTGCCGTGTCTCGCTGCCTCTGCAGGTATATACCACGGTAGCCCCGGGGGGTCAAGCGTGCCGACGTACGGACTGCGCTTACCCCTAGCGACCCTATCCTAGCCTACCCAGCTCCACGCAGGACTACTCTCGCCCGAGAATACTCGAACTAGCTTGGCGGGTCTGGCTTCAGCTTCTCTTGTCTTCTGTCTTCATCATACTGCCTCTCGGGCTCGTTTTGCCCATCTTATATATCCCTCGCGACCCCTTCCAGAACATTCTCCAGAAGATCGCTCTATAATTGCCAGATACCGGTCTTTTGAATTCCGGTCCACCTCCCCCCCCCCCCTTGTTTACCCCAACTGAATTACCCCGACGGTCATCCTGACCCTAGCTGCTCTTGCCATCCCCACGATGATCCTCACCAACCACCTCTTCTGGCTACCCAGCAGCCGTTCTCGAATATGCGCGCGTTGAACCACTACATTTCTGTTAAAATAAAACATTGACAGAGGTAAAAACCCAATCAGAATAACAAAATCAAAAAGGTAAAACCAAAATAGAAACGTTGCCAACTGATTATCATCATATTCTTTGGGTCTTTCGGTAAAGTCACGTAGATAGACCCAAAGCGTATGAATTCCTGCAGTCACGAAAGCTTTAAGTCATGATTATAATCAGTTGGCTACGTCTCTATGATAATAACCGATAATTATCGGTGGAAACCCAGGAAAGCTACTACGATAAAAACTTGTAGAACACTTTACCCTACATTGCGGGGATCACAAAAAATATCTCCAAAATCTTGAATAAACACAAGATCCAGGTCCGTTTCAACACATTACATAAAATCCGTCATCTGGTTCCGTCTGTAAAAGATGTGATTCTGGACATACAGTACCCTGGTGTCTACAAACTAAGTTGCCTCTGTGGTAGTAGTTACATTGGAGAAACCAAACGCCATGTCTCGGACCGCATTTGTGAACACAAAGCCGACCTTAAACACGGTAGGACCAACACCTCGGCCATGGCAGATCATTGTTATAATTCAGTAGGCTCACATGACATTGACTTCTCCAAGACAGAGGTTCTTTGTAAGCCATCTGGCTACCATGATAGATTCGTTCATGAGGCTATCCACATATACAAGCACAGAGACAATTTCAACCGAGAAGATGGATTCTGGCTTAGCAATCATTGGAAGGATTTGATAAACCATTTCAGGTCTTAATTGATTGTTCACGCTTAAGGTGGCTTTCAGACAGCATACATTAATTTTAGTCTCCCCCCTCCTCTTTTCAGAACATAGATGGACTCGTCCTTCTAAACAAACTGCCAAATCGCTGCCCGTGGCGCTAACGTTTTTAAAATAAATAAATAAAACACCGTTTCATTATAAATAAATAAATGCGGACCGCCACTTCTTTCAAATGTTTCTTGCCGTTGGTTTTTCACACCTCATGATGACCGTTTGTGTTATGGTCGAAACGTCGTGAGAATTTTTATTGTTTTTATATATATTTTATTATTTTATTGTTTACCTTCAACGTGACTTTACCGAAAGAGCTAAGAATATACTTGTGGAACATTTAAGCCAAAATTCCATGGAATCCAGTCAAATAGCAAGGGAAGCATGCATTGTGATTTTAAAAGTGAAAAAAAACATAATCAACTAATCGTTTCCTAATTCCACCGCTACCTGTCTGCATTATCGGCCACTATTGCCGCTGCTGTACGTGTTCTCTTTGTTTTTGTTCTCAGATTCCCCGCGAGGTTGCCTCAGCCTGACTGACGGGCGACGCTCACCTCCATGATGAGGGCGAGCTGGTGGGCATTGTGGTGGCCTGGGAAAAGAATCTCCCCAGAGTACATCTCGGCGACGATGCAGCCAAGCGACCACATGTCCATCGGGCCGCTGCTCTTCAGGCCCAGGATGGCTTCTGGCGCGCTGTACCAGATCCTCTGAATGTCAGAGAGCGCTGCGCAGGAGGAGACACGAGACGCCATATCAGACCCCTGATGCCTCTGCCATGAGTCCAACGCAAGAGGCTCCCTTCAGCAGCAACAAAAACATCCATTCTTTCCTTGCCAGCAAGCGCGCGGACACAGCCCATTGGTCAGTCTGCTACTGGACGCGGGCCTCTACGCGCAGTTGCTGGTCGTGGGGTTTATTTGACCGCACGTCAGAATTCTGCTTGGTGCGAGTTGGTGAAGAGGACGGCCGGATATTAATCGGCAAGTCAATGCCCCGTTACACACCCTGCTGTGGTGAATGGTTTGGCGAAGTTGTGCGCTCCACGAAAGAGGCAATTGCTCGCGCATCACCGGTAGATATCTAAATGGTTCATGGAATTCACGTTTCACATATTCAGTTCAAATATTGCTCAACAATGGATGTTTCCCTTAGCTGGGATTTGAATGTGAAGCGTTCGAACCATTATCCTACCGCTCTACCCCTTTCATGGAGCTATCAACATACTGTAAGGAACACTCCTGACTAAAACTGCCATTTTGGTCCTTTGGAAAGCAAGCTTTACGACTACGTCCTGGCAATCGTACCTCTTTCTCCATAGCAGCTCTGGCCAAAGTTGATCGTCTTAATCGTATTTTGTATAAGCACGATGTTTTCCTAAAGAAGCATGGGGAGGGAGATTGAACAGAGGTGAGATTAGGAGAGAGCACGCACATTCGTCCATCCCAATGCACGGCATCTTACTCGTCGATGCTTCGTTGCAAGTGACCGGTTACGCATTGAGACGTCGCTGTCGGGTCAAGCTGTCATCATTTGCAGACTTTGAGCCGAGCCTTTGCTTATCTCCATTTCATATCACAAAGTCAGGTGCCGAGTATTAAAACGCTAAACAGCGACGTGTACGTTGTCATGCTAACGGTCAGAGTCGCTTTCGCTGCAGATAGATGTTACCTTAGATTTTAATTGAATTCACTAATTTATCAAGGAGAGCATCACTGAGTCGTTGGACTCCTCTTCAGGAGGGTCCTGCCACGTGTTTTTATTTTAAGTTTTTATTTATAGTACATGTTGGAGGAAATCGGAGGACCCAGAGAAAACCCATGCCGGGCGTGAGGGGGCAACATTCTATCCCTGTACAGATGGAAACAGATGGAGATTAGTCTCCTTGCTATACCACCCTCTGGCGAGCCAGGGCATGGCACTTCCTCTGAGATTCCCACGGAAAGGGAATTTCACGACATTTGTGTGCCGTGATCCACCAACCCTAGCTATCTCCACAGCGCTGGACACACATTTTACTAACGCCATTTGACTCCCCCTGACCCTTACTGGCTTCAAGTCGCCGTGGCTGATTCCTTCTTTCCGCAGCAGGCTCAAGCACTTGAGCAGAGCCCGAGCGTACAAACGCACGGACTGCATTGTAGGTACAGTTTCCGCCGTCTTCATAACCTTCCGTAGATCGAGTCTGCACAAGGGCACACACACACGGTAGAAAATATGACGTTAGTTTCAGTTAAAGATACACTGGCTACCTCCTTTACACCCGGCGGGATCATTAAGGAAAATACAAATATCGCTTTCCAGTTTGGTTACCACGCAATCTGATATTCATTATTACTTACATTAGGGATGCATCCCTGGAAAACGTGACGTTAGGTGAAATAATGTAAATGGAAACCGATTTTACCCTTGACTTAGTGATATAAATTCTGAATATGGTCCTGGGGCTAGTTATTGTTGGCAAATACATTCAGAAAAATATTAATTCCAAAGTAAGATACAAAAATATACCCAAAAAGATATATAACAATTTAAAAGATATAACCTAAGTTAACACGGAGTACTCATCAGAGACAGCAGTGGAGCTTGCATTTAGAGAGGATAGTACGGTGTACAGTATGGCAATCTTTTAAAACAATGGAGCGAATCAATGCGTTTAAAATCGAAATACACCATCTAATCCACAGGCGACATGAAAGTGAACCAACAACGTAAATAGAAGAAACTAAAATCGAGGACTTTGTATGCCCGGTTGAACAACAATCCCTGCAACCACTCACCCTGCAAGCTCGAGGCATATGCAGTGATGACCGCGAAAGGAAAACGTTTCCCTCAAGCGGATGATGTTGTGGTCATTGTTGAAATCCTTTTCACGTAGACGCTTGAGGATTTCTACTTCCTTCTGCACGTTGGCTTTGATTCTGTAGAGAGAGGTGAGACGTTCCAACACTTACGACTTATTTCAAGTTACGACTTATTGCTACTGCTCAGATCTCGACGTATTGTCTTCGATTAACCACGTCAGAGCAGCTGGTAGTATACAATTGTAAAAACGTATAAATTAATGATAACTGTCTTCTGTGGGCACATTTGCAAGTTGCCTTTCGTCAACAATGTGGACTTCCCAAAAAACACGCGACAATGAAGAGCTTCGTCGCCACTCTGGAAGCGCCAGGCGATGGAAAGCAATGTGGCAATGAACGATGCTAATCCAAAGATGTGTGTTGAAGACAAAAGGGAGGATGTGTGGGGAGTGCAATCACTTACCCGCGCGCATTTCTGAAAATCTTTATGGCCACCAATTCCATCATTGTGTGGTCCATGCACTTTAGCACGACCGCATTGGATCCTGACCCCAGTTTCTTGAGCACCTCGTAACGAAAATTGATGTGCTCATGCAGTAGCTGTAAGTGACAGTGACAGGGGTAGAAACAAGCGAAAATCAGGCCTGCAGCTCGATTGCACCTTCAACATCTTGCGATTATCTTACCGTTAAACTCATCGTTCCTATTTTCTACAATGCTCATTATGATTATTGATTATTACACGAGTATGTTTCAACGACGTTTTGCCTCGTCACATTCCTGCAGTACGAATAAAGGTTCCGATTCTGCAACGTCACGTATCACCTCAATTCGTGTGACCAAGGCCTCGAACCTTTCGGTATGGAAGGTGCTCAACATTTTAAAGATCATCAGCAGCAGCAGCAGAATTGCCGACCGTTGGCCCTGGCTCTTACGTGGATGTAGAACCCCTTGTCGTTGTCATAGCCGTTGTTGCGTATTCCGCTTCGTGGAAGCAGACGCTTCGCGGTGCCCAGGTACCAGACGGTGGAGACTCTCTTCAGCTCCTCTCGCTCCTGCGGGTTGTATGTCTCGTGGGGAACCTCAGAGTTGGTTGCCGTCAGCCTCTGTGCAAAAGATGAACAAATGCCACCGCCGCCCCCTGCACCACACACCATGATTAGCTCTATTATCTTACTGGCAGAACAATTTCCTAAATATCCGTAGTACTAATCAACTTTTGACAACTTGTTGCTCCCCTATAATAAGTCTGTGATTTGAACAGTGGCTGACCTATTTATACCCAAGACTCGCTATATTATGCTGCGGCTATGTGGTCGGACATGGCATAACATAGTGTGCTGTGTGTACTAATCGGCAGGCAGATGTCTCACACACAACATTTGCCACTAAGTGGTAGTCATTTCACCACTGCGTTCATGCCAGGCAAGGCACTCTTGGAGGCCACGTGAAGCGTCGAAGACTGGCAGAAGGTCACGGGACAGACCCAAGTGCCATGGGTTGACTGAGATAACTGGCAGATGGATGCACCACCTGTGCCTCCTACTGTGCCAACATTTAGCCACCTGGCGCTCCACTCACTCAGACAAAGAACCCTCAAGTAGTTGCAGCAGACTTTTGGGGCAAGTGCTGTTAGCGAGCACCTATGAAATCCGGAACAGCAAACGAGGCTGTGGGTGGCCAACACACAGGCGCACACACCTGTACACACGCAGGCGCACACACCTGTACACATGTACACATCCAAGCACAAAGAGGAAACCGAACAAAGATGCGGATGCCACTGAGCAACACCTGAAACTGCGAGAGGGGAAACTCATGTCACCTGATGGATTGACGCCCTCAAGCAATGTCTTTTTGGGCTTCGTGCCAGAGCCCTGTCCTTTGTCCACGCTGGCAGGGCCCCCCCGTGCATCCACCACCTGGACAGCATCGATGTCGTCCTTCTTCAACGGCTTCACCTCCTCGTCCTTCTCCTCCTTCAACGGCTTCACCTCCAGTGGAGGAGGAGGAGGAGAGCCCTCGTGGTCCTGCGGATTGGCACAATGCAGCCATGCAAAGGCAATGACGTGCAGCGGTTATTGGGGCGCTCTCCACCGTGTGGAGAGCAAGACAACAAACTAAACACAAACAGTAGTTTTAAAGTAATCCGTTTTCAGCGTAGATTGAAAAGTGCATAGCGCCAGTGCCTTCCTAATGTTGGAAGGAAGAGCATTCCAGACGGCCGCAGAAGCACATCTGAAAGCGCACGATGCAGTGACCATGTTACGTCTGATGGCTAGCCACAATCAGCCGCGAGAATGACCGGAGTTTGCGCGATGGTTTTATGTTCCTTGACGAGATCAGCAATGTATTGTGGTTCATTTGTGGCAAGCACTTTGTGTGCAATGAGTGCGACCTCATAATGTATTCCTTAAGCAAATGGAAGCCAATGCAGCTCAGCGAGCACAAATGTGAACACAGCGCATTTACGCCCGGGCCGTGGCACAGAAGCAGCAGCAGCAGCAGCAGTTCTCGTGTCGCAGCACCACCTCTAGGAGCGAGCCCCCCCCCCCATCAAGGCTGTTAAAGGCTACACAGGGGGTCTGTCTATGTCGATGTGTGACACGAGAGGGATGTGGGGATCCGTACCGGTGGCCAGGTTGTAGCCGAGCCGGGACATGAGTACGGGCTCTCCACAGCCATCTGCTCCCTTTCCTTCGGCGCCGTCGCCAGCACCGGCGGTCGGGGTCTGTCCACGGGGTGTGGTGGTCGTGGAGGCTTCACCGCAAACGTGAGCTGAACGGACAGCAACAACACCAATGCCATCCGTTAATCCTGTGGACCAACTGCTCTGAATGTGAAACTCACGATCTTCATGAGCCCATAGAGGGGACATTCGTTGGTAATGTGCACCGATTGAAAGCGTTCCTCTCCAAGCACACTTTCATCATGATTCAGCTTTCCAGCAGCTCACTTGCACCTGTACATAATTTGTTCATATTACACTTGCAGTGTTTCTGATTCGCGTGAGTTTTCTTTTTTTACGACTGTTAAAAGACCCATTTGTTGGTTGTGCAAATATCCCTTGGGGAGCCTGCTGCACTCTGATCTGCAATGTTGATGATTTGGGCCTTTGATTTGCTGCTGCTCCTGCTGCTGCTACTGCTATGTCTCATGCAGCACCACGGATCTCCTGTGCGGTAAAATATCCAGGAAACTGGCTACACTGAACCATCATCCATGTAAAAAAATCGGATAAAATCAAACATTTTATATATCTGTTTAACACGTAGGCTTTCGCAATCAATATTATTCATAATAAACGTTTTTCTGTTAGATCGCGTTATTTATAAATGTGTCGCAACCCTCCACCACCCGACACGGCCAATTAGCAAAAAAGTGTCACATTGACAAAAGACAAATAGTTCACTACTTTAGCCCACCGGTGTGTTGAAGAGTGAATCCACAACATTTACAGTTTTTGAGTACGACGTTTCGCTGATAATTACATCCAGCATCGTCGGGATCATCCGTCTAACAAATCGAACTAAATTTCAACTTCCAAAAGGGCTCCATCCAGCTCGCTTGTATCTGGGAGTCTGATCAGATGTTACCCATGTTGTGAGTGTAATTATTATTACTATTGGATTGGTATGATTGGATGAATAGACCAGAACGTCGGCAATGGATTTTTATGACCTTCAAATAAAGAAAAAGCGAGCCCCCTGCCCTGTCCTTGTCTACAACAATGTCATGACTGGAATTTGAACCGAGGATGCTGTGGCCTCAACACAGAGTCCTAACCACTATACGATCACGGCGAGCTACGCAGGCTCGTAGCCGGGACCCCGCTGGACGCGTGGCGCCCCGTGCAGTCACCCAGGTCACGTGGAACCCGTGGGGCGATGGAGTAGGGTGAAGACGGTCGAGTGGCTGAAGGTTCGCAGACACAGAGCGGGCAGATTTGTGAGAAGTTGCCTGGGTTCGGAATTATGTTTCAACAGACGACCAGCCGTGACAGAACCGGGTTGCCGAGTGTAGTGAGTTCATGGTCTCAGCCCAGTTGATAGTGATACACAACATAGAGACCCATAGACTTACATGGAGACCCATAGACTCACATAGAGACCCATAGACTCACATAGAGACCCATAGACTCACATAGAGACCCATGGACTTACATGGAGACTCATAAACTCACATAGAGACCCATAGACTCACATAGTGACCCATAGACTTACATGGAGACTCATAAACTCACACAGAGACCCATAGACTCACATAGAAACCCATAGACTCACATAGAGACCCATAGACTCACATAGACACCATCATCCCTGCCCTGCTTCAGGACAAGCTCTTCCAGCTGAACGTGCCATACACCACCTGTAAATGGATCACAGACTTCCTGTCTGACAGGAAGCAGTGCGTTAAGCTGGGAACACAAGTCTCTGGCTCCAGGTCCATCAGCACCGGAACTCCTCAGGGCTGCGTCCTTTCCCCTCTGCTCTTCTCCCTGTATACCAACAGCTGCACCTCCAATCATCTGTCCGTCAAACTATTGAAGTTTGCGGATGACACCACCCTCATTGGGCTGATCTCTGGTGGGGATGAGTCTGACTATAGGTGGGAAGCTGACAATCTGGTGACCTGGTGTAGCCAGAACAACTTAGAGCTAAATGTTCTAAAGACAGTTGAGATGGTTGTGGACTTCAGGAAGAATACAGCACCACTCACCCCCATCACCCTGTTAGACTCCCCAGTGAAAATTGTAGAGTCCTTCCGCTTCCTGGGCACTATTCTCTCCCGGGACCTCAAGTGGGAATTGAACATCAGCTCCCTCACCAAGAAAGCTCAACAGAGGATGTACTTTCTACGGCAGCTGAAGAAATTCAACCTGCCAAAGACAATGATGGTGCAATTCTATACAGCGATCATTGAATCCATCCTCACCTCCTCCATAACCGTCTGGTACGCTGCTGCCACTGCCAAGGACAAGAGCAGACTGCAGCGTATCATCCACACTGCTGAGAAGGTAATTGCCTGCAATCTACCGACCCTCGAGGACCTGCACACGACAAGGTCTATGAGGCGAGCGAGGAAGATTATGGCCGATTTCTCCCACCCTGGACACTCTCTGTTTCAGCTACTCCCCTCCGGCAGAAGGCTTCGGTCCATCAGGACCAAAACCTCACGCCATAAAAACAGTTTCTTCCCATCTGCTGCTGGCCTGTTAAACAAGGCCAAGGGCTAACACTGTTTTTAACATTTGATCTACATAACGACACGTTGCTGATATTAACTATGTTTCCCTATTTGTATGTTTAAATTATATCTTAAAGCTATTTTATATTCGATATTTATTTAATTTTATATACTTCAGCCCCTTAGTGTTAGACTTTTAACCCTTATTATAGTAAGACTTGTTTAAAACTTATTTAAGATTTTAGATTCCTATATGTTGAATGTATGCACCATCCTGCCAAAGTAAATTCCGTGTCGGTGTGAACTTACATGGCGAATAAAACCCTTTCTGATTCTGATAGACTCACATAGAGACTCATAAACTCACATAGAGACCCATAGACTCACATAGAGACCCATAGACTCACATAGAGACCCATAGACTTACATAGAGACCCATAGACTCACATAAAGACCCATAGACTCACATAGAGACCCATAGACTTACATGGAGACTCATAAACTCACATAGAGACCCATAGACTCACATAGAGACCCATAGACTCACATAGAGACCCATAGACTTGCATGGAGACCCATAGACTCACAAAGAGACCCATAGACTCACATAGAGACCCATAGACTCACATAGAGACCCAGGCGGGGGCAACTTGAGCAGTAGGCGGGACTACCTGAATAGTGGGCGGGGCTACTTGTGTAGTGGGCGGGGCTTCCTACGTCGAGGGCGGGCTGACCTGCCCAGCGGGGTCCCGGCTATAAGAGGGGCTCCCGGCGCCCCCGTGATTGAGAGCCCGCGTAGCTCGCCGTGATCGTATAGTGGTTAGTACTCTGCGTTGTGGCCGCAGCAACCTCGGTTCGAATCCGAGTCACGGCATTGTGATGACAAAGACACGGCAGCGGGCTCGCTTTTTATTCCTTTTTATGTCTCAGACAAATCCATCTCAGTGGTGAATGAGTAGAAAAATATATTTGGGATCGTTAAGTGTTTTAGAAATGACCGCTTTTTTGTAAATGTGTTCGCAAGTCTCTATGGAAGACCGGCGATGATTGGCCCAGCAGCGCTGTCCAGGTGCCACGTGTCCGTGCAGCGATTACAACCGTACGTGTGCCTACTTGTCGTCAGAGTCACTGTGATGTCCTTGACCGATTTCATCGCTCCATCTCCATCGATGGACGTGCTCTCGGACGCGTTCCATTCCGTGACTGCCACTCCGCTATAATTGCTGACCACCGCCATCGTCCCTTCTGGCCGTGACGCGTCCTGCCCAAGCCTCACTCACTTCTCTCTCTTACCAGGTGTCATTAGCTCATTACCTCGCCTGTAATCACCTCGTTCACCTGCGTGCGCCGTCTCGTCCGCGGCTTCCTCTCTGCGTCTCTCAGTGCTTCTCTGCGAATTCCCATGCTTGTGTAACTGACCGCGTGTTTGTGCATCACGTGACACAGCGGGTAGTGCTATGCACCGATTGTAAACATTGTTCTGTGTAATAGAAGTTGTTTTGGGTTAGATCGCGTAAATATATAAATGCGTCGTTAAAACCAGCCTCCAACCGACACATAGGACAGCACTCCGGTGTGTTGGAGAGCCAAGCCACAACATTTACAAACTGAGTACGACGTTTCGCCAGTAATTACAACTAGCTTCAGGCGACAACCAGATTTGTGGAGAAGTTCACCTGTTTCGTTCCTTATATAGAGGCGTAGATTTGTACACCACACTTCTGCGCTCTTACGCAAAGTGGGTTGGGGGGGGGGATTAATGAGTCAACGTACATTATGCATGCACATTATGCGAGTCCTTTGATCTTGTCCTTCCTATCCATTGTATTAAAATAGCCGTACCTACGGTAATCCCTATTGAAGTATGGTTGCCTGTATAGGCATGCATTTGTAATGGGTTCGATTGACGTGCACAATCAACTTGGAGGCAACACTATTTATTAACACATAACACCAACGTGAACACTACACATAAGGTGGTGACTACCGTTCCTCATCTCACCAACACTCGGGGAACACTGCACAGCGTGACCAAGGCAGGTGACGTGCGTCACGAATGACGATCGGAGACTTGAGCACTTCTCATGGCGTGTTCATCCCGGAGTAGAACAGCCCCCCAGCTCCCCGTTCACACCCCGCTTGTAACCGCTCCGGCGTGGCCGGCTCCGCCCCAGGCCACGCCCCCCTTCTCGATCCTTCGGGAAGGTCCGGGCCCCCAACCACGTGACCCCCAAGCTTTCCCCTGGGGCCGCTGGCCCCCCCCCCCCTTTATCCGGTCACGTGTCCTGTTGAGTTCACGCGGAGTGCCACGGCCTGACACGACCCCCATGACACCCGCCTACAGCCCCCGTACCGAGCCGACACGGTAGTGACGTCATATGTCCCTACGCTCGTACAGTCCCGACATAGTATTGACGTCATATGTCACTGCACATTTAAACAATGTATTATTTGATTATTCGCTTCCACGCAGCACTAAGTCGGTAGCTATCTGAAGGGTTAAAATTATATATAATTATTTCAATTTCGATAGATTATCTAATTAGTCTTGTCCAATTGAGTTTCCTTGTTGGCGCGCGTGTTCTGCTACTGCTGACAGTTGTATTTCGGATTATTTAATATTTATCTGATGTTCTTTTATTCTTTGACGGGCGGTGGCGGGTTTTAACGACACATTTTATGTTTATGCGATCTAACCCAAACAAACCTCTATTATGGATGACATTGGTCGCGAAAGCCTACGTGTTAAATTGTTCTGTATCCTGCACTATGGCTCTTCGTAATCCATCATCGCAATGCATTGTTTGTGATGCGATGGCATTGGTGCCCAGGCACGAATAACAGACAACTCAGCACATTCGTCAACTACAAAGCGCGGCTTTAAAATAAAAAGGTGAAGTTTCAGTTAATGGTTGTTCTTCATAGCACATGATCGATAATTTTCAGGCTTCCCGAAGCATTTCAAGCTACTCTCAAATAGTCATTCGTGACTAGTTGTAGACCAGGGGTCGAGAACCTGCTCCTGGGAGCCGCATGCGACAGGGCATGGGTCACTATGGAATGTGTTGGTGACAACAATGTGTACAGCGACACTATCTTGTTATAAATAACTAGGAGTGTGGGGGATGAAATGAACGCAGTTCATGCCATCAGCTATTTTATTTCAGTCATACTGTGGTTGCCATCTGCTGTATACCTTCTTGCTGTGTCTGTGTACAGGTGGCTCTGCGTGTGGTGCGGCTCTCCAAACTGTTTCGGTCAAAGACGAAACAATGGCTTCAACTTCTTCTTTGAAACGTTACCCACACTTGTTCTACGTCAATCAAATTAATTTTTTGAATGCACGTCGGCAATGGATTTTTATGACCTTCAAATAAAGAAAAATCGAGCCCCCTGCCGTGTCTTTGTCACCACAATGTCATGACTGGAATTTGAAGCGAGGATGCTGTGGCCTCAACACAGAGTACTAACCACTATACGATCACGGCAAGCTACGCAGGTTAGCGATCATGGGGGAGCTAGGAGCCTCTCTTATAGCCGGGACCCCGCTGGGCACGTGGCGCCCAGTGTAGTCACCCAGGTCACGAGGAGCGCGTGGGGCGATGGAGGAGGGTGAAGACGGTGGTCGAGTGGTTGAAGGTTCGCAGACACAGAGCAGGCAGATTTGTGGGAAGTTGCCTGGGTTCGCATTTATATTTCAACAGCCGTGATAGATCCGGGTTCCCGAGTGTTGTGAGTTCATGGTCTCAGCCCAGTTGACAGTGATACACATAGAGACCCATAGACTTACATGGAGACTCATAGACTCACATAGAGACCCATAGACTCACATAGAGATCCATTGACTTACATGGAGACTCATAAACTCACATAGAGACCCATAGACTCACATAGAGACCCATAAATTCACATAGAGACCCATATACTCACGTAGAGACCCATAGACTCACATAGAGACCCATAAATTCACATAGAGACCCATATACTCACGTAGAGACCCATAGACTCACATAGAGACCCATAGACTCGCATAGAGACCCATAAACTCACATAGAGACCCATAGAGTTACATGGAGACTCATAAACTCACATACAGACCCATAGACTCACATAGAGACCCATAGACTTACATAGAGACCCATAGACTTACATAGATACCCATAGACTCACATAGAGACCCATAGACTCACATAGAGACCCATAGACTTACATACCGAACCATAGACTCACATAGAGACCCATAGACTCACATAGAGACCCATAGACTCACATAGAGACCCATAGACTTACATAGAGACCCAAAGACTTACATAGAGACCCATAGACTCACATAGAGACCCATAGACTCACGTAGAGACCCATAGACACACATGGAGACTCATAAACTCACATACAGACCCATAGACTTACATGGAGACTCATAAACTCACATACAGACCCATATACTCACTTAGAGACCCATAGACTTACATAGAGACCCATAGACTTACATAGATACCCATAGACTCACATAGAGACCCATAGACTCACATAGAGACCCATAGACTTACATAGAGAACCATAGACTCACATAGAGACCCATAGACTCACATAGAGACCCATAGACTTACATGGAGGCTCATAAACTCACATAGAGACCCATAGACTCACGTAGAGACCCAAAGACTCACATGGAGGCTCATAAACTCACGTAGAGACCCATAGACTCACGTAGAGACCCATAGACTTACATGGAGGCTCATAAACTCACATAGAGACCCATAGACTTACGTAGAGACCCATAGCCTCACATGGAGACTCATAAACTTACATACAGACCCATAGACTCACATAGAGACCCATAGACTCACATAGAGACCCATAGACTCACATAGAGACCCATAGACTTACATGGAGACTCAAACTCACATAGAGACCCATAGACTCACATATAGACCCATAGACTTACATAGAGACCCATAGACTCACATAGAGACCCATAGACTCACATAGAGATCCATAGACTTACATAGAGACCCATAGACTCACATAGAGACCCATAGACTCACATAGAGACCCATAGAATCAAGTAGAGACCCATAGACTCACACAGAGACCCATACTCACATAGAGACCCATAGACTTACATGGAGACTCATAAACTCACATAGAGACCCATAGACTTACATGGAGGCTCATAAACTCACATAGAGACCCATAGACTCACATAGAGACCCAGGCGGAGGCAACTTGAGCAGTAGGCGGGACTACCTGAATAGTGGGCGGGGCTACTTGTGTAGTGGGCGGGGCTTTTTACGTCGGGGGCGGGCTGACCTGCCCAGCGGGGTCCCGGCTATAAGAGGGGCTCCCGGCGCCCCTGTTAGCGCGAGCCCGCGTAGCTCGCCGTGATCGTATAGTGGTTAGTACTCTGCGTTGTGGCCGCAGCAACCTCGGTTCGAATCCGAGTCACGGCATTGTGGTGACAAAGACACGGCAGCTGGCTCGCTTTTTACGTTCCAGACAAATCCATCTCCGTGGTGAATGAGTAGAAAAATAATATTCGGCCTCTTTTAGTGTTTTAGAAATGACCGTTTTGTTGTAAATGTGTTCGCAAATCTATATAGAAGACCGGCGATGATTGGCCAGCAGCGTTGTACAGGTGCCACGTGTTCGTGCAGCTCTTACATCCGTACGTGTTTCTACTTTTCGTCAGAGTCACTGTGATGTCCTTGATCCGAGTGAGTGAGTGGGTCAGTGGGAGAGTGAGTGAGTGGGTGAGTGAGTGAGTGGGTCAGTGGGAGAGTGAGTGAGTGGGTTAGTGAGTATATGTGAGTTCCCGAGTCGGTGGGTGAATGAGTGGGTCAGTGGGTGAGTGAGTGAGTGGGTATGTGAGTTCCCGAGTGGGTAGGTGAGTTAGTAGGTGAGTGGGTCAGTGGGAGAGTGAGTGGGTGAGTGAGTGAGTGGGTCAATGGGTGAGTGAGTGGGTCAGTGGGAGAGTAAGCGAGTGGGTGAGTGGGTCAGTGGGAGAGTGAGTGAGTGGGTTAGCGAGTATATGTGAGTTCCCGAGTCGGTGGGTGAATGAGTGGGTCAGTGGGTGAGTGAGTGGGTGAGTGAGTGGGTCAGTGGGAGAGTGAGTGAGAGGGTGAGTGAGCATAGGTGAGTTCCCGAGTGGGTGGGTGAGTGGGTGGGTGAGTGCGTGAGTTCTCAATTGGGTGAGTGGGTGAGTGGGTGCATGGGTCGGTCAGTGGGTGCATGGATGGGTGAGTTAATGAGTGGGTGAGCAAGTGAGTGTCTTAGTGAGTAGGTGAGTGAATGGGTCAGTGAGTGAGTGAATGAGTGAGTGAGGATGTTGAGTTCCCAAGTTGGTAGGTGAGTGAGTGAGTGGGTCAGTGGGTTAGTGGGAGAGGTAGTGAGTGGGTGGGTAGGTGAGTGGGTGAGTGAGAGGGTGAGGGAGTGGGTGAGTGAGCATATGTGAGTTTCCGAGTGGGTAGATGGGTGAGTGGGTGAGTGAGTAAGTGGGTCAGTGAGTGAGTGCGTGGGTGAGTGAGCATATGTGAGTTCCCGAGTGAGTAGGTGAGTGAGTGGCCAGTGGGTCAGTGGGAAAGTTAGTGAGTGGGTGGGTAGGTGAGTGGGTGAGTGAGTGGGTGAGGGAGTGGGTGAGTGAGCATATGTGAGTTTCAGAGTGGGTAGGTGAGTGAGTGGGTTAGTGGGAGAGTGAGTGAGTGGGTGAGTGAGCATATGTGAGTTACCGAGTGGGTAGGTGAGTGAGTGGGTGAGTGGATGAGTGAGTGAGTGGGCCAGTGGGAGATTGCGTGAGTGGCTAAGTGAGCATTTGTGAGTTCCCGAATGGGTGGGTGGGTGAGTGAGTGGGTGAGTAGGTGGGTGAGTGAGTGGGTGGGTAGGTGTGTGAGTGAGTGGGTGAGTGAGTGAGTGGGTGAGTTAGCATGTGTGAGTTCCTGAGTGGGTGGGTGAGTGAGTGGGTGAGTAGGTGGGTGAGTGAGTGGGTGAGTGAGTGAGTGGGTGAGTTAGCATGTGTGAGTTCCTGAGTGGGTGGGTGAGTGAGTGGGTCAGTGAGAGAGTGAGTGAGTGAGCATATGTGAGTTACCGAGTGGGTGGGTGAGTGAATGAGTGAGAGAGTGGATGAGTGAGCATATGTGAGTTCCCGAGTGGGCGGGTGAGTGAGTGAATGGGTGAGTGAGTGGGTCAGCTCAGTGGGAGAGTGAGTGAGTGGCTATAAGAGGGGCTCCCGGCGCCCCCGTGATCGCGAGCCCGCGTAGCTCGCCGTGATCGTATAGTGGTTAGTACTCTGCGTTGTGGCCGCAGCAACCTCGGTTCGAATCCGAGTCACGGCATTGTGGTGACAAAGACACGGCAGCTGGCTCGCTTTTTATTCCTTTTTATATCCCAGACAAATTCATCTCCGTGGTGAATGAGTAGAAAAATAATATTCGGCCTCTTTTAATGTTTTAGAGATTACCGCTTTGTTGTAAATGTGTTCGCAAATCTCTATAGAAGATCGGCGATGATTGACCAGCAGCGTTGTACAGGTGCCACGTGTCCGTGCAGCTCTTACATCCGTACGTGTTTCTACTTTTCGTCAGAGTCACTGTGATGTCCTTGATCCGAGTGGGTGAGTGAGTGAGTGGGTCAGTGGGAGAGTGAGTGGGTGAGTGAGTGGGTCAGTGGGTGAGTGAGTGGGTGAGTGGGTCAGTGGGAGAGTGAGTGAGTGGGTTAGTGAGTATATGTGAGTTCCCGAGTCGGTGGGTGAATGAGTGGGTCAGTGGGTGAGTGACTGAGTGGGTATGTGAGTTCCCGAGTGGGTAGGTGAGTTAGTGGGTGAGTGGGTCAGTGGGAGAGTGAGTGAGAGGGTGAGTGACCATCGGTGAGTTCCCGAGTGGGTGGGTGAGTGGGTGAGTGAATGAGTGCGTGAGTTCTCAATTTGGTGGTTCAGTCAGTGGGTGCATGGGTGGGTCAGTGGGTGCATGGGTGGGTGAGTTAATGAGTGAGTGAGCAAGTTAGTGTCCGAGTGAGTAGGTGAGTGAATGGGTGCGTGGGTGAGTGAGTGAATGAGTGAGTGAGGATGTTGAGTTCCCAAGTGGGTAGATGAGTGAGTGGGTCAGTGGGTTAGTGGGAGAGGTAGTGAGTGGGTGGGTAGGTGAGTGGGTGAGTGCGTGAGTGAGGAGGTGAGTGGGTCAGTGGGAGAGTGGGTCAGTGGGAGAGTGAGTGAGTGGGTCAGTGGGAGAGTGAGTGGGTGAGTGAGAATACGTAAGTTCCCGAGTGGGTGAGTCAGTGGGTCAGTGGGAGATTGCGTGAGTGGCTAAGTGAGCATTTGTGAGTTCCCGAATGGGTGGGTGGGTGAGTGGGTGAGTAGGTGGGTGAGTGAGTGGGTGAGTTAGCATGTGTGAGTTCCTGAGTGGGTTGGTGAGTGAGTGGGTGGGTGACTGAGTGGGTGAGCATTTGTGAGTTCCCGAGTGGGTGGGTGAGTGAGTGAATGGGTGAGTGAGTGGGTCAGGTCAGTGGGAGGGTGAGTGAGTGACTATAAGAGGTGCTCCCAGCGCCCCCGTAATCACGAGCCCGCGTAGCTCGCCGTGATCGTATAGTGGTTAGTACTCTGCGTTGTGGCCGCAGCAACCTCGGTTCGAATCCGAGTCACGGCATTGTGGTGACAAAGACACGGCAGCGGGCTCGCTTTTTATTCCTTTTAACATTCCAGACAAATCCATCTCCGTGTGAATGAGTAGAAAAAAATAATATTCGGCCTCGTTTAATGTTTTAGAAATGACCGCTTTGTTGTAAATGTGTTCTCAAAGCTATATGGAAAATCGGCGATGCTTGGCCAGCAACGTTGTACATGTGCAGCGTTTACGTGCAGCTATTACATCCGTACGTGTGTCTACTTTTCGTCAGAGTCAATGTGATGTCCTTGACCCGAGTGGGTGGGTGAGTGAGTATATGTGAGTTCCCGAGTGGGTGGGTGAGTGAGTGGGTATGTGAGTTTCCGAGTGGGTGGGTGAGTGAGTGTGTCAGTGGGAGAGTTAGTGAGTGGGTGAGTGAGCATATTTGACTTCTCGAGTGGGTGGGTGAGTGAGTGGGTGCGTGAGTGAGTGGGTGCATGGGTGGGTTAGTGGGTGCATGGGTGGGTGAGTTAATGAGTGAGTAAGTGAGTGTCCGAGTGAGTAGGTGAGTGAATGGGTGCGTAGGTGAGTGAGTGAATGAGTGAGGATGTTTGAGTTCCCAAGTGGATAGGTACAGTGAGGGAAAAAAGCATTTGATCCCCTGCTGATTTTGTACGTTTTCCCACTGACAAGGAAATGATCAGTCTATAATTTTAATGGTAGGTTTATTTGAACAGTGAGAGACAGAATAACAAGAAATAAATCGGGAAAGTCGCATGTCAAAAAATGTATAAATTGATTTGCATTATAATGAGGGAAATAAGTATTTGACCCCCTCTCAATCAGAAATAATTCTGGCTCCCAGGTGTCTTTTACACAGGTAACGAGCTGAAATTAGGAGCACACTCTTAAAGGGAGTGCTCCTAATCTCAGCTCGTTACCTGTGTAGTGGAGTAAACGATACGCATAGGAATTGGCCACATACAGTACACACAGACAGACAAGGAGAGTGGATCACACGAGGTCGAACAGGTGGTCGAGTCACGGGTGGCGTAAACAACCCGAAGTAATTAAAGGAGTCGTGGCACGAGGGCTGTGATTGGTCGAGAGGCTGTTAGCGTTAAGTGGCGGCGTCTCGAAGTCTAGACAGGTGCGAGCTGGCGGGAAAATGCCAGCGAGCCACGTGGCAATTAATTAAGGCTAATTGGAAAGGGGATAAACCGCTAGGTGATTTGAACGGGGAGTTAGAGTTGTTGTTGGGCAGTTGTTGGCGAGAGGTGGAGAGATACGAAGAGGACAGCTGGCAATGTTAGGGAAGAATAGATAGAGAGCCGAACCCAAAGGACAGTAAATAGCGATAGGGAGAGTTAGCGTTAGCGGAGAGGTAGTTACGGAGGAGATGGGTACAGGGAGAGTTACAGATAGAGTCACTGTGTGTGCGGAGATAGATAGAGTCACTGTGTGTGAATAGACAGACAGATCACTCTGTGTGCAGAGATACATAGAGTCACTGTGTGTGAATAGACAGGCAAGTCACTGTGTGTGTGGAGATAGAGTCACTGTGTGTGAATAGACAGGCAAGTCACTGTGTGTGCGGAGATAGATAGAGTCGCTGTGTGTGAATAGATAGATCGAGTCACTGTGTGTGAATAGACAGACAGGTCACTGCGTGTGAATAGACAGGCAAGTCACTGTGTGTGTGGAGATAGATAGAGCCACTGTGTGTGAATAGACAGACAGATCACTGTGTGTGCGGAGATAGAGAAAGTCACCGCGTGTGACGAGATAGCGGAGACACTGTGTGTGAGGAGATAGAGGAATAACCACTGTGTGTGGAAGAGGATGCGCGGACGGTGCTGAGGTGAATCGGAGTGTCGGAGTTGGTGGATCGTGAAGAGGAGAATTACTGTGTGTACGGAACGATGGAATAAAAGTGACGTTGGAAGAAGACGGTCGTCGTCCGAGTGAATTCACGGCACTACACCTGTATAAAAGACACCTGTCCACATTAGCAATCAATCAATCAGATTCCAAACTGTCCACCATGGCCAAGACCAAAGAGCTCTCCAAGGATGTCA
The DNA here is from genome assembly GCF_048934315.1 of Petromyzon marinus. Lineage (NCBI taxonomy): Eukaryota > Metazoa > Chordata > Hyperoartia > Petromyzontiformes > Petromyzontidae > Petromyzon > Petromyzon marinus. The sequence continues at coordinate 9,233,119 of NC_133714.1, read as the reverse complement.
GGAACAAGATTGTAGACCTACACAAGGCTGGAATGGGCTACAAGACCATTGCCAAGCAGCTTGGTGAGAAGGTGACAACAGTTGGTGCGATTATTCGCAAATGGAAGAAACACAAAAGAATTGTCAATCTCCCTCTGCCTGGGGCTCCATGCAAGATCTCACCTCGTGGAGTTGCAATGATCATGAGAACGGTGAGGAATCAGCCCAGAACTACACGGGAGGATCTTGTCAATGATCTCAAGGCAGCTGGGACCATAGTCACAAAGAAAACAATTGGTAACACACTATGCCGTGTAGGACTGAAATCCTGCAGCGCCTGCAAGGTCCCCCTGCTCAAGAAAGCACATATACATGCCCATTTGAAGTTTTCCAATGAACATCTGAATGATTCAGAGGACAACTGGGTGACAGTGTTGTGGTCAGATGAGAACAAAATGGAGCTCTTTGGCATCAACTCAACTTGCCGTGTTTGGAGGAGGAAGAATGCTGCCTATGACCCCAGGAACACCATCCCCACCGTCAAATATGTAGGTGGAAACATTATTCTTTGGGGGTGTTTTTCTGCTAAGAGGACAGGACAACTTCACCGCATAAAAGGGAAGTTGGACGGGGCCATGTACCGTCAAATCTTGGGTGAGAACCTCCTTCCCTCAGCCAGGGCATTGAAAATGGGTCGTGGATGGGTATTCCAGCATGACTATGACCCAAAACACACAGCCAAGGCAACAAAGGAGTGGCTCAAGAAGAAGCACATTAAGGTCCTGGAGTGGCCTAGCCAGTCTCCAGACCTTAATCCCATAGATAATCTGTGGAGGGAGCTGAAGGTTCGAGTTGCCAAACGTCAGCCTCGAGACCTTGATGACTTGGAGAAGCTCTGCAAAGAGGAGTGGGACAAAATCCCTCCTGAGATGTGTACAAGCCTGGTGGCCAACTACAAGAAACGTCTGACCTCTGTGATTGCCAACAAGGGTTTTGCCAACAAGTACTAAGTCATGTTTTGCAGAGGGGTCAAATACTTATTTCCCTCATTAAAATGCAAATCAATTCATAACATTTTTGACATGCGTTTTTCTGGATTTGCTTGTTGTTATTCTGTCTCTCACTGTTCAAATAAACCTACCATTAAAATTATAGACTGATAATTTCTTTGTCAGTGGGCAAACGTACAAAATCAGCAGGGGATCAAATACTTTTTTCCCTCGCTGTACGTGAGTGGGTGAGTGAGTGAGTGGGTTAGTGGATTGGTGAGTGAGTGGGTGAGTAATTGGGTGGGTGGGTGACTAAGTGAGTGGGGCAGCATATGTTCCCGAGTGGGTGGGTGATTGAGTGGGTCAGTGGGAGAGTGAGTGAGTGGGTATGTGAGTTACTGGGTGAGTGGGTCAGTGGGAGAGTGAGTGAGAGGGTGAGTTACCATCGGTGAGTTCCCGAATGGGTGGGTGAGTGAATGAGTGCGTGAGTTCTCAATTTGGTGGTTCAGTCAGTGGGTGCATGGGTGGGTCAGTGGGTGCATGGGTGGGTGAGTTAATGAGTGAGTGTCCGAGTGAGTAGGTGAGTGAATGGGTGCGTGGGTGAGTGAGTGAATGAGTGAGTGAGGATGTTGAGTTCCCAAGTGGGTAGGTGTGTGAGTGAGTAGGTCAGTGGGTTAGTGGGAGAGGTAGTGAGTGGGTGGGTAGGTGAGTGGGTGAGCGGGTGAGTGCGTGAGTGAGTGGGTGAGTGAGCATACGTAAGTTCCCGAGTGGGTGAGTCAGTGGGTCAGTGGGAGATTGCGTGAGTGGCTAAGTGAGCATTTGTGAGTTCCCGAATGGGTGGGTGGGTGAGTGAGTGGGTGAGTAGGTGGGTGAGTGGGTGAGTGAGTGGGTGAGTTAGCATGTGTGAGTTCCTGAGTGGGTGGGTGGGTGAGTGGGTGAGTAGGTGGGTGAGTGAGTGGGTGAGTTAGCATGTGTGAGTTCCTGAGTGGGTGGGTGAGTAATTGGGTGGGTGGGTGACTGAGTGGGTGAGCATTTGTGAGTTCACGAGTGGGTGGGTGAGTGAGTGAATGGGTGAGTGAGTGAGTGGCTCAGGTCAGTGGGAGAGTGGGTGAGTGAGTGGCTATAAGAGGGGCTCCCGGCGCCCCCGTGATTGAGAGCCCGCGTAGCTCGCCGTGATCGTATAGTGGTTAGTACTCTGCGTTGTGGCCGCAGCAACCTCGGTTCGAATCCGAGTCACGGCATTGTGGTGACAAAGACACGGCAGCGGGCTCGCTTTTTATTCATTTTTATATCCCAGACAAATTAATCTCCGTAGTGAATGAGTAGAAAAAAATATTCGGCCTCGTTTAGTGTTTTAGAAATGACCGCTTTGTTGTAAATGTCTTCGCAAAGGTATATAGAAAACGTTGTACATGTGCAGCTTTTACGTGCAGCTATTACATCCGTACGTGTCTACTTTTCGTCAGAGTCAATGTGATGTCCTTGACCCGAGTGGGTGAGTGCGTGAGTGGGTGAGTGAGTATATGTGAGTTTCCGAGTGGGTGGGTGAGTGAGTGGGTCAGTGGTTGAGTGAGTGAGTGGGTGAGTGAGTGGGTCAGTGGCTGAGTGAGTGGGTATGTGAGTTTCCGAGTGGGTGGGTGAGTGAGTGTGTCAGTGGGAGAGTTAGTGAGTGGGTGAGTGAGGGATATTTGACTTCTCGAGTGGGTGGGTGAGTGAGTGGGTGCATGGGTGGGTTAGTGGGTGCATGGGTGGGTGAGTTCATGAGTGAGTGAGTGTCCGACTGAGTAGGTGAGTGAATGGGTGCGTAGGTGAGTGAGTGAATGAGTGAGGATGTTTGAGTTCCCAAGTAGATACGTACAGTGAGGGAAAAAAAGTATTTGATCCCCTGCTGATTTTGTACGTTTTCCCACTGACAAAGAAATGATCAGTCTATAATTTTAATGGTAGGTTTATTTGAACAGTGAGAGACAGAATAACAAGAAATAAATCGGGAAAGTCGCATGTCAAAAAATTTATAAATTGATTTGCATTATAATGAGGGAAATAAGTATTTGACCCCCTCTCAATCAGAAATAATTCTGGCTCCCAGGTGTCTTTTATACAGGTAACGAGCTGAGATTAGGAGCACACTCTTAAAGGGAGTGCTCCTAATCTCAGCTCGTTACCTGTGTAGTGGAGTAAACGATACGCATAGGAATTGGCCACATACAGTACATACAGACAGACAAGGAGAGTGGGTCACACGAGGTCGAACAGGTGGTCGAGTCACGGGTGGCGTAAACAACCCGAAGTAATTAAGGGAGTCGTGGCACGAGGACTGTGATTGGTCGAGAGGCTGTTAGCGTTAAGTGGCGGCGTCTCGAAGTCTGACCGTTGGACAGGTGCGAGCTGGCGGGAAAATGCCGGCGAGCCACGTGGCAATTAATTAAGGCTAATTGGAAAGGGGATACACCGCTAGGTGATTTGAACGGGGAGTTGGAGTTGTTGTTGGGCAGTTGTTGGCGAGAGGTGGAGAGATACGAAGAGGAGAGCCGGAAATGTTAGGGAAGAATAGGTTGAGAGCCGAACCCAAGGGACAGTAAATAGCGATAGGGATGGTTAGCGTTAGCGGAGAGGTAGTTACGGAGGAGATAGTTCCAGGGAGAGTTACAGATAGAGTCACTGTGTGTGCGGAGATAGATAGAGTCACTGTGTGTGAATAGACAGGCAAGTCACTGTGTGTGCGGAGATAGAGTCACTGTGTGTGAATAGACAGATCACTGTGTGTGCAGAGATAGATAGAGTCACTGTGTGTGCAGAGATAGATAGAGTCACTGTGTGTGAATAGACAGACACGTCACTGTGTGTGAATAGATAGATAGAGTCACTGTGTGTGCGGAGACAGATAGAGTCACTGTGTGTGCAGAGATAGATAGAGTCACTGTGTGTGAATAGACAGACAGATTACTGTGTGTGAATAGATAGATAGAGTCACTGTGTGTGCAGAGATAGAGTCACTGTGTGTGAATAGACAGATCACTGTGTGTGCAGAGATAGATAGAGTCACTGTGTGTGCAGAGATAGATAGAGTCACTGTGTGTGAATAGACAGACAGATCACTGTGTGTGCGGAGATAGATAGAGTCACTGTGTGTGAATAGACAGACACGTCACTGTGTGTGTGGAGATAGATAGAGTCACTGTGTGTGAATAGACAGACAGATCACTGTGTGTGTGGAGATAGATAGAGTCACTGTGTGTGAATAGACAGACAGATCACTGTGTGTGCAGAGATAGATAGAGTCGCTGTGTGTGAATAGACAGACAGATCACTGTGTGTGCAGAGATAGATAGGGTCACTGTGTGTGAATAGACAGACAGATCACTGTGTGTGCGGAGATAGAGTCACTGTGTGTGAATAGATAGATAGTCACTGTGTGTGAATAGACAGGCAAGTCACTGTGTGTGCGGAGATAGTCACTGTGTGTGAATAGACAGACAGATCTCTGTGTGTGCGGAGATAGAGAAAGTCACCGCGTGTGACGAGATAGCGGAGACACTCTGTGTGAGGAGATGGAGGAAGAACCACTGTGTTTATGAAGAGGATGCGCGGACGGTGCTGAGGTGAATCGGAGTGTCGGAGTTGGCGGAGCGCGAAGAGGAGAATTACTGTGTGTACGGAACGATGGAATCAAAGTGACGTTGGAAGAAGACGGTCGTCGTCCGAGTGAATTCACGGCACTACACCTGTATAAAAGACACCTGTCCACATTAGAAATCAATCAGATTCCAAACTGTCCACCATGGCCAAGACCAAAGAGCTCTCCAAGGATGTCAGGAACAAGATTGTAGACCTACACAAGGCTGGAATGGGCTACAAGACCATTGCCAAGCAGCTTGGTGAGAAGGTGACAACAGTTGGTGCGATTATTCGCAAATGGAAGAAACGCAAAATAATTGTCAATCTCCCTCGGCCTGGGGCTCCATGCAAGATCTGACCTCGTGGAGTTGCAATGATCATGAGAACGGTGAGGAATCAGCCCAGAACTACACGGGAGGATCTTGTCAATGATCTCAAGGCACCTGGGACCATAGTCACCAAGAAAACAATTGGTAACACACTATGCCGTGTAGGACTGAAACCCTGCAGTGCCTGCAAGGTCCCCCTGCTCAAGAAAGCACATATACATGCCCATCTAAAGTTTGCCAATGAACATCTGAATGATTCAGAGTACAACTGGGTGACAGTGTTGTGGTCAGATGAGAACAAAATGGAGCTCTTTGGCATCAACTCAACTTGCCGTGTTTGGAGGAGGAAGAATGGTGCCTATGACCCCAGGAACACCATCCCCACCGTCAAACATGGAGGTGGAAATATTATTCTTTGGGGGTGTTTTTCTGCTAAGGGGACAGGACAACTTCACCGCATCAAAGGGACGATGGACGGGGCCATGTACCGTCAAATCTTGGGTGAGAACCTCCTTCCCTCAGCCAGGGCATTGAAAATGGGTCGTGGATGGGTATTCCAGCATGACTATGACCCAAAACACACGGCCAAGGCAACAAAGGAGTGGCTCAAGAAGAAACACATTAAGGTCCTGGAGTGGCCTAGCCAGTCTCCAGACCTTAATCCCATAGATAATCTGTGGAGGGAGCTGAAGGTTCGAGTTGCCAAACGTCAGCCTCGAAACCTTAATGACTTGGAGAAGATCTGCAAAGAGGAGTGGGACAAAATCCCTCCTGAGATGTGTGCAAACCTGGTGGCCAACTACAAGAAACGTCTGACCTCTGTGATTGCCAACAAGGGTTTTGCCACCAAGTACTAAGTCATGTTTTGCAGAGGGGTCAAATACTTATTTCCCTCATTAAAATGCAAATCAATTTATAACATTTTTGACATGCGTTTTTCGGGATTTTCTTGTTGTTATTTTGTCTCTCACTGTTCAAATTAACCTACCATTAAAATTATAGACTGATCATTTCTTTGTCAGTGGGCAAACGTACAAAATCAGCAGGGGATCAAATACTTTTTTCCCTCACTGTACGTGAGTGGGTGAGTGAGTGGGTTAGTGGATTGGTGAGTGAGTGGGTGGGTGAGTAATTGGGTGGGTGGGTGACTAAGTGAGTGGGTCAGCATATGTTCCCGAGTGGATGGGTGATTGAGTGGGTGAGTGAGTGGGTGAGTGGGTCAGTGGTAGAGTTAGTGAGTGCGTGGGTAAGTGAGTGAGTAGGTGAGTAAGTGGGTGAGTGAATGAGTGGGTGAGTGAGCATTTGTGAGTTCCCCAATGGGTGGGTGAGTGAGTGGGTGAGTGAATTGAGTGGGTGAGTGAGCATTTGTGAGTTCCCGAGTGGGTGGGTGAGTGAGTGGCTATAAGAGGGGCTCCCGGCACCCACAAAACTGCGAGCCCGCGTAGCTCGCCGTGATCGTATAGTGGTTAGTACTCTGCGTTGTGGCCGCAGCAACCTCGGTTCGAATCCGAGTCACGGCATTGTGGTGACAAAGACACGGCAGCTGGCTCGCTTTTTATTCCTTATATCCCAGACAAATCCATCTCAGTGGTGAATGAGTAGAACAAAAATATTCGGCCTCTTATAGTGTTTTAGAAATGACCGTTTTGTTGTAAATGTGTTCGCAAAGATGTATAGAAGATCAGCGATGATTGGCCAGCAACGTTGTACAGGTGCAGCTCTTACATCCGAACGTGTGCCTACTTGTCGTCAAAGTTCATGTGATTTCCTTGACCCGAGTGGTTGAGTGAGTGAGTGTGTGAGTGAGTGTGTCAGTGGTAGAGTAAGCGAGAGGGTCAGTGGGAGAGTGAGTGAGTGAACATGTGTGAGTTCCCGAGTGGGTGGGTGAGTGAGTGCGTGAGTTCTCAATTGGGTGGGTGAGTCAGTGGGTGCATGGGTGGGTCAGTGAGTGCATGGGTGGGTTAGTGGGTGCATGGGTGGGTGAGTTAATGAGTGAGTGTCCGAGTGAGTAGGTGAGTGAATGGGTGCGTGGGTGAGTGAGTGAATGAGTGAGTGAGGATATTTGAGTTCACAAATGGATAGGTGAGTGAGTGGGTGAATGGGTGGGTAGGTGAGTGAGTGAATGAGCGTGGGGTGAGTGAGTGGCTCAGTGGGTGAGTGAGTGAGTGGGTGAGCATATGTGAGTTCCCGAGTGGGTCGGTCAGTGAGTTGGTGAGTGAGTGGCTTAGTGAGTAAGTGGGTCAGCTTAGTGGGAGTATGAGTAAGTGGCTATAAGAGGGGCTCCCAGCGCCCCCGTAATCGTGAGCCCGCGTAGCTCGCCGTGATCGTATAGTGGTTAGTACTCTGCGTTGTGGCCGCAGCAACCTCGGTTCGAATCCGAGTCACAGCATTGTGGTGACAAAGACACGGCAGCTGGCTCACTTTTTATTCATTTTTATATCCCAGACAAATCCATCTCCGTGGCGAATGAGTAGAAACAAAAATATTCCGCCTCTTTTAGTGTTTTAGAGATTACCGTTTTGTTGTAAATGTGTTCGCAAATCTATATAGAAGATCGGCGATGACTGGCCAGTAGCGTTCTACAGGTGCAGCTCTTACATCCGTACGTGTGTCTACTTTTCGTCAGAGTCACTGTGATGTCCTTGACCCGAGTGGGTGAGTGAGTGAGTGGGTCAGTGGGAGAGTGAGTGAGTGGGTGGGTGAGTGAGTGAGTGGGTGAGTGAGTGGGTGAGTGAGTGGATGAGTGTGCATATGTGAGTTCCCAAGTGTGTGGGTGATTGTGTGGGTGAGTAGGTGGGTAAGTGAGTTGGTGGGTGGGTGAGTGAGTGGTTGAGTGAGTGACTGGGCGAGTGGGAATGTGTGAGTTCCCGAGTGGGTGGGTGAGTGCGTGAGTTCTCAATTGGGTGGGTGAGTCAGTGGGTGCATGGGTGGGTGCGTGATTGAGTGAGTGAGCGAGCATGTGAGTGTCCGAGTGAGGAGGTGAGTGAATGGGTGCGTGGGTGAGTGAGTGGATGAGTGAGTGAGGATGTTTGAGTTCCCAAGTGGGTGATCGAGCATGTTTGTGTTTCCGAGTGGGTGGGTGAGTAGGTGGGTGAGTGAGTGGGTCAGTGGGAGAGTGAGTGAGTGAATGAGCATATGTGAGTTCCCGAGTGAGTGGGTGAGTGATTGAGTGGGTCAGGTCAGTGGGAGAGTGAGTGGGTGGGTGGGTGAGTGAGTGGGTGAGTGAGTGGGTGAGCAAATGTGAGTTCCCGAGTGGGTGGGTGAGTTAGTGGGTGAGTAGGTGGGTGAGTGAGTGGCTTAGTGAGTAAGTGGGTCAGCTCAGTGGGAGAGTGAGTGAGTAAGTGGCTATAAGAGGGGCTCCCGGCGCCTTCGTGATCGTGAGCCCGCGTAGCTCGCCGTGATCGTATAGTGGTTAGTACTCTGCGTTGTGGCCGCAGCAACCTCGGTTCGAATCCGAGTCACGGCATTGTGGTGACAAAGACACGGCAGCGGGCTCGCTTTTTATTCCTTTTTATATCTCAGACAAATCCATCTCCGTGGTGAATGAGTGGAAAAATAATATTCGGCCTCGTTTAATGTTTTAGAGATTACCGCTTTGTTGTAAATGTGTTCGCAAATCTCTATAGAAGATCAGCGATGATTGGCCTGCAGCGTTGTACAGGTGCCACGTGTTCGTGCAGCTATTACATCCGTACGTGTCTACTTTTCTTCGGAGTCACTGTGATGTTCTTGACCCGAGTGGGTGAGTGAGTGAGCATATGTGACTTCCCGAGTGGGTAGGTGAGTGAGTGGGTCAGTGGGTGAGTGAGTGGGTGGGTGAGTGATTGGGTGAGTGGGTCAGTGGGAGAGTGAGTGAGTGGGTGAGTGAGCATACGTGAGTTCCCGATTGGGTGGGTGAGTGGGTGAGTGAGTGCGTGAGTTCTCAATTGGGTGGGTGAGTCACTGGGTGCATGGGTGGGTCTGTGGATGGGTGAGTGAGTGAGCAAGTGAGTGTCCGAGTGAGTAGGTGAGTGAATGGGTGCGTGGGTGAGTGAGTGAATGAGTGAGTGAGGATATTTGAGTTCCCAAGTAGGTGATTGAACATGTGTGTGTTTCCGAGTGGGTGGGTGAGTGAGTGGGTGAGTAGGTGGGTGAGTGGGTCAGTGGGAGAGTTAGTGAGTGGGTGAGTGAGTGAGTGGGTGAGTGAGCATATGTGAGTTCCCAAGTGGCTAGGTGTGTGAGTGGGTGGGTGAGTGAGTGGGTGAGTGAGTGGGTGAGTGAGCATATGTGAGTTCCCAAGTGTGTGGGTGATTGTGTGGGTGAGTATGTGGGTGAGTGAGTTGGTGGGTGGGTGAGTGAGTGAGTGGTTGAGTGAGTCACTGGTCGAGTGGGCATGTGTGAGTTCTCAATTGGGTGGGTGAGTCAGTGGGTGCATGGGTGGGTGAGTGATTGAGTGAGTGAGCATGTGAGTGTCCGAGTGAGGAGGTGAGTGAATGGGTGCGTGGGTGGATGAGTGAGTGAGGATGTGTGAGTTCCCAAGTGGGTGATTGAGCATGTGTGTGTTTCCGAGTGGGTGGGTGAGTTAGTGGGTGAGTAGGTGGGTGATTGAGTAGGGGAGTGGTTCAGTGGGAGAGTTAGTGAGTGGGTCAGTGGGAGAGTGAGTGAGTGAGTGGCTAAGTGAGCAAATGTGAGTTCCCGAGTGAATGGGTGAGTGGGTGAGTAGGTGGGTACGTGAGTGGGTGAGTGAGTGATTGGGTGAGTGAGCTTGTGTGCGTTCCTGAGTGGATGGGTAAGTGAGTGGGTTAGTGGGTTGGTGATTGAGTGCGTGAGTGAGTAATTGGGTGGGTGGCTGAGTGAGTGGTTGAGTTCCCGAGTAGGTCGGTGAGTGAGTCAGTGGTAGAGTGAGTGGGTGGGTAGGTGAGTGGGTGGGTGAGTGGGTCAGTGAGATAGTGAGTGGATGAGTGAGCATATGAGTTCCCGAGTGGGTGGGTGAGTTAGTGGGTTAGTAGGTGGGAGAGTGAGTGAGTGGCTATAAGAGTGGCTCTCGCGTAGCTCGCCGTGATCGTATAGTGGTTAGTACTCTGCGTTGTGGCCGCAGCAACCTCGGTTCGAATCCGAGTCACGGCATTGTGGTGACAAAGACACGGCAGCGGGCTCGCTTTTTATTCCTTTTTATATCCCAGACAAATTAATCTCCGCGGTGAATGAGCAGAAAAAAATATTTGGGCTTTTTATATCTCAGACAAATTCATCTCAGTGGTGAATGACTAGAAAAAAAAATCGGCCTCTTTTAGTGTTTTAGAAATGACCGTTTTGTTGTAAATGTGTTCGCAAGTCTCTATGGAAGACCGGCGATGATTGGCCAGCAGCGCTGTACAGGTGCCACGTGTCCGTGCAGCTCTTACTCCGTACGTGTGTCTACTTTTCGTCAGTCACTGTGATGTCCTTGACCCGAGTGGGTGAGTGAGTGGGTCAGTGGGTGAGTGAGTGAGTGGGTCAGTGGTAGAGTAAGCGAGTGGGTCAGTGGTAGAGTGAGTGGGTGAGTGAGCATATGTGAGTTCCCGAGTGGTTGGGTGAGTGAGTGCGTGAGTTCTCAATTGGGTGGGTGAGTCAGTGGGTGCATGGGTGGGTCAGTGGGTGCATGGGTTGGTGAGTTAATGAGTAAGTGAGTGTCCGAGTGAGTAGGTGAGTGAATGCGTGCGTGGATGAGTGAGTGAATGAGTGAGTGAGGATGTTTGAGTTCCCAAGTGGATAGGTGAGTGAGTGGGTGAGTGGGTGGGTAGGTGAGTAGGCGAGTGAGTGGGTGAGTGAGCATATGTGAGTTCCCGAGTGGGTCGGTGAGTGAGTAGGTGGGTGAGTGGCTTAGTGAGTAAGTGCGTCAGCTCAGTGGGAGAGTGAGTGAGTGAGTCAGCTCAGTGGGAGAGTGAGTGAGTGAGTGGCTATAAGAGGGGCTCCCAGCGCCCCCGTAATCGCGAGCCCGCGTAGCTCGCCGTGATCGTATAGTGGTTAGTACTCTGCGTTGTGGCCGCAGCAACCTCGGTTCGAATCCGAGATCACGGCGTTGTGGTGACAAAGACACGGCAGCTGGCTCGCTTTTTATTCCTTTTTATATCCCAGACAAATCCATCTCCGTGGTGAATGAGTAGAAAAATAATATTTGGCCTCGTTTAATGTTTTAGATATTACCGCTTTGTTGTAAATTTATTCGCAAAGCTATATAGAAAATCGGCGATGATTGGCCAGCAACGTTGTACATGTGCAGCTTTTACGTGCAGCTATTACATCCGTACGTGTCTACTTTTCGTCAGAGTCAATGTGATGTCCTTGACCCGAGTGGGTGAGTGAGTGGGTGAGTGAGTATATGTGAGTTCCCGAGTGGGTGGGTGAGTGGGTATGTGAGTTTCCGAGTGGGTGGGTGAGTGAGTGTGTCAGTGGGAGAGTTAGTGAGTGGGTGAGTGAGCATATTTGACTTCTCGAGTGGGTGGGTGAGTGAGTGGGTGCATGGGTGGGTCAGTGGGTGCATGGGTGGGTTAGTGGGTGCATGGGTGGCCGAGTTAATGAGTGAGTAAGTGAGTGTCCGACTGAGTAGGTGAGTGAATGGGTGCGTAGGTGAGTGAGTGAATGAGTGAGGATGTTTGAGTTCCCAAGTGGATAGGTACAGTGAGGGAAAAAAAGTATTTGATCCCCTGCAGATTTTGTACGTTTTCCCACTGACAAAGAAATGATCAGTCTATAATTTTAATGGTAGGTTTATTTGAACAGCGAGAGACAGAATAACAAGAAATAAATCGGGAAAATCGAATGTCAAAAAATTTATAAATTGATTTGCATTATAATGAGGGAAATAAGTATTTGACCCCCTCTCAATCAGAAATAATTCTGGCTCCCAGGTGTCTTTTATACAGGTAACGAGCTGAGATTAGGAGCACACTCTTAAAGGGAGTGCTCCTAATCTCAGCTTGTTACCTGTGTAGTGGAGTAAACGATACGCATAGGAATTGGCCACATACAGTACACACAGACAGACAAGGAGAGTGGGTCACACGAGGTCGAACAGGTGGTCGAGTCACGGGTGGCGTAAACAACCCGAAGTAATTAAAGGAGTCGTGGCACGAGGGCTGTGATTGGTCGAGAGGCTGTTAGCGTTAAGTGGCGGCGTCTCGAAGTCTGACCGTTGGACAGGTGCGAGCTGGCGGGAAAATGCCGGCGAGCCACGTGGCAATTAATTAAGGCTAATTGGAAAGGGGATAAACCGCTAGGTGATTTGAACGGGGAGTTGGAGTTGTTGTTGGGCAGTTGTTGGCGAGAGGTGGAGAGATACGAAGAGGACAGCTGGCAATGTTAGGGAAGAATAGATAGAGAGCCGAACCCAAAGGACAGTAAATAGCGATAGGGAGAGTTAGCGTTAGCGGAGAGGTAGTTACGGAGGAGATGGGTACAGGGAGAGTTACAGATAGAGTCACTGTGTGTGCGGAGATAGATAGAGCCACTGTGTGTGAATAGACAGACAGATCACTCTGTGTGCAGAGATACATAGAGTCACTGTGTGTGAATAGACAGGCAAGTCACTGTGTGTGTGGAGATAGATAGAGCCACTGTGTGTGAATAGACAGATAGATCACTGTGTGTGCGGAGATAGATAGAGTCACTGTGTGTGAATAGACAGGCAAGTCACTGTGTGTGCGGAGATAGATAGAGTCGCTGTGTGTGAATAGATAGATCGAGTCACTGTGTGTGAATAGACAGACAGGTCACTGCGTGTGAATAGACAGGCAAGTCACTGTGTGTGTGGAGATAGATAGAGCCACTGTGTGTGAATAGACAGACAGATCACTGTGTGTGCGGAGATAGAGAAAGTCACCGCGTGTGACGAGATAGCGGAGACACTGTGTGTGAGGAGATAGAGGAATAACCACTGTGTGTGGAAGAGGATGCGCGGACGGTGCTGAGGTGAATCGGAGTGTCGGAGTTGGTGGATCGTGAAGAGGAGAATTACTGTGTGTACGGAACAATGGAATTAAAGTGACGTTGGAAGAAGACGGTCGTCGTCCGAGTGAATTCACGGCACTACACCTGTATAAAAGACACCTGTCCACATTAGCAATCAATCAATCAGATTCCAAACTGTCCACCATGACCAAGACCAAAGAGCTCTCCAAGGATGTCAGGAACAAGATTGTAGACCTACACAAGGCTGGAATGGGCTACAAGACCATTGCCAAGCAGCTTGGTGAGAAGGTGACAACAGTTGGTGCGATTATTCGCAAATGGAAGAAACACAAAAGAATTGTCAATCTCCCTCTGCCTGGGGCTCCATGCAAGATCTCACCTCGTGGAGTTGCAATGATCATGAGAACGGTGAGGAATCAGCCCAGAACTACACGGGAGGATCTTGTCAATGATCTCAAGGCAGCTGGGACCATAGTCACAAAGAAAACAATTGGTAACACACTATGCCGTGTAGGACTGAAATCCTGCAGCGCCTGCAAGGTCCCACTGCTCAAGAAAGCACATATACATGCCCATCTGAAGTTTTCCAATGAACATCTGAATGATTCAGAGGACAACTGGGTGACAGTGTTGTGGTCAGATGAGAACAAAATGGAGCTCTTTGGCATCAACTCAACTTGCCGTGTTTGGAGGAGGAAGAATGCTGCCTATGACCCCAGGAACACCATCCCCACCGTCAAATATGTAGGTGGAAACATTATTCTTTGGGGGTGTTTTTCTGCTAAGAGGACAGGACAACTTCACCGCATAAAAGGGAAGTTGGACGGGGCCATGTACCGTCAAATCTTGGGTGAGAACCTCCTTCCCTCAGCCAGGGCATTGAAAATGGGTCGTGGATGGGTATTCCAGCATGACTATGACCCAAAACACAGCCAAGGCAACAAAGGAGTGGCTCAAGAAGAAGCACATTAAGGTCCTGGAGTGGCCTAGCCAGTCTCCAGACCTTAATCCCATAGATAATCTGTGGAGGGAGCTGAAGGTTCGAGTTGCCAAACGTCAGCCTCGAGACCTTGATGACTTGGAGAAGCTCTGCAAAGAGGAGTGGGACAAAATCCCTCCTGAGATGTGTACAAGCCTGGTGGCCAACTACAAGAAACGTCTGACCTCTGTGATTGCCAACAAGGGTTTTGCCAACAAGTACTAAGTCATGTTTTGCAGAGGGGTCAAATACTTATTTCCCTCATTAAAATGCAAATCAATTCATAACATTTTTGACATGCGTTTTTCTGGATTTGCTTGTTGTTATTCTGTCTCTCACTGTTCAAATAAACCTACCATTAAAATTATAGACTGATAATTTCTTTGTCAGTGGGCAAACGTACAAAATCAGCAGGGGATCAAATACTTTTTTTCCCTCGCTGTACGTGAGTGGGTGAGTGAGTGAGTGGGTTAGTGGATTGGTGAGTGAGTGGGTGAGTAATTGGGTGGGTGGGTGACTAAGTGAGTGGGGCAGCATATGTTCCCGAGTGGGTGGGTGATTGAGTGGGTCAGTGGGAGAGTGAGTGAGTGGGTTAGTGAGTATATGTGAGTTCCCGAGTCGGTGGGTGAATGAGTGGGTCAGTGGGTGAGTGACTGAGTGGGTATGTGAGTTAGTGGGTGAGTGGGTCAGTGGGAGAGTGAGTGAGAGGGTGAGTGACCATCGGTGAGTTCCCGAATGGGTGGGTGAGTGGGTGAGTGAATGAGTGCGTGAGTTCTCAATTTGGTGGTTCAGTCAGTGGGTGCATGGGTGGGTCAGTGGGTGCATGGGTGGGTGAGTTAATGAGTGAGTGTCCGAGTGAGTAGGTGAGTGAATGGGTGCGTGGGTGAGTGAGTGAATGAGTGAGTGAGGATGTTGAGTTCCCAAGTGGGTAGGTGTGTGAGTGAGTAGGTCAGTGGGTTAGTGGGAGAGGTAGTGAGTGGGTGGGTAGGTGAGTGGGTGAGCGGGTGAGTGCGTGAGTGAGTGGGTGAGTGAGTGAGTGGGTCAGTGGGAGAGTGAGTGGGTGAGTGAGCATACGTAAGTTCCCGAGTGGGTGAGTCAGTGGGTCAGCGGGAGATTGCGTGAGTGGCTAAGTGAGCATTTGTGAGTTCCCGAATGGGTGGGTGGGTGAGTGAGTGGGTGAGTAGGTGGGTGAGTGAGTGGGTGAGTGAGTGGGTGAGTTAGCATGTGTGAGTTCCTGAGTGGGTGGGTGGGTGAGTGGGTGAGTAGGTGGGTGAGTGAGTGGGTGAGTTAGCATGTGTGAGTTCCTGAGTGGGTGGGTGAGTAATTGGGTGGGTGGGTGACTGAGTGGGTGAGCATTTGTGAGTTCCCGAGTGGGTGGGTGAGTGAGTGAATGGGTGAGTGAGTGAGTGGCTCAGGTCAGTGGGAGAGTGGGTGAGTGAGTGGATATAAGAGGCGCTCCCGGCGCCCCCGTAATCGCGAGCCCGCGTAGCTCGCCGTGATCGTATAGTGGTTAGTACTCTGCGTTGTGGCCGCAGCAACCTCGGTTCGAATCCGAGTCACGGCATTGTGGTGACAAAGACACGGCAGCGGGCTCGCTTTTTATTCATTTTTATATCCCAGACAAATTAATCTCCGTAGTGAATGAGTAGAAAAAAAATATTCGGCCTCGTTTAGTGTTTTAGAAATGACCGCTTTGTTGTAAATGTCTTCGCAAAGGTATATAGAAAACGTTGTACATGTGCAGCTTTTACGTGCAGCTATTACATCCGTACGTGTCTACTTTTCGTCAGAGTCAATGTGATGTCCTTGACCCGAGTGGGTGAGTGAGTGAGTGGGTGAGTGAGTATATGTGAGTTTCCGAGTGGGTGGGTGAGTGAGTGGGTCAGTGGTTGAGTGAGTGAGTGGGTGAGTGAGTGGGTCAGTGGCTGAGTGAGTGGGTATGTGAGTTTCCGAGTGGGTGGGTGAGTGAGTGTGTCAGTGGGAGAGTTAGTGAGTGGGTGAGTGAGGGATATTTGACTTCTCGAGTGGGTGGGTGAGTGAGTGGGTGCATGGGTGGGTTAGTGGGTGCATGGGTGGGTGAGTTCATGAGTGAGTGAGTGTCCGACTGAGTAGGTGAGTGAATGGGTGCGTAGGTGAGTGAGTGAATGAGTGAGGATGTTTGAGTTCCCAAGTGGATAGGTACAGTGAGGGAAAAAAAGTATTTGATCCCCTGTTGATTTTGTACGTTTTCCCACTGACAAGGAAATGATCAGTCTATAATTTTAATGGTAGGTTTATTTGAACAGCGAGAGACAGAATAACAAGAAATAAATCGGGAAAGTCGCATGTCAAAACAGTTCTAAATTGATTTGCATTTTAATGAGGGAAATAAGTATTTGACCCCCTCTCAATCAGAAATAATTCTGGCTCCCAGGTATCTTTTATACAGGTAACGAGCTGAGATTAGGAGCACACTCTTAAAGGGAGTGCTCCTAATCTCAGCTCATTACATGTGTAGTGGAGTAAACGATACGCATAGGAATTGGCCACATACAGTACATACAGACAGACAAGGAGAGTGGGTCACACGAGGTCGAACAGGTGGTCGAGTCACGGGTGGCGTAAACAACCCGAAGTAATTAAAGGAGTCGTGGCACGAGGGCTGTGATTGGTCGAGAGGCTGTTAGCGTTAAGTGGCGGCGTCTCGAAATCTAGACCGTTGGACAGGTGCGAGCTGGCGGGAAAATGCCGGCGAGCCACGTGGCAATTAATTAAGGTTAATTGGAAAGGGGATAAACCGCTAGGTGATTTGAACGGGGAGTTGGAGTTGTTGTTGGGCAGTTGTTGGCGAGAGGTGGAGAGATAAGAAGAGGACACCTGGCAATGTTAGGGAAGAATAGATAGAGAGCCGAACCCAAAGGACAGTAAATAGCGATAGGGGAAGTTAGCGTTAGCGGAGAGGTAGTTACGGAGGAGATAGGTAGAGGGAGAGTTACAGATAGAGTCACTGTGTGTGCGGAGATAGATAGAGTCACTGTGTGTGAATAGACAGACAGATCACTGTGTGTGTGGAGATAGATAGAGTCACTGTGTGTGAATAGACAGACAGATCACTGTGTGTGCGGAGATAGAGGAAGTCACCGCGTGTGACGAGATAGCGGAGACACTGTGTGTGAGGAGATAGAGGAAGAACCACTGTGTGTGGAAGAGGATGCGTGGACGGTGCTGAGGTGAATCGGAGTGTCGGAGTTGGCGGAGCGCGAAGAGGAGAATCACTGTGTGTACGGAACGATGGAATAAAAGTGACGTTGGAAGAAGACGGTCGTCGTCCGAGTGAATTCACGGCACTACACCTGTATAAAAGACACCTGTCCACATTAGCAATCAATCAATCAGATTCCAAACTGTCCAACATGGCCAATACCAAAGAGCTCTCCAAGGATGTCAGGGACAAGATTGTAGACCTACACAAGGCTGGAATGGGCTACAAGACCATTGCCAAGCAGCTTGGTGAGAAGGTGACAACAGTTGGTGCGATTATTCGCAAATGGAGGAAACACAAAAGAATTGTCAATCTCCCTCAGCCTGGGGCTCCATGCAGGATCTCACCTCGTGGAGTTGCAATGATCATGAGAACGGTGAGGAATCAGCCCAGAACTACACGGGAGGATCTTGTCAATGATCTCAAGGCAGCTGGGACCATAGTCACCAAGAAAACAATTGATAACACACTACGCCGTGAAGGACTGAAATCCTGCAGCGCCCACAAGGTCCCCCTGCTCAAGAAAGCACATATACATGCCCGTCTGAAGTTTGCCAATGAACATCTGAATGATTCAGAGGACAACTGGGTGAAAGTGTTGTATTCAGATGAGAACAAAATAGAGCTCTTTGGCATCAACTCAACTTGCCGTGTTTGGAGGAGGAAGAATGCTGCCTATGACCCCAGGAAAACCATCCCCACCGTCAAACATGGAGGTGGAAACATTATGCTTTTGGGGTGTTTTTTCTGCTAAGGGGACAGGACAACTTCACCGCATCAAAGGGACGATGGACGGGGCCATGTACCATCAAATCTTGGGTGAGAACCTCCTTCCCTCAACCAGGGCATTGAAAATGGGTCGTGGATGGGTATTCCAGCATGACTATGACCCAAAACATACGGCCAAGGCAACAAAGGAGTGGCTCAAGAAGAAGCACATTAAGGTCCTGGAGTGGCCTAGCCCGTCTCCAGACCTTAATCCCATAGATAATCTGTGGAGGGAGCTGAAGGTTCGAGTTGCCAAACGTCAGCCTCGAACCCTTGATGACTTGGAGAAGATCTGCAAAGAGGAGTGGAGGAGTGGGACAAAATCCCTCCTGAGATGTGTGCAAGCCTGGTGGCCAACTACAAGAAACGTCTGACCTCTGTGATTGCCAACAAGGGTTTTGCCACCAAGTACAAAGTCATGTTTTGCAGAGGGGTCAAATACTTATTTCCCTCATTAAAATGCAAATCAATTTATAACATTTTGACATGCGTTTTTCTGGATTTTCTTGTTGTTATTCTGTCTCTCACTGTTCAAATAAACCTACCATAAAAATGATAGACTTATCATTTCTTTGTCAGTGGGCAAACGTACAAAATCAGCAGGGGATCAAATACTTTTTTTCCCTCGCTGTACGTGAGTGGGTGAGCGAGTGAGTGGGTTAGTGGATTGGTGAGTGAGTGGGTGAGTAATTGGGTGGTTGGGTGACTAAGTGAGTGGGGCAGCATATGTTCCCGAGTGGGTGGGTGATTGAGTGGGTGAGTGAGTGAGTGGGTGAGTGGGTCAGTGGGTGAGTGAATGAATGAGTGGGTGCGTGAGTGGGTGAGTGGGTCAGTGGTAGAGTTAGTGAGTGGGTGGGTAAGTGAGTGAGTGGGTGAGTAAGTGGGTGAGTGAATGAGTGGGTGAGTGAGTGGGTGAGTGGGTCAGTGGTAGAGTTAGTGAGTGGGTGGGTAAGTGAGTGAGTGGGTGAGTGAATGAGTGGGTGAGTGAGCATTTGTGAGTTCCCCAATGGGTGGGTGAGTGAGTGGGTGAGTGAGCATTTGTGAGTTCCCGAGTGGGTGGGTGAGTGAGTGGGTCAGGTCAGTGAGTGAGTGAGTGGTTATAAGAGGGGCTCCCGGCAGCTACAAAACTGCGAGCCCGCGTAGCTCGCCGTGATCGTATAGTGGTTAGTACTCTGCGTTGTGGCCGCAGCAACCTCGGTTCGAATCCGAGTCACGGCATTGTGGTGACAAAGACACGGCAGCTGGCTCGCTTTTTATTCATTTTTATATCCCAGACAAATCCATCTCAGTGGTGAATGAGCAGAAAAAAATATTCGGCCTCTTATAGTGTTTTAGAAATGACCGTTTTGTTGTAAATGTGTTCGCAGAGATGTATAGAAGATCGACGATGATTGGCCAGCAGAGTTGTACATGTGCAGCTATTACATCCGTACGTGTGCCTACTTGTCGTCAGAGTTCATGTGATTTCCTTGACCCGAGTGGTTGAGTGAGTGAGTGTGTGAGTGAGTGTGTCAGTGGTAGAGTAAGCGAGAGGGTCAGTGGGAGAGTGAGTGAGTGAACATGTGTGAGTTCCCGAGTGGGTGGGTGAGTGAGTGCGTGAGTTCTCAATTGGGTGGGTGAGTCAGTGGGTGCATGGGTGGGTCAGTGGGTGCATGGGTGGGTTAGTGGGTGCATGGGTGGGTGAGTTAGTGAGTGAGTAAGTGAGTGTCCGAGTGAGTAGGTGAGTGAATGGGTGCGTGGGTGAGTGAGTGAATGAGTGAGTGAGGATATTTGAGTTCCCAATTGGATAGGTGAGTGAGTGGGTGAATGGGTGGGTAGGTGAGTAGGCGAGTGAGTGGGTGAGTGAGAGAGTGAGTGGGTCAGTGAAAGAGTGAGTGGGTGAGTGAGCATATGTGAGTTCCCGAGTTGGTGAGTGGGTGAGTGAGTTAGTGAGTCAGTGGGAGAGTGAGTGAGTGAATGAGCAAATGTGAGTTCCAGAGTGGGTAGGTGAGTGAGTGGGTCAGTGGGTGAGTGAGTGAGTGGGTGAGCATATGTGAGTTCCCTACTGGGTGGGTGAGTGAGTGGATTAGTGAGTAAGTGGGTCAGCTCAGTGGGAGAGTGGGTGAGTGAGTGGCTATAAGAGGGGCTCCCAGCGCCCCCGTAATCGCGAACCCGCGTAGCTCGCCGTGATCGTATAGTGGTTAGTACTCTGCGTTGTGGCCGCAGCAACCTCCGAGTCACAGCATTGTGGTGACAAAGACACGGCAGCTGGCTCGCTTTCTATTCATTTTTATATCCCAGACAAATTAATCTCCGTGGTGACTGACTAGAAAAAAAATAATCGGCCTATTTTAGTGTTTTAGAAATGACCGTTTTGTTGTAAATGTGTTCGCAAGTCTCTATGGAAGACCGGCGATGATTGGCCCAGCAGCGCTGTACAGGTGCCACGTGTCGGTGCAGCTCTTACTCCGTACGTGTGTCTACTTTTCGTCAGTCACTGTGATGTCCTTGACCCGAGTGGGTGAGTGAGTGGGTCAGTGGGTGAGTGAGTGAGTGGGTCAGTGGTAGAGTAAGCGAGTGGGTCAGTGGGAGAGTGAGTGGGTGAGTGAGCATATGTGAGTTCCCGAGTGGTTGGGTGAGTGAGTGCGTGAGTTCTCAATTGGGTGGGTGAGTCAGTGGGTGCATGGGTGGGTCAGTGGGTGCATGGGTTGGTGAGTTAATGAGTAAGTGAGTGTCCGAGTGAGTAGGTGAGTGAATGGGTGCGTGGATGAGTGAGTGAATGAGTGAGTGAGGATGTTTGAGTTCCCAAGTGGATAGGTGAGTGAGTGGGTGGGTAGGTGAGTAGGCGAGTGAGTGGGTGAGTGAGCATATGTGAGTTCCCGAATGGGTCGGTGAGTGAGTAGGTGGGTGAGTGGCTTAGTGAGTGAGTGAGTCAGCTCAGTGGGAGAGTGAGTGAGTGAGTCAGCTCAGTGGGAGAGTGAGTGAGTGAGTGGCTATAAGAGGGGCTCCCAGCGCCCCCGTAATCGCGAGCCCGCGTAGCTCGCCGTGATCGTATAGTGCAGGGGTCGGGAACCTTTTTGACTAAGAGAGCCATGAAAGCAAAAAATTTGGAAATTTATTTCAGTGAGAGCCATATAATATATTTTAAAAGTGAATTCAACTAAATGTCAGTATAATAAGCCTCTGAATTTATTCTTTTAAATAATGTTGTTATAACACTCACCATTAATGCGACTTCTGGTGCTGCATGGATTTGCTGATGTCTTTGTAGTCGGGTTGGTACTTGGTGAGGTTAAGCTTCATACAAGCGTTGTGGCTTTCATCCGTTAAACGTGATCGTAGGTTGGACTTGATGTTTTTAAGATGTGAGAATGACTGCTCACATGCATACGTAGATCCAAACATGGTCAATACAGCAATACTCACACGCTGCAGTGTGTGGTATGTGACAGGAAGCGCGTTCCAAGTTTTGAGAATCAGCTGGTCTTCGGGTTGGAGTTTTTTCATTTCTGTCCACATGTGCTTGCTCGCCAACTCCGCTTTCTGTCGTGTGATTCTTTCCAAATCTTCATTCAGTGACTTGAACTTATTCACCCACATGTCTGAGGCCTTCAGGTCAGCCACTTCTGCTTCAAAATCTCTGACGGAGACACCAGGGATGTAATTCAGGTCGGCTGTGTTCAGTGAACACTCGTTTGGATGGGTGATGAACTTAAAAAGACGAGTGTGCTCACGAAATTCTCCAAAGCGTGCTTTGAAGGACTGTAGGAGACTGGATGTGCAGCCAGCTAGCTGGTGGAGATCAAGGTTTTGAATGGGCTCACTTGCTGTGCATGCATCTTTAAATTGGCTCAGTTTTTCAAAATGTAGTAAACGACCTGTTTCAAGATCCGTGATGAAAAGCTCCAGCTTGTTTTCAAAAGCAAATACAGCTTGTTGAAGGGATAACACTGTATTTCCAATGCCTTGCATTTTCACGTTGAGCTGGTTCAGATGTTCAGTCAGATCTACGAGATAGTAAAACTTGAGGAGCCACTCGGTGTCGGCTAGCTCAGGATGCCCGACGCCTTTCATTTCAAGGAAAGTCCGGATTTCGTTCAGGCAAGCCGCAAAACGGCTAAGCACCTTCCCTCTTGACAACCAACGCACATTGCTGTGCAAAAGCAGACCAGGATAGTTATTTACAACTTCATCCAGCAGTGTTTTAAACTGGCGATCATTTAAGGCTCGGGCAACAATAAAGTTGATCACACGAATGACCAGCGACATCACTTCGCCAAACTGCCTGTCACACATCTGAGCACAAAGTGCCTCCTGGTGTATAATGCAATGGAAACTTAGGATGGGTCTATTTTCATGTTCACGGAGAAGCGCCACAAATGCTTTGTTTTTCCCCACCATACACGGAGCACCATCAGTACACACTGAGAGAAGTTTATCCATAGGTAGACTTTTTTCTTGAGCAAACTCCATGAAAGACTTGAATAAATCCTCACCTCTTGTGGACCCTTTTAATGGCAGAACAGCAAGACTTTCTTCGCGCAGTGTGTCACCAACAGCATATCTTGCAATCACGCTGAACTGCGACAAATGGCTCACGTCTGTTGACTCATCCAAAGCCAGAGAAAAGAACGGCGCTGCATTTATGTCCTTCACTTGCGTTTCCTCCACTTTGTTTGCCATCACGATGGTACGATCATGAACAGTTCTTGCCGACAGAGGCATGTCTTGTATCCGTTTGATTATCTTGTCTTTGTTCGGAAGATCATCAAAAAGTTCATTGGCTACATCCAGCATGAACGTTTTAGCATACTCGCCATCTGTGAATGGTTTTCCGTTCCTCACTATTGCTAAAGAACCAGCAAAGCTAGCCGAATTATAGTCACCTTGCCGGGTCCATACGCGGAGTTGCTGCTGGCTAGCTTGCACCCTGCTCAGAAGCTCTTGGCACGCTTTCTTTCTGCTGTCTCCCGCAGGGTATTTTGATGCAAAGGTAGCGTGGCGCGTGTCGAAGTGCCGCTTTACATTCGACCGTTTCAACGATGTAATTTTGTCATTGCAAATTAGACACACCGCAGAACCCGCTCTCTCCACAAAGGCGAATTCTTCGGTCCATTCGTCCTGAAATGTACGATACTCGTCGTCTTTTTTTCTTTTCGCCATCTTCTTCGTCGAAGGGTTAGCTTTGAGCTAATGACCGAGCAGACGCAGTCTCAGACTGATTCAAAAGGGGGCGTTTACCTGTTTTACCCAGCAACGGCAAACGTAGGCCAGTATCATCCAATTAAAATAATGGACAATTGCTCCTGCAGCCCTGAACAGGACATGCGCAGTGAAAAATCGATGGATGGATTAAAACAAGTGAGAATATTTTGTTTTATCTGCGAGCCATATGCAATCATCAAAAGAGCCACATCTGGCTCGCGAGCCACAGGTTCCCGACCCCTGGTATAGTGGTTAGTTCTCTGCGTTGTGGCCACAGCAACCTCGGTTCGAATCCGAGTCACGGCATTGTGGTGACAAAGACACGGCAGCTGGCTCGCTTTTTATTCATTTTTATATCCCAGACAAATCCATCTCCGTGGTGAATGAGTAGAAAAATAATATTCGGCCTCGTTTAATGTTTTAGAGATTACCGCTTTGTTGTAAATGTGTTCGCAAATCTCTATAGAAGATCGGCGATGATTGGCCAGCAGCGTTGTACAGGTGCCACGTGTTCGTGCAGCTATTACATCCGTACGTGTGCCTACTTTTCGTCAGAGTCACTGTGATGTCCTTGACCCGAGTGGGTGAGTGAGTGAGCATATGTGAGTTCCCGAGTGGGTGGGTGAGTGAGTGGGTCAGTGGGTGGGTGAGTGATTGGGTGAGTGGGTCAGTGGGAGAGTGAGTGACTGGGTGAGTGAGCATACGTGAGTTCCCGATTGGGTGGGTGAGTGGGTGAGTGAGTACGTGAGTTCTCAATTGGGTGGGTGAGTCACTGGGTGCATGGGTGGGTCTGTGGATGGGTGAGTGAGTGAGCAAGTGAGTGTCCGAGTGAGTAGGTGAGTGAATGGGTGCGTGGGTGAGTGAGTGAATGAGTGAGTGAAGATGTTTGAGTTCCCAAGTAGGTGATTGAACATGTGTGTGTTTCCGAGTGGGTGGGTGAGTGAGGGGTGAGTAGGTGGGTGAGTGAGTCAGTGGGAGAGTTAGTGAGTGGGTGAGTGAGTGAGTGGGTGAGTGAGCATATGTGAGTTCCCAAGTGGCTAGGTGAGTGAGTGGGTGAGTGAGTCAGTGGGTGAGTGAGTGGGTGAGTGAGCATATGTGAGTTCCCAAGTGTGTGGGTGATTGTGTGGGTGAGTATGTGGGTGAGTGAGTTGGTGGGTGGGTGAGTGAGTGATTGGTTGAGTGAGTGACTGGTCGAGTGGGCATGTGTGAGTTCTCAATTGGGTGGGTGAGTCAGTGGGTGCATGGGTGGGTGAGTGATTGAGTGAGTGAGCATGTGAGTGTCCGAGTGAGGAGGTGAGTGAATGGGTGCGTGGGTGAGTGAGTGGATGAGTGAGTGAGGATGTGTGAGTTCCCAAGTG
The DNA here is from genome assembly GCF_048934315.1 of Petromyzon marinus. Classification (NCBI taxonomy): domain Eukaryota; kingdom Metazoa; phylum Chordata; class Hyperoartia; order Petromyzontiformes; family Petromyzontidae; genus Petromyzon; species Petromyzon marinus. The sequence goes on along the minus strand of NC_133714.1, from coordinate 9,208,745 downwards.
GGTGATTGAGCATGTGTGTGTTTCCGAGTGGGTGGGTGAGTTAGTGGGTGAGTAGGTGGGTGATTGAGTAGGGGATTGGTTCAGTGGGAGAGTTAGTGAGTGGGTCAGTGGGAGAGTGAGTGAGTGAGTGGCTGAGTGAGCAAATGTGAGTTCCCGAGTGAATGGGTGAGTGGGTGAGTAGGTGGGTGAGTGAGGGGGTGAGTGAGTGATTGGGTGAGTGAGCTTGTGTGAGTTCCTGAGTGGATGGGTAAGTGAGTGGGTTAGTGGGTTGGTGATTGAGTGCGTGAGTGAGTAATTGGGTGGGTGGCTGAGTGAGTGGTTGAGTTCCCGAGTAGGTCGGTGAGTGAGTCAGTGGTAAAGTGAGTGAGTGGGTGGGTAGGTGAGTGGGTGGGTGAGTGAGTGGGTCAGTGAGAGAGTGAGTGGATGAGTGAGCATATGTGAGTTCCCGAGTGGGTGGGTGAGTTAGTGGGTGAGTAGGTGGGAGAGTGAGTGGCTATAAGAGGGGCTCCCGGCGCCCCCGTGATGTCGATCCCGCGTAGCTCGCCGTGATCGTATAGTGGTTAGTACTCTGAGTTGTGGCCGCAGCAACCTCGGTTCGAATCCGAGTCACGGCATTGTGGTGACAAAGACACGGCAGCGGGCTCGCTTTTTATTCCTTTTTTATATCCCAGACAAATCCATCTCCGTGGTGAATGAGCAGAAAAAATATTTTTGGGCTCGATGTGACGTCACATTTCTCACCCCCCCCCCCCCCTCGTCACACACAGTCACACATCGTCACAAATGTCTGACCACCCCCCAGGTACGTGACGTAATTTACGGACTGCCCCTTTGTTGTAAATGTGTTCGCAAGTTTATATAGAAGACCGGCGATGATTGGCCCAGCAGCGCTGTCCAGATGCCACGTGTCGGTGCAGCCATTACAACCGTACGTGTGCCTACTTGTCGTCAGAGTCACTGTGATGTCCTTGACCGATTTCATCGCTCCATCTCTATCGGTGGACGTGCTCTCGGACGCGTTTCCATTCCGTGACTGCCACTCCGCTATAATTGCTGACCACCGCCATCGTCCCTTCTGGCCGTGACGCGTCCTGCCCAAGCCTCACTCACTTCTCTCTCTTACCAGGTGTCATTAGCTCATTACCTCGCCTGTAATCACCTCGTTCACCTGCGTGTGGCGTCTCGTCCGCGACTCCCTCTCTCGCTCGGGTGTAATCATCGTGACCTATCCACCGCTGCACGAGGATTAACGTGATTACGCCATTCATCTGCATGTTGTTCTAGCCACCACGTGACAACAGCGGTGACTGCTGTGCACCGACTTTACGCATTATTCTGTATCGTGAACTTGGGATTGTCGCACTCCGTCATCATGATGAATCTGCGGTGCTGCGATTGGCAGTGCTGCACAAGCACCAACAACAGAAGCACTCGGCAGCACATTGATCGAGCACAATGCGCGGCTTCAAAATGAACATCACGGCATTTACTTTCCAGCGTTGTTGACCGATGTGCTGAGGTTTTCTCGTCGCGTCGTTTGTAATGCGACCGAGGCCCTCTTTGTCGTACGCAGCGGCAAGCCTCGACATTGACATCGAGATCCTTTGACTCATTCTGGCACCACGCGCAAGATTGGACCAGGACAGCGCATTCGGGGTTCAATATCCTGCCGATATGAGGCAGTCACTGGAGCTATGCACTTTTACATCTCGATTGAATACTCAGTTCTTTAGAACTGCAATTTGTGTTTAAACTAAACGTCGAACGAAGTTTTATTTTACCAGGTAAGGCCCCACTTAGCTATGTCGCTCTCTCTCTCTCAGAAGCGACCTGGCCACAAATGATAGCCCAACGAAACGGCTTAGCACGTGGGAATGTATAGCAGGCGAATACTCCAAAGGCAAGTTGAATCGAAATGGGGAGGGAAAAACCGGAGGATTCTGCGACAAATGCACGCGACCACGGGGGAGAGAAAGAGAGAGACACGCAAACTCCAAATATACAGCAGCAGGCATCATCAGGGTCGGGATCAAACCCACGACCTCCTGCCTACCAGGCGAGCTAGTTAACATCTCCTAGCCACCCTGATGATGATGAGAGAGAGAAAGAGAGACACGCAAACTCCAAATATACAGCAGCAGGCATCATCAGGGTCGGAATCAAACCCACGAGCTCCTGCCTACCAGGCAAGGTAGTTAACATCTCCTAGCCACCCTGATGATGATGAGAGAGAGACGCAAACTCCAAATATACAGCAGCAGGTATCATCAGCGTCGGGATGAAACCCACGACCTCCTGTCTACCAGGCGAGCTAGTTAACATCTCCTAGCCACCGTGATGATGATGAGAGAGAGAGACACGCAAACTCCAAATATACAGCAGCAGGCATCATCAGGATCGGGATCAAACCCACGACCTGCCTACCAGGCGAGCTAGTTAACATCTCCTAGCCACTGTGGTGATGGTGAGAGAGAGAGAGAGACACAAACTCCAAATATACAGCAGCAGGCATCATCAGGGTCGGGATCAAACTCACGACCTCCTGTCTACCAGGCGAGCTAGTTAACATCTCCTAGCCACCCTGATGATGATGAGAGAGAGACACGCAAACTCCAAATATACAGAAGCAGGCATCATCAGGGTCGGGATCAAACCCACGACCTCCTGCCTACCAGGCGAGCTAGTTAACATCTCCTAGCCACTGTGGTGATGGTGAGAGAGAGAGACACGCAAACTCTAAATATACAGCAGCAGGCATCATCAGGGTCGGGATCAAACCCACGACCTCCTGCCTACCAGGCGAGTTAGTTAACATCTCCTAGCCACCCTGATGATGATGAGAGAGAGAAAGACACGCAAACTCCAAATATACAGCAGCAGGCATCATCAGGGTCGGGTTCAAACCCACGACCTCCTGCCTACCAGGCGAGCTAGTTAACATCTCCTAGCCACCCTGATGATGGTGAGAGAGAGAGACACGCAAACTCCAAATATACAGCAGCAGGCATGATCAGGGTCGGGATGAAACCCACGACCTGCCTACCAGGCGAGCTAGTTAACATCTCATAGCCACCCTGATGATAATGAGAGAGAGAGAGACACGCAAACTCCAAATATACAGCAGCAGGCATCATCAGGGTCGGAATCAAACCCACGACCTCCTGCCTACCAGGCGAGCAAGTTAACATCTCCTAGCCACTCTGATGATGATGAGAGAGAGAAAGAGAGACACGCAAACTCCAAATATACAGCAGCAGGCATCATCAGGGTCGGAATCAAACCCACGACCTCCTGCCTACCAGGCGAGGTAGTTAACATCTCCTAGCCACCCTGATGACGATGAGAGAGAGAGACACGCAAACTCCAAATATACAGCAGCAGGCATCATCAGGGTCGGAATCAAACCCACGACCTCCTGCCTACCAGACGAGCTAGTTAACATCTCCTAGCCACCCTGATGATGATGATGAGAGAGAGAAAGACACGCAAACTCTAAATATACAGCAGCAGGCATCATCAGCGTCGGGATCAAACCCACGACCTCGTGCCTACCAGGCGAGCTAGTTAACATCTCCTAGCCACCCTGATGATAATGAGAGAGAGAGAGAGAGAAAGACACGCAAACTCCAAATATACAGCAGCAGCAGGCATAATCAGGGTCGGGATCAAACTCACGACCTCCTGCCTACCAGGCGAGCTAGTTAACATCTCCTAGCCACCCTGATGATGATGAGAGAGAGAAAGACACGCAAACACCAAATATACAGCAGCAGGCATCATCAGGGTCGGGATCAAACCCACGACCTCCTGCCTACCAGGCGAGCTAGTTAACATCTCCTAGCCACCGTGATGATGATGAGAGAGAGAGAGAGACACGCAAACTCCAAATATACAGCAGCAGGCATCATCAGGGTCGGGATGAAACCCACGACTTCCTGCCTACCAGGCGAGCTAGTTAACATCTCCTACCCACCGTGATGATGATGAGAGAGAGGGAGACACGCAAACTCCAAATATACAGTAACAGGCATCATCAAGGTCGGGATGAAACCCACGACCTCCTGCCCACCAGGCGAGCTAGTTAACATCTCCTAGCCACCGTGGCGTCCCAATAAAAAAAGAGAGCCAGGGGAGCGGGGAGCGGATGGTGGTGGAGGCACTCTCATGCCGATGAAAATGCCGAGAAATTAACGAATTCAGCGAGTCCTATCCCCCACGCGCTCTCAGCTCGCCCAACCTACGAACCCCGACCGTTTGACATTGTACGGTGTTGTCGAAGTTCCCCACAGACGCTCCATGTGTTGCTGGCTACCCGCCGCATCGTTCGCCGTGCCGCCCTTCATGAAAGGCGCTACTCGCGAACAGCACTTGCCCTCATAGTCTGTTAAGGCTATATCGCTTGGGGTGGGTCTTTTGTCTGAGGCTCTATTTAAATAACTTTGATGCTTCCGGAACCACGCTCGCCACCGCCAGTTCCTAGTTTCGCGTCTGGTGCCAAAGTCACGGCACTCGACCCCACAGGACCCCACAGGACGCCCCCCCCCCACCTCGACACGACTCCCCTACAGTTGCCAAAGCGGGAGTCACCGTCGAGACCGCACGGCCGTCCCTGCACGCTTCCTCGGCCACTGCCACGAGACTCCAGCACGCCTCTCTGCCATGAGCGCGCGCCACGACCACGGACTCCGCATCGCACTCGAGCGACTGCTGCCGGACTTCTTTGACCGCACGGGTAGGCAGAGACCTCTTCAAACTCCCGAGCTGGGGATGCGCGCAACAGGCACACCACCACACGTCCAGATTAAAAAAAAAGATAACCCATTTCTCTCCAAGTTCTCTATTTTGCTTCGTTGTCCTTCCCACCGCCACCTCGCAACCTCCGATGAGCACGGTTGGCTGCGTGCGTTCGCGTGAAAGAAGTCCACCACGCACACACGTCCAGTAAGTCTCATCTCTCGCTAAGAGCTGTGGTGGCCACTGATATCACGTCCAGTAAGTCTCATCTCTCGCTAAGAGCTGTGGTGGCCACTGATATCACGTCCAGTAAGTCTTCTCTCTCGCTAAGAGCTGTGGTGGCCACACGTCCAGTATGTCTCATCTCTCGCTAAGAGCTGTGGTGGCCACTGCTATCACGTCCAGTAAGTCTTCTCTCTCGCTAAGAGCTGTGGTGGCTTCTGCTATCACGTCCAGTAAGTCTTCTCTCTCGCTAAGAGCTGTGGTGGCCACACGTCCAGTATGTCTCATCTCTCGCTAAGAGCTGTGGTGGCCACTGCTATCACGTCCAGTAAGTCTTCTCTCTCGCTAAGAGCTGTGGTGGCTTCTGCTATCACGTCCAGTAAGTCTTCTCTCTCGCTAAGAGCTGTGGTGGCTTCTGCTATCACGTCCAGTAAGTCTTCTCTCTCGCTAAGAGCTGTGGTGGCCACACGTCCAGTATGTCTCATCTCTCGCTAAGAGCTGTGGTGACTACTGCTATTACGTCCAGTATGTCTCATCTCTCGCTAAGAGCTGTGGTGGCCACACGTCCAGTATGTCTCATCTCTCGCTAAGAGCTGTGGTGGCCACTGCTATCACGTCCAGTAAGTCTTCTCTCTCGCTAAGAGCTGTGGTGGCTTCTGCTATCACGTCCAGTAAGTCTTCTCTCTCGCTAAGAGCTGTGGTGGCCACACGTCCAGTATGTCTCATCTCTCGCTAAGAGCTGTGGTGGCCACTGCTATCACGTCCAGTAAGTCTTCTCTCTCGCTAAGAGCTGTGGTGGCTTCTGCTATCACGTCCAGTAAGTCTTCTCTCTCGCTAAGAGCTGTGGTGGCTTCTGCTATCACGTCCAGTAAGTCTTCTCTCTCGCTAAGAGCTGTGGTGGCCACACGTCCAGTATGTCTCATCTCTCGCTAAGAGCTGTGGTGACTACTGCTATTACGTCCAGTATGTCTCATCTCTCGCTAAGAGCTGTGGTGGCCACTGCTATCACGTTCAGTAAGTCTCATCTCTTACTAAGAGCTGTGGTGGCTTCTGCTATCACGTCCACACGTCCAGTAAGTCTCATCTTACTAAGAGCTGTGGTGACCACTGCTATTACGTCCACACGTCCAGTAAGTCTCATCTCTCGCTAAGAGCTGTGGTGGCCACTGCTATCACGTCCAGTATGTCTCATCTCTCGCTAAGAGCTGTGGTGACCACTGATATCACGTCCAGTATGTCTCATCTCTCGCTAAGAGCTGTGGTGGCCACTGATATCACGTTCAGTAAGTCTCATCTCTTACTAAGAGCTGTGGTGGCTTCTGCTATCACGTCCACACGTCCAGTAAGTCTCATCTATCGCTAAGAGCTGTGGTGGCCACACGTCCAGTATGTCTCATCTCTCGCTAAGAGCTGTGGTGGCCACACGTCCAGTATGTCTCATCTCTCGCTAAGAGCTGTGGTGACTACTGCTATTACGTCCACACGCCCAGTATGTCTCATCTCTGGCTAAGAGCTGTGGTGGCCACTGCTATTACGTCCAGTAAGTCTCATCTCTCGCTAAGAGCTGTGGTGGCTTCTGCTATCACGTCCACACGTCCAGTAAGTCTCATCTCTTACTAAGAGCTGTGGTGGCTACTGCTATTACGTCCAGTATGTCTCATCTCTCGCTAAGAGCTGTGGTGACCACTGATATCACGTCCAGTATGTCTCATCTCTTACTAACAGCTGTGGTGACCACTGCTATTACGTCCACACGTCCAGTAAGTCTCATCTCTCGCTAAGAGCTGTGGTGGCTACTGCTATCACGTCCAGTATGTCTCATCTCTTACTAAGAGCTGTGGTGGCTACTGCTATTACGTCCAGTATGTCTCATCTCTTACTAAGAGCTGTGGTGGCCACTGCTATTACGTCCACACGCCCAGTAAGTCTCATCTCTCGCTAAGAGCTGTGGTGGCCACACGTCCAGTATGTCTCATCTCTCGCTAAGAGCTGTGGTGACCACTGCTATTACGTCCAGTAAGTCTCATCTCTCGCTAAGAGCTGTGGTGGCCACACGTCCAGTAAGTCTCATCTCTCGCTAAGAGCTGTGGTGGCCACTGCTATCACGTCCACACGTCCAGTAAGTCTCATCTCTCGCTAAGAGCTGTGGTGGCCACTGCTATCACGTCCACACGTCCAGTAAGTCTCATCTCTCGCTAAGAGCTGTGGTGGCCACACGTCCAGTAAGTCTCATCTCTCGCTAAGAGCTGTGGTGACTACTGCTATTACGTCCACACGTCCAGTATGTCTCATCTCTGGCTAAGAGCTGTGGTGGCCACTGCTATTACGTCCAGTAAGTCTCATCTCTCGCTAAGAGCTGTGGTGGCTTCTGCTATCACGTCCACACGTCCAGTAAGTCTCATCTCTTACTAAGAGCTGTGGTGGCTACTGCTATTACGTCCAGTATGTCTCATCTCTCGCTAAGAGCTGTGGTGACCACTGATATCACGTCCAGTATGTCTCATCTCTTACTAACAGCTGTGGTGACCACTGCTATTACGTCCACACGTCCAGTAAGTCTCATCTCTCGCTAAGAGCTGTGGTGGCTACTGCTATCACGTCCAGTATGTCTCATCTCTTACTAAGAGCTGTGGTGGCTACTGCTATTACGTCCAGTATGTCTCATCTCTTACTAAGAGCTGTGGTGGCCACTGCTATTACGTCCACACGCCCAGTAAGTATCATCTCTCGCTAAGAGCTGCGGTGGCCACTGCTATTACGTCCACACGTCCAGTAAGTCTCATCTCTCGCTAAGAGCTGTGGTGGCCACACGTCCAGTATGTCTCATCTCTCGCTAAGAGCTGTGGTGACCACTGCTATTACGTCCAGTAAGTCTCATCTCTCGCTAAGAGCTGTGGTGGCCACACGTCCAGTAAGTCTCATCTCTCGCTAAGAGCTGTGGTGGCCACTGCTATCACGTCCACACGTCCAGTAAGTCTCATCTCTCGCTAAGAGCTGTGGTGGCCACTGCTATCACGTCCACACGTCCAGTAAGTCTCATCTCTCGCTAAGAGCTGTGGTGGCCACACGTCCAGTAAGTCTCATCTCTCGCTAAGAGCTGTGGTGACTACTGCTATCACGTCCACACGTCCAGTAAGTCTCATCTCTCGCTAAGAGCTGTGGTGGCCACTGCTATTACCCCTACGGCCAAGCACGTGCCGCGTACTTCAGCGACGCAGAAACGCATTTCCGAACAACTCAACTTGTCTCGCGATTCCAGGTCGCGCCGCGGTGTGGAAACTGCTACGCTTGGTGGAGTACGGGTGGAAGGACCTCGACACGAGGACGTTCGGAGACAGAGTGTCCTTCAAACACCGCGAGCTTCCACGCCACCAGGGACAGCAGCAGGAGGAACGCAACTTCATGTTCCTGAAGTGCCAGGAGGTGTCGTTCACGCCGCAATTCTGGCAGGACGTCACCATCGTGACTCCGATCGCCATCGACATGAGCGTGTCGCTCTCCCACCTGGGCACCTCCTCGCTCGTGTTCTCCGGGGTCATCGAGAAGAAGAAGGAGGAGGAGGCGCCCGGTGACGCCCCTGAACCTCTGGCGTCCTACAGGAGCCTCGTGATTCACGTGGACGCCCGCAGCAAGCGGGCAACTCGGCTGCCCGCACCGGTAATCCACACCTACCGTCACCTGGTCGGCAAGGCGCCTCCAGAATTCCCGCAGCCGTTCGGTCGTGGTGGTGGTGCAGGTGGTGGTGGTGGAGGTGGTGGTGGAGGTGGTGGTGGTGGTGGTGGTGGAGGTGGTGGTGGTGGAGGTGGTGGTGGAGGTGGTGGTGGAGGTGGTGGTGGTGGTGGAGGTGGTGGAGGTGGTGGAGGTGGTGGTGGTGATGGTGGAGGTGGTGGTGGTGGTGGTGGTGGTGGTGATGGTGGTGGTGGTGGTGGAGGTGGTGGTGGTGGTGCAGGTGGTGGTGGTGGTGATGGTGGAGGTGGTGGTGGAGGTGGTGGTGGTGGAGGTGGTGGTGGTGGTGGTGGTGATGGTGGAGGTGGTGGTGGTGGTGCAGGTGGTGGTGGTGGTGCAGGTGGTGGTGGTGGTGGAGGTGGCGACGGGAAACCAGCGAACCCGTTCCGCTACGAGGTCACGGTGGCGGCGAGCCAACTGGACGAGCACCAGCACGTGAACCACAGCGAGTACGCTCGCTTGTGCTCCGACGCTCTCGCGGCGGGGCTGGCCCAAGCGGAGGAGGGTGGTCACGGCGGTGGGGGAGGTCACGGCGGAGGTCACGGCGGTGGAGGCGTAGGGGCGGGCGCGTGGAGCACGGCGCGGCTGGAGAAGCTCTCGGTGATCTTCGCCGGGGAGGCGTTCGCCGGAGACTCGCTGCTCGTCGAGTCGTGGGTGGATGCCGAGCGGCCGCGCTCCGTTCTCTTCGAGGTGTCCAGGCGAGGGAGGCCGCTCGTGCACAGCGCCTGGACGTTTCGGGACGAGCCCGACGGTGACGGTGGTCACGGTGGTCACGGTGGTCACGGGGGTCACGGTGGTCACGGGGGTCACGGTGGTCACGGGGGTCACGGTGACGTTTGTTCCGAAGCGCCGCGGGCCAAGCTGTGACGCCGGTGGTGAAGGAACGGGCAGCCGGGCGTGGTGGTGGCCACCCACCACCTCGTGTAACAGCACTTGCCCTGGCAGTCTGTTAAATGCTATACGGGGGATCTTTGTCTTTGTATCTATGTGCGTACGTTGAACTTCTTTCGCGCCGTACGTAGCCAACGGCGTTCAGGAGCGGTGCGGCAAGAGAACCAAACAGAAAAATCTGTTCTAAAGAATTGCGCGACTGGACAGCTACCTGTCCATTTATCGCACAGTACACAGCCAATGTCGTGTCTCTGTATGTCTGTATGTATCTGTGTGTGTATGCATCTCTACGTGTGTGTCTGTGTATGTATCTCTACGTGTGTGTGTCTGTATGTCTGTGTGTATATCCCCGTGTGTATGTCTGTGTGTATGTATGTATCTCTACGTGTGTGTATCCCCGTGTGTATGTCTGTGTGTATGTATCTCTACGTGTGTGTGTATGTATCTCTACGTGTGTGTGTGTATGTATCTCTACGTGTGTATGTCTGTGTGTATCCCCGTGTGTATGTCTGTGTGTATGTATCTCTACGTGTGTGTATGTATCTCTACGTGTGTGTGTGTATCTCCGTGTGTATGTCTGTGTGTGTATGTATCTCTACGTGTGTATGTATCCCCGTGTATATGTCTGTGTGTATGTATCTCTACGTGTGTATATGTATCTCTACGTGTGTGTATGTATTTCTACGTGTGTATGTCTGTGTGTATGTATCTCTACGTGTGTATGTCTGTGTGTATGTATCTCTACGTGTGTGTGTATCCCTGTGTGTATGTCTGTGTGTGTATTTCTACGTGTGTATGTCTGTGTGTATGTATCTCTACGTGTGTATGTCTGTGTGTATGTATCTCTACGTGTGTGTGTGTCCCAGTGGGGAGCGGTGGTGGAGCGATTAGCGCGCTGCACTGTGAACCCTGCGACCCGAGTTCGATTCCCGCTAACGGCCAACACCAGTGACGATTATCTGAACCGGTCCCGGGCCTCCCCTAGGTCGACTCAGCCTAAAATGAGTACCTGGTGCGGTGTGTAAACATCGCCACTGGGGAGACAAAGGCGGTCGGGCGTGGTGCTGACCACCCACCCCCTCGTGTACCGTCCCGGCCTTCATAGGTGCTCGCTAACAGCACTTGCCCCTACAGTCTGCAAAGGCTATATGGGGGATCTTTGTCTTTTTGTATTCCAGTACACAGCGTTGTCCCACGTTCGACCGCGTCGCCGCAGCTGAGTGAGTTCGCACCGCAGAGCGCGGCGAGATCCCGTGTCACGAACAGCGTTTTAGGCGCACAAAACAGTCCGCGAAATCGGCGCGGAACAGAAGCAGCAGAAAAAGCGGTGCGGGGGTGGGTCACCGGTGCCCATTCCCCATTGAGTGATTAGGAGCCAGGGCAAGCTGCCCAGAGCGGTGATGCCGCGAGAGGTACCCACACTTTACCCTACCAGCACCACCAGCACGGCGCGTGAGAGAGCGTCTCTCTCACGGACTGCCTGTTTCACCGTAGCTTTGACACCAACATCGGGCGGGCGGGCGGGAGCTGCACGTGCAGTGTGAATCAGCGATTGCTCGCCCCCGTTTGTACCGGTTTACGCAGAGAGAGAGAGAGAGAAAGAAACCGGTTTTTAAATCAGCTCATGCGATCTGTGCTCCGTGCAGTGGCGAAGAGACACGTGGCAGGAGCGTCACCCATTCGTCATGCGTGCTGTCCCCCGTGGCCTTACGCAGAGCAATTGACGAGGGCGTTGAGTGTGGTTGTTGAGTGTTGTTGTTGAGTGTTGTTGTTGTGGTTGTTGAGTGTTAGTGTTGTGTATTGTTGTGGTTGTTGTGTGTTGTTGTTGTCTATTGTTGTTGTGGTTGTTGAGTGTTAGTGTTGTGTATTGTTGTGGTTGTTGTGTGTTGTTGTTGTGTATTGTTGAGTGTTGTTGTTGAGTGTTGTTGTTGTGGTTGTTGAGTGTTAGTGTTGTGTATTGTTGTGGTTGTTGTGTGTTGTTGTTGTCTATTGTTGTTGTGGTTGTTGAGTGTTAGTGTTGTGTATTGTTGTGGTTGTTGTGTGTTGTTGTTGTGTATTGTTGAGTGTTGTTGTTGAGTGTTGTTGTTGTGGTTGCTGAGTGTTAGTGTTGTGTGTTGTTGAGTGTTGTTGTTGTTGAGTGTTATTGTTGTGGTTGCTGAGTGTTAGTGTTGTGTATTGTTGAGTGTTGTTGTTGTGTATTGTTGAGTGTTGTTGTTGAGTGTTGTTGTTGTGGTTGTTGAGTGTTAGTGTTGTGTATTGTTGTGGTTGTTGAGTGTTAGTGGTGTGTATTGTTGAGTGTTGTGTGTTGTTGTGTATTGTTGAGTGTTGTTGTTGAGTGTTATTGTTGTGGTTGCTGAGTGTTAGTGTTGTGTATTGTTGAGTGTTGTTGTTGAGTGTTAGTGTTGTGTATTGTTGTGGTTGTTGTTGTTGAGTGTTATTGTTGTGGTTGTTGAGTGTTTGTGTTGTGGTTGTTGAGTGTTGTTGTGTGTTGTTGTTGTGTATTGTTGAGTGTTGTTGTTGAGTGTTATTGTTGTGGTTGCTGAGTGTTAGTGTTGTGTATTGTTGAGTGTTGTTGAGTGTTAGTGTTGTGTATTGTTGTGGTTGTTGTTGTTGAGTGTTATTGTTGTGTTTGTTGAGTGTTTGTGTTGTGGTTGTTGAGTGTTGTTGTGTGTTGTTGTTGTGTATTGTTGAGTGTTGTTGTTGAGTGTTGTTGTTGTGGTTGCTGAGTGTTAGTGTTGTGTGTTGTTGAGTGTTGTTGTTGTTGAGTGTTATTGTTGTGGTTGCTGAGTGTTAGTGTTGTGTATTGTTGAGTGTTGTTGTTGTGTATTGTTGAGTGTTGTTGTTGAGTGTTGTTGTTGTGGTTGTTGAGTGTTAGTGTTGTGTATTGTTGTGGTTGTTGAGTGTTAGTGGTGTGTATTGTTGAGTGTTGTGTGTTGTTGTGTATTGTTGAGTGTTGTTGTTGAGTGTTATTGTTGTGGTTGCTGAGTGTTAGTGTTGTGTATTGTTGAGTGTTGTTGTTGTGTATTGTTGAGTGTTGTTGTTGAGTGTTGTTGTTGTGGTTGTTGAGTGTTAGTGTTGTGTATTGTTGTGGTTGTTGAGTGTTAGTGGTGTGTATTGTTGAGTGTTGTGTGTTGTTGTGTATTGTTGAGTGTTGTTGTTGAGTGTTATTGTTGTGGTTGCTGAGTGTTAGTGTTGTGTATTGTTGAGTGTTGTTGTTGAGTGTTAGTGTTGTGTATTGTTGTGGTTGTTGTTGTTGAGTGTTATTGTTGTGGTTGTTGAGTGTTTGTGTTGTGGTTGTTGAGTGTTGTTGTGTGTTGTTGTTGTTGTGTATTGTTGAGTGTTGTTGTTGAGTGTTATTGTTGTGGTTGCTGAGTGTTAGTGTTGTGTATTGTTGAGTGTTGTTGTTGAGTGTTAGTGTTGTGTATTGTTGTGGTTGTTGTTGTTGAGTGTTATTGTTGTGTTTGTTGAGTGTTTGTGTTGTGGTTGTTGAGTGTTGTTGTGTGTTGTTGTTGTGTATTGTTGAGTGTTGTTGTTGAGTGTTATTGTTGTGGTTGCTGAGTGTTAGTGTTGTGTATTGTTGAGTGTTGTTGTTGTGTATTGTTGAGTGTTGTTGTTGAGTGTTGTTGTTGTGGTTGTTGAGTGTTAGTGTTGTGTATTGTTGTGGTTGTTGAGTGTTAGTGGTGTGTATTGTTGAGTGTTGTGTGTTGTTGTTGTTGTGTATTGTTGAGTGTTGTTGTTGAGTGTTATTGCTGTGGTTGCTGAGTGTTAGTGTTGTGTATTGTTGAGTGTTGTTGTGTGTTGTTGTTGTGTATTGTTGAGTGTTGTTGTTGAGTGTTATTGTTGTGGTTGCTGAGTGTTAGTGTTGTGTATTGTTGAGTGTTGTTGTGTATTGTTGTGGTTGTTGAGTGTTAGTGTTGTGTATTGTTGAGTGTTGTTGTGTGTTGTTGTGTATTGTTGAGTGTTGTTGTGTATTGTTGTGGTTGTTGAGTGTTGTTGTTGTGTATTGTTGAGTGTTAGATTTGGTGGTTTCGTGACTGCAGGAATTAATCTTTGTTTATTTCGGTAAAGTCACGTAGAAATAAGAAAAAATAAAATTACATAATAGCATACGACGTTTCGATTGCAACACAAGCAATCATCATCAGGTAGAGGAAACACATAACCGCAGATATATATACAGACCTTAAGTAGAGGGAATTAACACAGATATATACCAGGGGCTACAGAGAGACGAAGCATCACACTAAATCAAACAGGGTTTAGCAAAATTTGGAAACTATATATAGCAACACATACGGTAGGTTAAAACACAATTAACGCATAGCGTATTCAACCAGACTATGCGTTAATTGTGTTTTAACCGACCGTCTGTGTTGCTATATATAGTTTCAAAATGTTGCTAAACCCTGTTTGATTTAGTGGGATGCTCCGTCTCTCTGTGTCCCCTGGTATATCTGTGTTAATTCCCTCTACTTAAGGTCTGTATATATATCTGCGGTTATGTGTTTACTACCTGATGATGATTGCTTGTGTTGCAATCGAAACGTCGAATATTATGTAATTTTATTTTTTCTTATTTCTACGTGACTTTACCGAAAAAAAACAAAGATTGTTGAGTGTTGTTGTGTATTGTTGAGTGGTGTTGTTGAGTGGTGTTGTGTATTTTTGAGTGTTGTTGTTGAGTGTTGTGTATTTTTGAGTGTTGTTGAGTGTTGTTGTGTATTGCTGAGTGTTGTTGTGTATTGTTGAGTGTTGTTGGTTGCTTTTGCATCGATTTCTATTTGCCCTCAGAGGCAGCAGAGGGCAGTGCACCCACGCCGATGCTGTACGCTCCACTATTCATTACTATTGCTTGACCAGGTAAAGCCCCTCTGCGCTGTCTGACAACGAGGACGCTTCTCTCAGAAGCCACAATGATAGCTCAACGAAGTGGCTTATCCTGTGGACATTTATAGCGGTAGTCAAATACTCTAATCGCCTTCACGTTTATTCTAAATGTGGAGGGGGGGAACCTGGAAAACCCGGAGGAAAATCCACGCGACCAATGGGACGGAGACACCGCGAGCTCCAAATGTACAGCAGCAGGCGTCAGGGTCGGGGTGGAACCCGCGACTTCCTGCACACCAGGCGAGGGAGTTAACATCTCGCGGCTGTACAGGCCACGTGTAAATAATATTCATGCCACAGCGCCGCTTCGACGGTGTCTCTACTTGGCCAAACTTCAGGTGCAGGTTGATGAAGGGGGCGAAGGAGCATAGACATGAAGGCATAGTAGAGTGCAACAATAGACTTTAGCCGCACTTTACTAATTATACTGCTCGGAATTGATACGTTTTCATGCTCACTGGTGGTTTTCTTTTAATGCAGATTGTGTACAGTGCTCTGTCATCCATCAAGAGCACTAAAACACATTCCTGCGGAGGGAGCTGGTAGGAACGTTGGGTTGCTCGGTCAATGGTCAGGGTCAACAACGCCGGCACCACGTGGTGTATTCCGCAAATATGCCCGACTGTGAGGGCGGGCACAAGCCGGTGTGAGTAGGTTAAACGTTGAGTTTTATAAGGGCACCACGGGGTGACCAGCCCCTCCCCACCCAGCACCACCCCTCCCACCCCCCACCCAGCCCCACCCTCCCCACCCAGCCCCTCCCCACCCTCCCCACCCAGTTCCTCACCAACCCTCCCCTCTCCACCCAACCCCTCCCTCCCCACCCTCCCCTCTCCACCCAGCCCCACCCCTCCCATTTTTGGATGCACGAAGGACGGACACAATAATCCCCTGTGAGCTGGTGTAATAACCAGGAGGTTCCTACCAGTATAAGTGCAACATTTATTATTTATTATTACAACGTATCCTGGCAAGCATCCTAAAGTAACCTGTTATACATGTAGAGAATATAAATCAATTATAAAAAAAAAACCTGTATCTGTGGAAATCCTTTTTGCCTTCAACTTCACTGGCTTCCGATTTGACGACACCGCTCTCGTCCACGAATCTCTCCATGGTCTCGCCACACCTCATCTCCCTTCTCTCGACTCTTTATGTCCCCTGTCCTCTTCGTTCCCGATCTTCTCAGCACTGCACCACAGACTCAGCACTGCACCATAGACTCAACACTGCCCCATAGACTCAGCACTGCACCATAGACTCAGCACTGCACCATAGACTCAACACTGCACCATAGACTCAGCACTGCACCATAGACTCAGCACTGCACCATAGACTCAACACTGCCCATAGACTCAACACTACCCATTGACTCAACACTGCACTGCACCATAGACTCAGCACTGCACCATAGACTCAGCACTGCACCATAGACTCAGCACTGCACCATAGACTCAACACTGCACCACAGACTCAGCACTGCCCATAGACTCAGCACTGCACCATAGACTCAGCACTGCGCCATAGACTCAACACTGCACCATAGACTCAGCACTGCACCATAGACTCAACACTGCACCATAGACTCAGCACTGCACCATAGACTCAACACTGCACCATAGACTCAGCACTGCCCATAGACTCAGCACATCACCATAGACTCAGCACTGCACCATAGACTCAGCACTGCACCATAGACTCAGCACTGCGCCATAGACCCAACACTGCACAATAGACTAAATAACCTGGCGTTACCAACGATTCCCCAAGCTCCGCGGTCCTCTACTTATATGCAGATGTGTTCAGCCGATTTGAACCAGCGTGTTTACACACGTGGGCGGAAACCGGAGCACCTGAAGAAAACCGCTCGCGTGCCTCGGGTGCTGAGAGACGCAGGTGGAGACGAGTCCGCACGTTGCTCCACCGCCTTCTCCTGGCAGAGCCAGGGCACGGCTCCTCCTCGTGTGCCCGCCCACGTGAAGGGAGTTTGACACCAAAGTCTGTGCGTGATCCACCAACCCCACACACGCCACGTGCAAAGCGTAGCCGCCGCGCGTGCATCCGCGCAGTAAGCCACGTGGGCTTCACAACAGAGACGACGATCTCTCGCCCCTCGTGTCGCCTTGACAGGCTGTAGGGGCACGTGCCGTTAGCGAGCACCCTATGAAGGCCGGCACGCGGTACACGAGGGGGTGGGTGGCCAGCACCACGCCCGGCCGCCTTTGTCTCCCCAGTGGCGATGCTTACACACCTGACCAGGTACTCATTTGAGGCTTAGCCGACCTAGGGGAGGCCCAAGGGCCGGTTCAGAAAGTCGTCACCGGCACTGGCCGTTAGCGGGAATCGAACTCGGGATGGCACGCGGGGTTCGTAGCGCTCCACCACCACCACCACAAGCAACGCCACTGGACGGGGCGCATTGTGCCGACGATGAGCTTCGTAGCTCATCGGATTCCTGCCTCCGGCCCCAATAGAGAGAATCTGCCAAAGCCCTCTGAAAATGTCTGAACAATGGTCCCTGCGGCACACGCCACGAGGAGCGGTGACCTCAGAAGGTTTAAAGTGACGCGGGTGCAGGGAGCAGGAGCAGCCCAGGGAGGCAGCATCGACAACACTCGCTGTCGGGAACAGAGAGAAAATGTTTGTTGATCTCGACAGGAGGATTTCCACACCAGTGTGGCTGCTGTCCGACTCACGACGCCGCTTGCAATTACCGGCGAAGCGTCGTACGCAGATTGTGAATGATGTGGATTTGCTCTATACCAACACACCGGCGTTGCTGTACTCGTTACGAATTGGCCACGTTCTGTTGACGTGCCAACCCTTACTAGTTGGCTGTGTCGGGTGGTGGCGGGTTTAACGACACATTTATATTTTTACGCGATCTGACCCCCCCCCCCTCTCCAACACCCCTAAATTACTAACAAAGTTTTTTGTTTACGCCCGCCCCCCACCTCGCCCCCACCCAGAAGGTTCCCCGTCTGTGACTCGAGTTGTCACGAGTAGCCTCGAGTCGGAGCGCCGCTGTCCTTCTGTGGGACGCGGCCTCGCCCGTGACCTGCCCCTCCTCGGGGGGGGGGGGGGTCCCATAGCCACAGCGTACCCAGCGGATACTTTAGGGGGACCCTGAGTGTGGGTGAGTGAGTAAGTAGCTGGGTGAGTGAGTGGGTGGGTGAGTGTGTGAGTACCCGAGTGGGTAGGTGAGTGGGTGAGTGAGTGAGTGGGTGGGTCAGTGGGAGAGTGAGTGGGTTAGTAAGCATATGTGAGTTCCTGAGTGGGTGGGTGGGTGAGTGGGTAGGTGAGTGAGTGAGTGGGTGAGTGAGTGAGTGAGAGAGTGAGTGAGTGGGTATGTGAGTTCCCGAGTGGATAGGTGAGTGAGTGGGTCAGTGAGAGAGTGAGTGAGTGGGTGAGTGAGAATATGTGAGTTCCCGAGTGGGTGAGTGAGTGGGTGTGTAGGTGGGTGAGTGAGTGGGTGGGTGAGGGAGTGGTTGTGTGAGTGACTGGGCGAGTGGGCATGTGTGAGTTCCCGAGTGGGTCAGTGGGTGGGTGAGTGAGTGAGTTCCCAATTGGGTGGGTGAGTCAGTGGGTGCATCGGTGGTGAGTGAATGAGTGAGTGAGCATGTGAGTGTCCGAGTGAGTAGGTGAGTGAATGGGTGCGTGGGTGAGTGAGTGAGTGAATGAGTGAGGATGTTTGAGTTCCCAAGTGGGTGAGTGAGCATGTGTGAGTGTTCGAGTGGGTGGGTGAGTGCATGGGTGCACGGGTGGGTGAGTGATTAATCATACACACACATACATATACGGTTACGTACATACACACAGCTCATTTGCAAGGGAGTCCAGGGAGTCAACTGACACACAGCAACACGTGATTATGACACGTGTTCACACATGCACAAAGATCCCCCCTATAGCCTCAACAGACTGTTGGGGCAAGTGCTGTTATCGAGCACCTATGAAGGCCGGCACTGTGGCACACGGGTGGGGGTGGGGGGGGTGCGTGGCCAGCACCACGCCCGGCTGCTTTTGTCTCCCCAGTGGCGATGCTTACACACCTGACCAGGTACTCATTTTGGGGCTAAGTCGACCTAGGGGACACCCAGGACCGGGTACAGATATTCGTCCCCTCGAACAGGAATGAAACTCAAATCGGACCGCGTTCACAGGTGTGTGGAAGGGGGGAGAGAGAGGGGGGAGCGGGGAGCGGTGGCGCTGCAGTTGGCGCCCCGTGTAAGACGCGAGCCAATAGGAGAACCGCTCTGAGCTCGCACGCCACGTGACGCCCGAGGCACCGCGGTACGCCGAAACTCCTGCGCGTGGCCCGGGCTCGTGGCGTCTACCTTTGTTGGCCGAGAGGGCTACAATTCTAGAGCGCGGTCTCGCCGCGTGGCCCCCAAGTGGCTTCACTGAATCGTATTTGGTCGAGAGACATTCCACGCTGCAAGCGACTCCTAACAATTGGCTGCCTTGCGTGCGCGGTGAACAGCGCCGTTGTTTTATGGAGCTCGCGAACTACCACTGGCACTAGGGCGGGGAAGGGGGGCAGCGGAGCGGAGGACGCGACGCGTTGGGGGGGGGGGCAAAGAGAGAGGGATGGGGAGAGGGAAGAGAGAGAGAGAGAGAACGGGGGGGGGGGAGGAACGGAGTCTGTTTTCATAGTGGGCGGGGAGAGGGGAGGGACTCAGAGTGGGGGGTGGGCGCACAGAGGTCACGTGATTCACGGCAGGCTTGAGCTGATCTCGAGAGAGTCTGTAACGCACTGCAATTCTCGTTCACACTTAGAGAGAGGGAGAGAGAATGAGTCAGTGAGAGAGGGAATGATTCAGAGGGAGAGTGAATGATTCAGAGGGAGATGGAATGATTCAGAGAGGGAGAGAATGATTCAGAGAGAGATGGAATGATTCAGAGAGGGAGAGAATGAGTCTGTGAGAGAGATGGAATAATTCAGAGGGAGAGAGAATGATTCAGAGAGAGTGAATGAGTCAGAGGGAGAGAGAATGATTCAGAGAGAGTGAATGAGTCAGAGAGGGAGAGAATGATTCAGAGAGAGATGGAATGATTCAGAGAGAGAGTGAATGAGTCAGAGGGAGAGAGAATGATTCAGAGAGAGAGTGAATGAGTCAGAGAGGGAGAGAATGATTCAGAGAGAGATGGAATGATTCAGAGAGAGAGATGGAATGATTCAGAGAGAGAGTGAATGATTCAGAGAGAGGCAATGATTCGGAGAGAGTGAATGGTTCAGAGACGGAGGGAATGATTCAGAGAGGGAATGCATAAGAGAGCGGATTATTCGGAGGGAGAAGGAATCATTTGGAGAGGGAGAGAGAAAATCATGAGGCGCGGTAAATCCCAGACAAGCGGGAAGGCAGCCAGAACCGGCGCCCACCAACAATTTCCCAAGCTCTGCGGTCCTACATTGGGATGCCTGGCCAACTGAATGAACACCGCGTGTGAATGCGCAGTGTCGCAGACACCAGAAACAGCGGGGAAACCCCACGCGCTTGACGTGGAGGGCCACACTCGTTCCCCCCTGCAGCTGGAACTGAACCCAGACTCAGGATATGCATTTATCCCGGAGAAATCCGATGACCTATGAAGCTCTTTTTTTCACAGATGTCCGGGAGGGGCACGTGGTCAGAACGTTGCAACAAACAAACAATACAAACAACACGATCGAAGTGCAAAATATAGGAAAGTTAAACAAATCACTTTTGGAAAAAATATACAACTAAACTCTTTTTTTAAAATCTTACCAGGCAAAGTCCACTGAGCGATTAGTTTATTTTTCATAAGCGACCGGGCCACCGTGGACCTCCTGCATACCCAGCGAGGTAGTTAACATCTCGCCACACATCCATTTGCCAAATCACTGGTGGATTAATGGCTCCTCTCAACGCCGTGCGGGTCGTGGTTGAGGGTTGTTTGACCATACTTCACCACACGGGTCAACGCCGGGCTTGGTTGAAGGCGGCGCCATGGAGGTGCAGTCCAACAGCGGACTTACTTGTTCTATTCTTTGGTTATTTCGGTAAAGTTACGTAGATAGAAAATAATAAAATACAAATAATACATTTAACAAATTGAATAAAAACCGCAAGGCAAATTTTATTTCATTTAATTATTTTTATTATTTTTCTTTTATTATTTTCTACCTACGTGACTTTATCGAAAGAACCAAAGAATATTAATTCCTGCAGTCACGAAAGTTTACATATACAGATACAGAAACAAAGATCCCCCGTATCGCCTTAACAGACTGTTGGAGCAAGTGCTGTTAGCGAGCACCTATGAAGGCCGACACGGCACACGAGGGGGTGGGTGGCCACCACCACGCCCGGCCGCCTTTGTCTCCCGAGTGGCGATGTTTACTACACACCGCACCAGGCACTCATTTGAGGCTGAGTTGACCTAGGGGAGGCCCAGGACCGGTTCAGACAATCGCCACCGGTGTTGGACCGTGAGCAGGAATCGAACCCGGGTTCGCCGCGTGATTGTAGCCGCGCGGTGCGCTAACCACTGCGCCACCGCTCGCCACTACATACCAGACAGACGAACAACACGCATACACACACACGCACACACACGCAAACACACGCACGCACACACACACGCACACACACGCAAACACACGCACACACACGCACGCACACACGCACACACGCACACACACGCAAACACACGCACACACACGCACGCACACACGCACACACACACACGCACACACACACGCACGCGCACACACACACGCACGCACACACACGCACAGCCACGTTTCCTGCGAGAGGTTTACGGAAAAAAAAATCTCACTAATCCCAACCACCGCCACCACTCGAATTTCGGAGAACCCTCCCATCCCAGCAGGCAGCGAGAGGTGACGTGGGTGGGTTTAAGAGAACGACGGGGGAGAGTGGGGGGGGGAGAAGGGTGGGAGGGAGAGTGGGGGGGAGGGAGAGTGGGGGAGGGGGAGTGGGGGAGGGAGACTGGGGGGGGGGAGAAGGGGTGGGAGGGAGAGTGGGGGGGGGGAGAAGGGGTGGGAGGGAGAATGGGGGGGGGGAGAAGGGTGGGAGGGAGAAGGGTGGGAGGGAGAGTGGGGGGGGGGGAGAAGGGTGGGAGGGAGAGTGAGAGGGAGAGTGGGGGGGAGAGAAGAGGGGGAGGTAGAGTGGGGGGGAAGAAGGGTGGGAGGGAGAGTGGGGGGGGGGGAGAAGGGGTGGGAGGGAGAATGGGGGGGGGGGGAAGGGTGGGAGGGAGAAGGGTAGGAGGGAGAGTGGGGGGGAGAAGGGTGGGAGGGAGAGTGGGGGGGGGAGAGTGGGGGGGGGAGAAGAGGGGGAGGGAGAGTGGGGGAGCGGGAGAAGGGAGGGAGAGTGGGGGGGGAGTGGGGGGGAGAGGAGGGGGGAGGGAGAAGGGTGGGAGGGAGAAGGGGGGGTGGGAGGGAGAGTGGGGGGGGAGAAGAGTGGGAGGGAGTGTGGGAGGGAGGGAGAAGGGTGGGAGGGAGAAGGGTGGGAGGGAGAAGGGGGGGTGGGAGGGAGAAGGGTGGGAGGGAGAAAGGTGGGAGGGAGAGTGGGGGGGAGGGAGAAGGGTGGGAGGGAGAAGGGGGGAGAAGGGGGGAGAAGGGTGGGACGGTTCCTGTGTTGTGTTCGACGTCCGTAGCCACCCGTGCATCACAATCGGTGAGAGGTGCGTGGGGAAGGACGACCCGAGGGCGTGCAGTGAACATCGCCGCTGGGGAGACGAAAGCGGCCGGGGTCGTGGTGCTGGCCACCCACCACCACCACCACCACCTCGCGTGCCGCGCCACTCGCTAACAGCACTTGCCTCAACAGTCTGCTAAGGCTACACGTGTGGGGGGGGGGGGTGTTCGTCTGTGTTGCGTCAACAGCATCCGCACAGAGGCACGCGCGCTGCTGTCTGTGCGCGCGCGTGCGCGTCGCGTGAACAGCACCGGGCACGCGCGGGAGTCGCGCCCAGCGTTGTTCACGGGCGCGTGTTGGCGTGCAGGGGTGGCGAGGGCCGCCTCCGTGGAGGGAACCCTGTGCCTCTGGAGGCGAGTCGAGCCGGGTGTGAGCCGAGGCCCCGAACCATTCGTGCCGGCTTGAGACGCACGAGGGTCGAGTTGATAAGGGGGTCCCGGGCGGCGAGCTGAACGTACCGGGGACACGTTGGAGGGCGCCGTGCCATGCTCAGCACGGTGCGCCAGGGCGTCCGCTGGTCCCTGCCGGGCGCATTCTGCCCAGCGGCTCAGCACAGAGCCCACGGTCACCCGCCGGAGGAGCTCAGAGCCGGCGGCAGGGATGTCCGGCCGGAGGAGAAGATGATGGTGGGAGCTGCGGCAGTAGAGGCTGGTGGTGGTGCCGGTGGTGGATCGACGGAGGCGGGCAGTAGCAGCAGGAGGCAAGGCGTCAAGAGGCACCGTCACAAGCACAACCTCAAGCACCGCTACGAGCTGGAGGAGACCCTGGGCAGGGGCACGTACGGCAAGGTGAAGAGGGCGGTGGAGAGGGCGACGGGACGCAAGGTGAGGAGCAAGCACGGGGCAACGGGCCGCCCGTGTAGCCTCGAACAGACCTTTGTGGGGGCAAGTGCTGTCTGCGTGTGTCGACGTCCAGGGGTGTGTGCGCCGAGTCGAGCTCTCTTTGCAAGGGCCACTCGAGCAGCAGCAGCAGCTGTGCAGGCCGGCACACGAAGGGGGGCGGGCGGGGTGGCCAGCACCACGACCGGGCCGCCTTTGTCTCACCAGCCATTAGCTTTCTTCACAAATGACAGCTCAGCGAGGCGGCTTGTCACGTGGACATTCAAAGCAGCGCACTCATCCGAACAATCTGAAAGGCGCCTTTCTGAATGCGAACTCCATCGCAGCGTTTGGAGTTCGAATCCTCGTCGTTTTGTGGCGGTGTTGTTGTTGACTCAGCCCATCATCAGCCCTCCTCTCCGGGGGAGAGTCAGTGATATGAACGTATCTTTGTCCCCCGCCGTGTCAGCGTTCACGGGCTGGTGGGATGAAGCATCAGGAAGTCACTGAGAGTTTAACACCGAGGAAGAGGAGGAGGAGGAGGCTTTCGCCACCAACGTCATCCATAATAGAGGTTTTTGTTTGGGGTTAGAACGCGTAAATATGTAAATGTGTCGTCAAACCCGCCACCACCCGACACAGCCAACTAGTAAGGTTTGTCACATAAAGAGAACGTGGCCAATTCGTCACGAGTAGAGCCACACACCGGTGTGTTGGAGAGCCAAGCCACGACATTTACAATCTGAGCACCACGTTTCGTGGCCGGGTGTTAACGACACATCTATATATATTTACGCGCTGTCACCCACAAACCTCTATTGTGGAGTCACTGAGAGTGTCTGTTGTCTGTCGAGAGAGAGAGACATCAAGAGTGTCGTAGGCTGCCGGTGAGGTTTCCACTTCTGCTTGGGGACAGATTTCGGCAGAGGGTAGCCTCCATGAGCTACGTGCCGTGTGCTGTGTGGCCCTGAGATCGGATCGGTGTAATTGCGTCTCTGTTTGTTTCTGGGCACATTACAAAAAGCAAAGACAAAGATCCCCCCCCCCGTATAGCCCTGGCAGACTGTTGAGGCAAGTGCCCTTCCCGAGGGGAAGCTGTGAAGGCCGGAACGGCGCACGAGGAGGTGGTGTGGTCGGTACCACGCCTGGCCGCCTTTGTCTCCCCAGTGCAGCGCGCTAACCGATGTGCTATCTCTCCCCCATGCACACACTGACAAATACACACACTCACAAATACACACGCTCACGAATACACACACTCACAAACACACACTGACAAACACACACTTACAAACACACACACACTCACAAACACACACACTCACAAACACACTCACAAATGCACACACTCACGAATACAC
The DNA here is from genome assembly GCF_048934315.1 of Petromyzon marinus. Taxonomy (NCBI): domain Eukaryota; kingdom Metazoa; phylum Chordata; class Hyperoartia; order Petromyzontiformes; family Petromyzontidae; genus Petromyzon; species Petromyzon marinus. The sequence continues at coordinate 9,184,421 of NC_133714.1, read as the reverse complement.
ACACTCACAAACACACACTGACAAACACACACACTTACAAATACACACACACACTCTCACTCACAAACACACACTTACAAACACACACTAACAAACACACACACTTACAAACACACTCACATATACACACACTGACAAACACACACTCACAGATACACACACAAACACACACTGACAAACACACACACTTACAAACACACACTGACGAACACCCACACTCACAAATACACTACTTACAAACACGCACTCACAAATACACACACTCACAAACACACACTGACAAACACACACTCACAAACACACACACTTACAAACACACTCACATATACACACACTGACAAACACACACTGACAAACACACACTCACAAATACACACACTTACAAACACACACACACTCACTCACAAACACACACACACTCACAACGACACATACACACAAACTCACAAACACACACACTTACACACACACTCACAAAACACATACTTACAAATACAACAACAACCGCCATTCGCCACTAAGTGGCGGTGACGTCACCACGACGCTTGTGCCAGGCTATGTGCACCCTGAGGCCACGTGAAGTGTCGAACGCCCGCTGGCAGGAGGTCACGGGGCAGACCCAGGTGGCACGGGTCGACTGACTGAGATGACTGGCTGATGCACCACCTGTGCCCCCTATTGTGCCAGCCTGCTGTGCTTTAGCCACCCGGCGCTCCGCTCGTTGTTGTGAGCGTCGCTCCTCCGCCCTCCGTTGTTGTTGGAGGGCGACTGCCTCCAACTGCGCAGTAGCAGCGTCCTTCACGAGCCTCCTCCACAGAGGCCGATCTTGACACCGCTGGTACCAGTCATCGGCAAATCCACTCAGCTCCACGTCCTCCTGTACCACATCACTCCATCTCTTCTCTAGCCCGTGCCGCGCCCGCCCGTTTAGCCCCCTCGATCCGGCCGAACAAAAGCTGTTTCGGCATGCGGTGGCTGGGCATGCGGGCTACATGACCCAGCTAACGCAGCCTTGCCTGCCGGAGGAGCTCACCGATGGGACCTTGCCCAGATCTTTCAAGGATTTGTGAGCTCCTCACACAATCCAGCCTGGTTAAACCCAGGATGGATCGTAGGCAGGCTAGCCTAAATGTTTCTAACCGGCGAAGATGTTCCATTAGGGGGGTCCACGTTTCGCAAGCGTAGATAAGGGAGGGAATGACTGTGGTCGAGAAGACCTGAAGCTTAGTGCGGAGCGACAGACCAGGTAGCTTCCACACAGCGTTACGCAACCGATGAAAAGATATTTCCGCTCGACTGATTCGGAGTGAGACCTCGGCTGTTAAACTGGAGCCGGTCATAAGCACACTGCCCAGGTATGGGAAACTCTCCACTCTCTCCACAACTGCCCCATCACCGATTGCGAGTTATGGGGGTGGAGTGTCTGATGGTACAAACACACACTCACAAACACACATACTCACAAACACACACACTTACAAACACACTCACAAACACACACTCACAAATACACACACTAACTCACAAACACACACTCACAACGACACATACACACACACACTCACAAACACACACACTTACAAACACACACTCACACCACCACTCACAAACATGGTGAAGATGACTGTGGTGGTGATGGTGGCGGTGAAGATGACTGTGGTGGTGGTGATGGTGAAGATGACTGTGGTGGTGGTGGTGGTGATGGTGAAGATGACTGTGGTGGTGATGGTGAAGATGGCTGTGGTGTTGGTGGTGGTGGTGGTGGCGGTGAAGATGACTGTGGTGGTGGTGGTGGTGGTGGTGAAGATGACTGTGGTGGTGGTGATGGTGAAGATGACTATGGTGGTGGTGAAGATGACTGTGGTGATGGTGAGGATGACTGTGGTGGTGAAGATGACTGTGGTGATGGTGATGGTGAAGATGACTGTGGTAGTGGTGGTGATGGTGGTAGTGGTGATGGTGAAGATGACTGTGGTAGTGGTGGTGATGGTGGTGATGGTGAAGATGACTGTGGTAGTGGTGGTGATGGTGGTGATGGTGAAGATGACTGTGGTAGTGGTGGTGATGGTGGTAGTGGTGATGGTGAAGATGACTGTGGTGGTGATGGTGATGGTGGTAGTGGTGATGGTGAAGATGAATGTGGTGGTGAAGATGACTGTGGTGGTGGTGGTGCTGGTGAAGATGACTGTGGTGATGGTGATGGTGAAGATGACTGTGGTGATGGTGATGATGAAGATGACTGTGGTGATGGTGAAGATGACTGTGGTAGTGGTGGTGATGGTGGTAGTGGTGATGGTGAAGATGACTGTGGTGGTGAAGATGACTGTGGTGGTGGTGATGGTGAAGATGACTATGGTGGTGGTGCTGGTGAAGATGACTGTGGTGATGGTGATGGTGAAGATGACTGTGGTGGTGGTGGTGATGGTGAAGATGACTGTGGTGATGGTGATGGTGAAGATGACTGTGGTGGTGGTGGTGGTGGTGAAGATGACTGTGGTGATGGTGAAGATGACTATGGTGGTGGTGCTGGTGAAGATGACTGTGGTGATGGTGAAGATGACTGTGGTAGTGGTGGTGATGGTGGTAGTGGTGATGGTGAAGATGACTGTGGTGATGGTGAAGATGACTGTGGTTAGCGGGCTGCGCCACGACCACCAACGCCGGTGACAGCGGATTTCTGGACCCGGCCGTGGGCCTCCTCCCCCTTACATCAAATCAGCCTCGAATGAGCACCTGGTGTGGTGTGTAAACATGAGCACTCGGAGGAGAGACAAAGACGGCCGGGCGTGGTGCTGGCCACCCACCTCTCGCGTGCCGGTGCCGGGCTTCATCGGTGCTACTCGCTAACAGCACTTGCCCCAACAGTCCGTGAAAGCTACACGGGGGATCTTTGGCTTTGTACGCGTGTGTGTGTGTCTGTGTGTGTGTGAGAGTGTGGGGAGCGGTGGTGTAGAGGTTAGCGCGCTGCGCTCTCGCTACGAGTTCGATTCCCGCTCACGGCCGACATCACCGGTGACGATTATCTGGACCGACTCCTGGGCCTCCCCTAGGTCGACTCAGCCTCAAATGAGTACCTGGGTGCGATGCGTGAACATCGCCACTGGGGTAGACAAAGGCGGTCGGGCGTGGTGCTGGCCACCCACGTGTGCCGTGCCGGCCTTCGTAGGTGCTACTCGCTAAGAGCACTTGCCCCAACAGTCCGTGAAGGCTATACGGGGGGATCTTTTTCTTTTGTATTTGTGTGTGTTTGTATGCGTGCCAGCTTAACAAACGGTGGGTCAAAATGTCCCGACAGGAATCTAAACGGACGATGATGCTTCTTGAAGCGTCTCTTCTCTCGCTCTCTCTCTCTCTGCACGTGGCAAATCGAAGTCAGAGAGCTCCTTCTGCTTCTTCTCCTCCTCCTCCTCACTAGCCACGAATCCTAACCACAGACCGTTGTTGGGAGTGAGATCGCGTCAATATATAAATGCGTCGTTCAACCCGCCACCACCCGACGCAGCCAATCGGTGAGGTTTGTCACGTGAACAGAACGTGGCCAATTCGTTACTGGCTCAGCGCCACACCGGTTGTGTGTCGGAGAGCAAATCCACAGACATTTACAACGTCTCGCCGGTAATTGCAACCAGCATCATCAGGTGACAGCCAGATGAGCTGCTGCTGCTGCTGCTGCTGCTGCCGATGGCACACTGAATGTCTAGAGGGGTCGTGAGCTTCGCTTGTGAAGTATAGAGTATTATAAAGTGTCATTGCGCCGGTACGGCACTCACAGAATGGAGGGCGCGTGTGTCCCCGCGCGCGGGACGCACTGCTGGTGAGCGTGCCACCTGGTGAGCCTCGCCCCAGCAGCCCCCTGCTGCCACCGCTGCCTCGCTCGGGGGGATCCGTCGGCACGGCTCGCCCACGTCGCGCATCCGACCCGCCGCGTGCCGGGGGCCGCCCCGTCCGGCCGGCCGAGCGGCCGCACCGCGCGCTGCCAAGCGGAGATGCCCCAGCGTCACGGCGCGGCATCTCCCGTCGCGTAGAATATCCGCTGTCGCTGAGAGGCGGGCGTCGTGGGAGGGGAGCGCGCCGACGAGAGAACGCGACCCAGGCGTGCGTGCGTTCGTGCGTGCGTGGAGCGGCGGCGAGGCGGTCGGCGCACCGCCACGCTACGAACCCGGCGAGCCGGTTTCCCGGGCCTCCACCCCCTAGGTCGACTCAACAACGATCCTCGTCGTTTTGTGGTTGTGGTGGCGTTGTTGACTCAGCCCATCATCCATCCATCCATCCCCTCCGGGGGGTGTGGGTCGATAAAGTCGGCATCGCTTTGTGGATAATTTGAACAACCGCGGTTGTCCCCGTGATTATATCTGTGCTCGCCCCCGCCGTGGGAACGTGGAATTTCCACCACCACTGTGTCCTGCAGGGATGTGCACCCGTGTAACGACAGGTCCGGACGTTTCGCTGGTAGTCGCAGCCAGCAGCAGCAGCAGCAGCATCAGGCAATCGCCACATCGATGACACCGATTTCAGGCCCAAGTCCAGACCCGATGGTTAATCGTGAACGGTGTGCTGCCCTCTAGGAACACACCACAGGTGATGTGCTGCCCTCTAGGAACACACCACAGGTGATGTGCTGCCCTCTAGGAACACACCACAGGTGGTGTGCTGCCCTCTAGGAACACACCACAGGTGGTGTGCTGCCCTCTAGGAACACACCACCGGTGGTGTGCTGCCCTCTAGGAACACACCACCGGTGGTGTGCTGCCCTCTAGGAACACACCACCGGTGGTGTGCTGTCTAGGAACACACCACCGGTGGTGTGCTGCCCTCTAGGAACACACCACCGGTGGTGTGCTGTCTAGGAACACACCACCGGTGGTGTGCTGCCCTCTAGGAACACACCACAGGTGGTGTGCTGTCTAGGAACACACCACCGGTGGTGTGCTACCCTCTAGGAACACCCCACCGGTGATGTGCTGTCTAGAAACACACCACCGGTGGTGTGCTGTCTAGGAACACACCGCAGGTGGTGTGCTGTCTAGGAACACACCACAGGTGGTGTGCTGCCCTCTAGGAACACACCACCGGTGGTGTGCTGCCCTCTAGGAACACACCACAGGTGGTGTGCTGTCTAGGAACACACCACCGGTGGTGTGCTGCCCTCTAGGAACACACCACAGGTGGTGTGCTGTCTAGGAACACACCACATGTGGTGTGCTGCCCTCTAGGAACACACCACAGGTGGTGTGCTGCCCTCTAGGAACACACCACAGGTGGTGTGCTGTCTAGGAACACACCACATGTGGTGTGCTGCCCTCTAGGAACACACCACAGGTGGTGTGCTGCCCTCTAGGAACACCCCACCGGTGGTGTGCTGTCTAGGAACACACCACAGGTGGTGTGCTGTCTAGGAACACACCACAGGTGGTGTGCTGCCCTCTAGGAACACACCACAGGTGGTGCTCTCTCTAGCAACACACCACAGGTGATGTGTTCCTAGAGGGCAGCACACCACAGGTGGTGTGCTGCCCTCTAGGAACACACCACCGGTGATGTGCTGCTGGAGCACTCACAAACGGGGCCGTGTTTGCTCATCACGTGACCACCGTATTTAATTATAATTATCCGTGCCGGGTGGAGGAGGGTGCGTACGACACAGCATATCTCACAAGGCGTTCTGACCCACTCCCACCGCTCCCCTCCATCAAAAAAAAATCATCATTATGAATGAAGCGAAGTGTTTGTGTTTAACAAGAAAAAAAAACGTGAGCTGTGTACAAAATAAAAAAAAAACATTTAGCAACTCGACACGTTTCCTAGATTGGAACCGGGATTTAAATAGCCCGGCCGAACAAGGCCCCGTTCAGCCGGGCAATTCCATTGAGAATGAATGCTGCAGAGCTTTCGCAATCCGTACACTTGATGAGGATACAACGACGGATGTTAAATTGCTAGTTTTGATTGACTCGAATCCTGTTGGGTCATCCAAATTGGATCACTGACATCGCATGATTCGCGTTGGATCATTGGCAATGGCTTCTTCACATTGTATCATTCACATTGTATCACTGATATTGGATTATTGATACTGGAACAACCGTATTTAAATCAGTCTCAGTGCATCATTGACATTGTTTCATTGACATTGAGTCATTGACATTAGAGCATTCACATTGGATCATTCATGTTGGATCGTCTCCGCAGTGCCGATGTTTAAACACCGCACCAGATACAGTACAGTACTAATGTAAGGCCCACTCGACCTAGGGGAGGCCAAATTATTGGTGATGAGTGGGAATGGAACATGAGTGCGTTAACTATTGCGCCACCGCTCCACACACACACACACAAAGGTCCCCCGTTTAGCCTTAACATATGTTTGAGGCAAGTGCTGTCGTAAAGGCCGGCATGGCACAAGAGGGGGTGGGTGACCAGCACCACAGCCGACCACCTTTGTCTCCCTAGAAGCGATGTTTATACGTTGTCCTTTTGAGGCTGAGTCGACCCAGAGGGAGGCCCATGACTGATTCAGATAATCACCACTGGTGTTCGTCGTGAGCGGGAATCGAATTCGGGTTGCCTGGTTCGTCGCACAGTGGACTAACTGCTGCTACATGACCACTCTCCACCACTCATTGACTCACCCACTCACTCAACCACTAACTCACTAACTCACCCACTCACTCGCCCACCCACACACCCACTCACTCACCCACTTACTCAACCACTCACTCACTAACTTACCCACTCACTCGCCCACCCACACACCCACTCACTCATCAATTCACCCACACATCCGTTTCACTCACCTGCTCACTCACCCACCCGCCCACTCACTCACCCACTCACTCACTCGCCCACCCACTTAATCGCCCACTCACTCACCCGCTCACTCACCCACCCACCCACTCACTCATCCACCCACTCACTCACCCAATCACTCACTCACCCACTCACTCACCCACCCACTCACTCACCCACTCACTCACTCACCCACTCACCCACCCACTCACTCACCCACTCACTCGCTCACTCACTCACTCGCCCAATCACTCACCCACCCACTCACTTGCTTGCTCACCCACTCGCTCACTGCGGGTGAGTTAGAGAGCGACCCTCACAGTCAGATTTGGCAGCCATCATATACCGCGGAGTTTCGCTTGAGACTGGGTCAAACGTAATTGGAACAATATCCATATAGTCAGAACGACAACACAGACAGTAGTCTCTGCCTCTGTTTGCAATTCACACATACACCCTGAGACTCAAACAGAAACCCACAGACTCACACAGAGACCCACAGACTATCACAGAAACCTATAGACTCTCACAGAAACCTATAGACTCGCACAGAGAGATTCATGGACTCACACAGCAACTAATAGACTCACACATATATCCATAGACTCACACAAAGACCCACAGACTCACACAGAGATCCATAGACTCTCACAGAAACCCATAGACTCACAACGAGACCCACAGACTCACACAGACCCATAACTAAAAGTAGAGGCCTATGAGGTGGATGATATCTCTGTTTACAATCCACGCGCTCGCTGTCCGTGCAGCGTCTGGAGATGCGGTCACATCCACTACAACCCCCGTCTCTCTCTCTCTCTCGCTCTATTCCTTCACAGCTTTTCAGAGGAAATAATCCGATTTTTGTGGAAGATACAGTCGAGCATTTGCTGCCACATTTGAACCGGTCATAATGACCGTACCAAGCAATGTGTGTGATCGCTGAGTGTGGCTGTGAGGGTCGCTCTCCAACTCACGCGCGGTCAGCGAGTGAGTTTGGTGGGTGGGTGAGTGAGTGGGCGAATGAATGGGTGGGTGTGTTGTTGAGTGGGTGGGTGAGTTGGTGAGTGGGTGGGTGAGTTGATGATTGGGTAAATGAGTTGGTGAGTGAGTTAGTGGGTGAGTGGGTGGGTGAGTGGGTGAATGAGTTAATGAGTATGTGGGTTAGTGGGTGGCTGGGTGAGTGAATTGGTGGGTGGGTGAGTGAGTTGTTGAGTGGGTGAGTGAGTGGCTGAGTGGGTGGTTGAATGAGTGAGTGGGTGAATGAGTGAGTGGGTTAGTGGTTGGCTGGGTGAGTGAGTTGGTGGTTGGGTGAGTGAGTTGTTGAGTGGGTGGGTAGGTGAGTGAGTGGGTGAATGAGTGAGTAGGTTAGTGGGTGGCTGGGTGAGTGAGTGGGTGAATGAGTGAGTGGGTGAGTGGGTGGCTGGGTGAGTGAATTGGTGGGTGGGTGAGTGAGTTGTTGAGTGGGTGAGTGAGTGGGTGAGTGGGTGAATGAGTGAGTGGGTGAATGAGTGAGTGGGTTAGTGGTTGGCTGGGTGAGTGAGTTGGTGGTTGGGTGAGTGAGTTGTTGAGTGGGTGGGTAGGTGAGTGAGTGGGTGAATGAGAGAGTGGGTTAGTGGGTGGCTGGGTGAGTGAGTTGGTGGGTGGGTGAGTGAATTGTTGAGTGGGTGGGTGAGTTGGTGAGGGGGTGAGTTGGTGAGTGGGTGAGTGAGTTGGTGAGTGAGTGGGTGAGTGGATGAGTGGGTGGGTGGGTGAGTGGGTGAGTTAGTGAGTGGCTGGGTAAGTCGAGCTGAAACGACGCTGACAACAATCAGGCGCTTGTTTTGGCTCCAGTCGGGTGGTGGAGGGCTCTCCTTGACGACACAATAACACCGGAGCGTTGCTGGGCGCAGGCCTACCACGTGCTGAGCGGTGCTGTGAATCGTTGCAGGTTGCCATCAAGTTCATCAGCAAAGAGAGGATCAAGAACGAGAAGGACATGTGTCAGATCCGCCGCGAGATCGAGATCATGTCGTCCCTCCACCACCCGCACATCGTCAGCATCTTCGAAGGTCGGTCCTACACGCCGCTGGAAAACCCACGCGATCACCATGACGACGATCACCATGACGACGATCACCATCATCATCAGCAGCAGCAGCAGCGGATGATGGTTTGCTATGCTCGCATCGCATAGCAACACAGCCCGACAGGGCACCCCCCCCCCCTCCCCCCCAAGTGGCAGCTGTCCCTGGCGAACAAAAACAAAGACAAATATCCCCCGTGTAGCCTTCGCAGACTGTAGGGGCAAGTGCTGTTAGCGAGCAGCACCTATGAAGGCCGGAACGGCACACGAGGGGGCGGGTGGCCAGCAAGCACGCCAGGCCGCCTTTTTGAGGCTGAGTCGACCTAGGGGAGGCCCACGATCGGCTCGGACCGCCGCGCAGACGTGCGCCGTGGCGTCACTACCCATGCACGTGCGCGTCAGCCAGACAGGCAGCCAGGCAGGAATCCAGGCAGGAAGCCAGCCAGAAATAAAAAAATAAAAACACTTTTAAAGAAAAAGTACGATCACAATCAGCTGTAAAAGGCAAAACAGAGAACTCAAGCTAATAAAAGGGGGAGACAGTAAAAACCTAAAATAGAGAAATTAAAACGTGGGCACGAGGAGACAGAGGGCACTTGGGGCGGCGGGGAATGTTTGTGCCTGACGGCACGGAGGGGCCTGGGTTCGAGCACCGACTCGGGCGCCTTTCTGTGTGGAGTTTGTGTGTTCCACAGAGTGTGTGTGTGAGAGAGAGTGTGTGTGTGTGAGTGTGTGTGTGAGAGTGTGTGTGAGTGTGTGTGTGAGTGTGTGTGTGAGTGTGTGTGTGAGAGAGTGTGTGAGTGTGTGAGAGTGTGTGAGAGTGTGTGTGAGAGTGTGTGAGTGTGTGTGAGAGTGTGTGTGAGAGTGTGTGTGAGTGTGTGTGAGAGTGTGTGAGTGTGTGTGAGAGTGTGTGTGAGTGTGTGTGTGAGTGTGTGTGAGAGTGTGTGAGTGTGTGTGAGAGTGTGTGTGAGTGTGTGTGAGTGTGTGTGAGTGTGTATGTGAGAGTGTGTGTGAGAGTGTGTGTGAGAGTGTGTGAGAGTGTGTGTGAGAGTGTGTGTGAGAGTGTGTGTGAGAGTGTGTGAGAGTATGTGTGAGAGTGTGTGTGAGAGTGTGTTCCACAGAGTGTGTGTGTGTGTGAGTGTGTGTGAGTGTGTGTGTGAGAGTGTGTGTGAGTGTGTGTGAGTGTGTGTGTGAGAGTGTGTGTGTGTGTGTGAGTGTGTGTGTGAGAGTGTGTGTGTGAGTGTGAGAGTGTGTGTGAGTGTGTGTGTGAGTGTGTGTGTGAGTGTGTGTGTGAGTGTGTGTGAGAGTGTGTGTGACTTGCCGATGACTGGTACCAGCGGTGTCAAGATCGGCCTCTGTGGAGGAGGCTCGTGAAGGATGCTACTGGGCAGTTGGAGGTAGTCGCCCTCCAACAACAACGGAGGGCGGAGGAGCGACGCTCACAACAACGAGCGGAGCGCCGGGTGGCCAAAGCACAGCAGGTTGGCACAGTAGGGGGCACAGGTGGTGCATCAGCCAGTCATCTCAGTCAGTCGACCCGTGGCACCTGGGTCTGCCCCGTGACCTCTTGCCAGCGGGCGTTCGACACTTCACGTGGCCTCAGGGTGCACATAGCCTGGCACAAGCGTCGTGGTGACGTCACCGCCACTTAGTGGCGAATGGCGGTTGTTGTTGTTGTTGAGAGTGTGTGTGAGAGTGTGTGTGAGAGTGTGTGTGAGTGTGTGTGAGGGTTTGTGTGTTCCACAGAGTGTGTGTGTGAGTGTGTAGGGGAAAAAACGGTGATCCAATCTCCGACCCCCAGGAACAGGTTTGCAGATTTTGCTGAGCATTTCTGTGAGATCCTGGGGGAGGGAAAATCCCTCAGCCAGGAAAACATCGTGGCACAAAGTGGGGATGACCCTGCTGAGGCTGCAGTGCCTCAAAAATTTGAAGAAGTCACCCCTGTGAGTGACTGGCTGAGGTGCTATCTGTTGAGGAAGTACTGAAGGCGATCTGGAGTCTGAGACCAGGAAAGGCAGCGGGCAGAGATGATCTCCCAAGCGAAATGCTGAGGGAGGGTGGCGTTTGTTTACAGACTGCCCTATATGACATCATATCAACAGTCTGGACCACTGGACGGGTTCCGCAGGATTGGAAGGATGCCCTGGTGGTCCCCCTCTTTAAAAAAGGCGACCGCACAGACTGTAACAACTACAGGGGCATCTCATTCCTCAGTGTGCCAGGAAAGGTCCTGGCAAGGATTATTCAACATCGCCTTGCCAGGCACGCTGAGGAGGGGCTTGCGGAGCCCCAATGCGGTTTCAGGAAAGGGCGGTCCTGCACAGATGCCATATTTTCTGTCCGTCTGCTACAGCAGAGGTGTAGGGAATTCCAGCAAGACCTACATCTCTGCTTTATTGACCTGGTTAAGGCCTATGATACCATCAGTAGGCCTGGGCTCTGGGTTGTTGTTCGTGCTTTTGGAGTACCTGACCCTCTGCTCACGATCATTAAGGACCTTCATGATGGTGAACGGGCCCGGGAAAAACTACGTGGCCGGGAGTCAGAGCCGTTCCCTGTACACCTTGGAGTGCGACAGGGATGTCCTCTGGCTCCCACATTATTTAACATCTACTTTGACCATGTAGTTCGTGAAGCCTTCAATAGCTGTACCGGGGGAATCTCCATTTGATACAGATATAATGGGAGGCTGATCGATGCCCAGGTGCGGTCAAGGGATGGCTCCCTATTGCTCAACCACATTATGTATGCCGATGATTTGGTAATAGCTGCTTATTCAGAGGAGGAGTTGGAAACGCTGCTGCTGAGACTGGAGCATGCCACTAAGAGATGGGGCCTTACCATCAGCCCCACCAAAACTAAGCATCTGCCTGGGTATTATGTACCATCGGACACTCCACCCCCACAACTCCCAATCGGTGATGGGGAAGTTGTGGAGAGAGTGGAGAGTTTCCCATACCTGGGCAGTGTACTTATGACCGGCTCCAGTTTAACAGCAGAGGTCTCACTCCGAATCAGTCGAGCGGCAATATCTTTCCATCAGTTGCGTAACGCTGTGTGGAAGCTACCTGGTCTGTCGCTCCGCACTAAGCTTCAGGTCTTCTCGGCCACGGTCATTCCCTCCCTTCTCTACGCTTGCGAAACGTGGACCCCCCTAATGGAACATCTTCGCCGGTTAGAAATATTTAGGCTAGTCTGCCTACGGCCCATCCTGGGTTTAACCAGGCTGGATTGTGTGAGGAGCTCAGAAATCCTTGAAAGATCTGGGCAAGGTCCCATCGGTGAGCTCCTCCGGCAGGCAAGGCTGCGTTGGCTGGGTCATGTAGCCCGCATGCCCAGCCACCGCATGCCGAAACAGCTTTTGTTCAGCCGGATCGAGGGGGCTAAACGGGCGCAGCACGGGCTAGAGAAGAGATGGAGTGACGTTGTACAGGAGGACGTGGAGCTGAGTGGACTTGCGGATGACTGATACCTGCGGTGTCAAGATCGGCCTCTGTGGAGGAGGCTTGTGAAGGACGCTACTGGGCAGTTGGAGGCAGTCGCCCTCCAACAACAACGGAGGGCGGAAGAGCGATGCTGACAACAACGAGCGGAGCGCCGGGTGGCTAAAGCACAGCAGGTTGGCACAGAAGGGGGCACAGGTGGTGCATCAGCCAGCCATCTTAGTCATCTTAGTCAGTCGACCCGTGGCACTTGGTTTGCCCCGTGACCTCCTGCCAGCGGGCGTTCGACACTTCACGTGGCCTCAAGGTGCACATGGCCTGGCACAAGCGTCGTGGTAACGTCACCGCCACTTAGTGGCGAATGGCGGTTGTTGTTAGTGTGCGTGTGATAGTGTGAGTGTGTGTGAGTGAGTGTGAGAGTGTGTGAGTGTGTGAGAGTGTGAGTTTGTGTGAGTGTGTGAGAGTGTGTGTGAGAGTGTGTGAGAGTGTGTGTGAGTGTGTGCTGTTGTTAGCGAGCACCTATGAAGACCGTCACGGCACACGATGGGGTGGATGGCCAGCACCACGCCCGGCCACCTTTGCCTCTCCAGTGGCGATGTTTACACATCGCACCAGGTACTCATTTGAGGCCGAGTCAACCTAGAGTAGGCCCACGATCGGCTCAGACAATCGTCACCGGTGATGTCGGCCGTGAGCGGGAATCGAACTCGGGTCGCCGGGTTCGTAGCGAAGCGTCGCGTTAACCACCACACGACCGCTCCCCACATCATGCATACACATACACACACGCACGCACAGCATCACACTCAACTTGGCAGGACCCTCTTTAAAAAAAAACGAGTATCGAGACTCGGGCGAGGCTTTGCTGGCAGGGTAAACAATCCGCGGTAACACGACGCGTTGACGTGCAGCAGAGACAAACAAATGGAACTGGATCTACGGGCCGGGCCAGGGAGTTGGGGGGGGGGGTTATGGCGAAACGGAATTTGGTTTGGTGAGATTAGTCAACCCATCCCTAGCCTCAATTCCACATTTTAGTTTCGGTCTTTGCAAACAACACCCACCACCACTAACCCCACCCCCCCCCCGCCACAGATATGTTTTTTAGGATATGCACGGTTGATTTTTTTTGGGGTGGTTAGGGTTGCTGGTCTGCCTTTAGTTTGTTGTGCTCCCACCGCAACCTCCGATGAGCACGGTTGGCTACGTGCGGCGCAAAAGAAGTTCAAGTTACAGTACAGCAAATACGTTCGGTTCATGCCACGTGGTAACGATCTGCGCCCAAAAGAGCTTCATAGCTCACCACGATGTCAGGGTGACAATAATAACTTACTTATCCCCGGATATTGAATGATAGGGAAACAGGCTCGTCGTGGTATCATTAACTATGTTGATTCTGGCTAAACTCTCCCCCACGATGTAGCTGCGTAGCCCGAGCTATTGATGCTTTGTTTGCTTGCATGGTCCTTGTACCGTTCACCGTTTTGGTCTATAGCCGTGGCTCTTAACCTGTACTGAAGCCCTCGCATCCCTTTGCTTCTCAATGGTATTTTTGTTAACATATGTTGGCAAACACACGGGGTTTGGTGAAACAAAGTAGTTGTGCTCACGTGGCCCGTGCTGAATTTGTCTTTCGACGATTTACATTCTAGAAAAAAAACGTGGCCACGTCTCGCACTCCCAGGTGGTGCAGCGTGCACCCCAGGTGAAGAACCACCGCTGCTTTTTCTTGTTCCTGTTCTTCTTGTTCTTCTTGTTGTTCTTGTTCTTCTTGTTCTTGTTCTTCTTCTTGTTCTTCTTGTTCTTATTGTTCTTCTTCTTGTTCTTCTTGTTCTTGTTCTTCTTGTTCTTGTTCTTCTTGTTCTTCTTGTTCTTCTTCTTGTTCTTGTTCTTGTTCTTCTTCTTGTTCTTTTTCTTCTTCTTGTTCTTGTTCTTCTTGTTCTTCTTGTTCTTGTTCTTCTTCTTGTTCTTTTTCTTCTTCTTGTTCTTGTTCTTCTTGTTCTTGTTCTTCTTCTTGTTCTTCTTCTTCTTGTTATTGTTCTCGTTCTTCTTGTTCTTCTTGTTCTTCTTCTTCTTGTTCTTCTTCTTGTTATTGTTCTCGTTCTTCTTGTTCTTCTTGTTCTTCTTGTTCTTCTTCTTGTTCTTCTTCTTGTTCTTCTTCTTGTTCTTCTTCTTGTTCTTCTTGTTCTTCTTGTTCTTCTTGTTCTTCTTGTTCTTATTCTTGTTCTTGTTCTTCTTGTTCTTGTTCTTCTTGTTCTTGTTCTTCTTGTTCTTCTTCTTGTTCTTCTTCTTGTTATTGTTCTCGTTCTTCTTGTTCTTCTTCTTGTTCTTCTTCTTGTTCTTCTTCTTGTTCTTCTTCTTCTTGTTCTTCTTCTTCTTGTTCTTCTTCTTCTTGTTCTTCTTGTTCTTCTTCTTGTTCTTCTTGTTCTTGTTCTTCTTGTTCTTCTTGTTCTTGTTCTTCTTCTTGTTCTTCTTCCTGTTCTTGTTCTTAATCTTCTTCTTGTTCTTTCCCCGCGGGTGGGCGTCGAGGAGGAGCCGTAGCCCTGGCTCAGCCAGGAGAAGGCGCCACAGCACGGTGTGGACTAATCTCCATCTGTCCCATCTGGACGGGGATACAGCGTTGCCCCCTCTCGAGCAAGGCATGGGAGGTTTTCTCCGGTTGCTCCGGTATCCTCACCCACGTGAACGATACGACTCGCCATTAGTTGGGCTGAAAACATCTGACAGATAAACACCTCCAATGTAGCGGCAGGACCCTGCAGGATAAATCAGTAAATCATTGAATGATATAAAAAAAGAGGCTTTATCCTTTCTGGCATAAATACAGGAGATGCTTTTGATTTAAAGCTTTCGTGACTGCAGGGATTCATATTCTTGGTTCTTTCGGTAAAGTCACGTAGAAGGGAAACAATAAAATAATAAAAAATATAAAACAATAAAATTCTCACGACGTTTTACACCTGATGATGATTGCTTGTGTTGCAGTCGAAACGTTGTGAGAATTTAATTGTTTTATATTTTTATTATTGTATTGTTTCCCTTCTACGTGGTGACTTTACCGAGAGAACCAAGAATACAGGAGATGCGTTACGGTGTTCAAGCACCAAATAGACACACCTGTTGCAAGTCATCACGAAGCCTGCATTCACTGCACACGCTTGTGGTAAGAGATGCCAACAAATTCGGTCCGGTAATGCGCACACACACACACACAAAACCGTCCTTGAAACTGCTTGACCTCCACCAGAAGAAGAAGATTTCACAACACCGTCCGTGTGTGATCCACCAACCCTAGCCGGCGCTGGATCGCGACAGGCGGCCACGTGCCACAACGTAGCCACCGCCGCACCGGCCGGTGTAGGGTGGTGGAGGCTCTTACGGCACGCGCAGTCCGGTGCCCAGACAATTACTGAACGTGGCCTGAGTTGGGTCGGTGCAGTTCCGTCTCGACCCTGAACGGAAGACGACTCGCTGGCAGGCTTCCCACGGCAGTGAGAGTCGCCCGGTGAAATGTCCGCCAACTGCCGCTGTTGTCGCGAGCGATCGAGCCCTGCCGAGCGTGACGGCGACTCCGCCTGCCCGCACGCACGCACTCGGCGCAGTTTTGCTGTTGAGGCACCGCGTGGACTCGGCACCTGGCCCAGCGATGCCAGGCGCCCGGGGGTGCGGCCCGCAACGATCGCCGCCTGCCACTATGCGTGGGCACCCCCAGTGGCAGCTGCCCCTGCGTGCCACAAGGTGGACTCAGCACCTGCTGGGTGGCTGGGTGGGCCCTCCCGGGTGGGCCCTCCCTCCCTACCCCAGATCGTGGGAGGGTGGTGCTGTTTGACCATACTTCACCACGCCGGTCGGTGAGGGTTTGGGGTGCGTTACCCATGCAGGGCCCGGCTCGCCGATGTTAGCGACGCAGCAGTTAGGGGTTGTCTGTCATCGCCCTCAGCTGCACAAACAAGTGTGGCCCCGTTAGCAGCCTATAGCAGCTGTTATGCACGGCGGTCGCCAATGCAGGTGGCTATGGGGGCGTCCATAAATGACGTCACGCACCTAGGGGAGGGGGAGGTCAGACATTGTGACGATGTGTGACGAGGGGGGGGGGGGGTTAGACAACACGTTCTACTTAATTAAATATATTTGTAAATAAATGTTTTCTCCTACAACATCAGAGTGCAGCGCCACATTAAATACGCACTACAATGACAATAGTTTAAAGCGATTTGAAGCACGTTTTATTTTCAAAATGGAAATATGTTTTTGGTATGGGGGGGGGAGAGCTTTGTGACGTCATATTTGAGTTGGGGGGGGTGGGTGGTCTGACTTTTTGTGACGCCTTGTGACGAAGGGGAGGGGAGGGGGGTCAAAAATCCTCCAAAGTCGCGTGACGTCATTTATGGACGGCCCCGATCCGGACTCGACGCCTGGCGGGCTTCCGCGTTCCAGGCGAGGTCACGGCCCCCCACCCCCCGTAAGCGTTCTCAGGACACGTGACAGGAGGACTGCTCCGGATTCCACTTCGTTGAGTGTCCCAGCGGCACAGATTTGACCTCCAGAAGCGAATGCCAACAGAAGTCCCGGTTTTCAAAATCATCGTCAGCCATGGTCAATCCACTGCTGGATTAAGAAGGCATTCCCAATCCTTGTCACTGCTATGATACAGCATCACGTGATTGTGCCTGGAGCGTGCACTCTGTGTGCTGTGTGTGTGTACTTACTGTGTGTATGTATGTGTTGTGTGTGTGTACTTACTGTGTGTATGTATGTGTTGTGTTCTGTGTACTTACTGTGTGTATGTACGTGTAGTGTGTGTGTGTACTTACTGTGTGTATGTATGTGTAGTGTGTGTGTGTACTTACTGTGTGTATGTACGTGTTGTGTTCTGTGTACTTACTGTGTGTATGTACGTGTTGTGTTGTGTGTACTTACTGTGTGTATGTATGTGTTGTGTTCTGTGTGTGTACTTACTGTGTGTATGTACGTGTTGTGTTGTGTGTGTGTACTTACTGTGTGTATGTATGTGTTGTGTGTGTGTGTGTACTTACTGTGTGTATGTACGTGTTGTGTGTGTACTTACTGTGTGTATGTACGTGTTGTGTTGTGTGTGTGTACTTACTGTGTGTATGTACGTGTTGTGTGTGTGTGTACTTACTGTGTGTATGTACGTGTTGTGTGTGTGTACTTACTGTGTGTATGTACGTGTTGTGTGTGTGTGTGTACTTACTGTGTGTATGTACGTGTTGTGTGTGTGTGTACTTACTGTGTGTATGTACGTGTTGTGTTGTGTGTGTGTGTACTTACTGTGTGTATGTACGTGTTGTGTGTGTGTGTACTTACTGGGTGTATGTACGTGTTGTGTTGTGTGTGTGTGTACTTACTGTGTGTATGTACGTGTTGTGTGTGTGTACTTATTCTCATCTCCCTCCACTCCCCTCCACGCTCTCTCCTACCCCTCTCATCTCACTCCACTCCCCTCCACGCACTCTCCTACCTCTCCCCTCTCATCTCACTCTACTCCCCTCCACGCTCTCTCCTACCTCTCCCCTCTCATCTCACTCCACTCCCCTCCACGCTCTCTCCTACCTCTCCCTCTCATCTTCACTTGCCCTCTCGCCCCCCCAGTGTTCGAGAACAAGGACAAGATGGTGATCGTGATGGAGCTGGCGAGCCACGGGGAGCTCTTTGACTACCTCAACGCCCACCGGCCGCTCCGCGAGACGGAAGCTCGCCGACTCTTCCGTCAGATCGTCTCCGCCGTGCATCACTGCCACAAGGTAACCCCCCCGCCCACCCCTCCTTCCTTCACCTCCCCTCCTTTTTGAACATACTTCACCATCGCCTGCCGAGCGATGGAGTTCAGAATCCTCGTCGTTTCGTTGGCGATGGTGGCGTCGTTCCACAAAGTGATCCTTGTTGCATCGACCGCCAGAGTGGACGATCGGATGGATGATGAGTCGGCGATCGGAATGAGGATCTGTGTATTTATACTGCACGTAGGAATCCGATGAGCTCTGAAGCTCTTCATCACAGACGTCCAGTAGGGGCACGGGCCGAATAACGTCACAACAAACAAACGACACGAAAACCAACACAACGGGAGTGCAAAGTACAAGAGAGTTGAACAAATCACCCCAAAACTCACGAAACAAACGCAACGACAACTCAACCTTGTTTGGTTCTTTCGGTAAAGTCACGTAGAATGAGAATAAAATAATAAATTGATAAAATAAAATAACACAATAATATTCTCACGACGTTTCGGCCACAACACAAGCGGCCTTCATCAGGTGAAGGGACGAGACTGTCTGGAGCTCCAGCGCTGTCCTCCAGACAGTCTCGTCCCTTCACCTGATGAAGGCCGCTTGTGTTGTGGCCGAAACGTCGTGAGAATATTATTGTGTTATTTTATTTTATCAATTTATTATTTTATTCTCATTCTACGTGGTGGTGACTTTACCAAAAGAACCAAAGAAGATGAATCCTTGCAGTCACGAAAGCTTTAAATCGACAACTCCACCGTCCCCATCCTGCCGAGGCAAAGCCCACTGACGTGCGAACGCGCTTTTCAGACGTGACCTGGCCACAAGCGAGGAGCACTTGCCCCCCCCCCCCCCCCCAACCAGTCTGCGAACGCTACGCTGGAGAACCTTTGTCTGTGTCTGTGTCGTCAGCCGGCAGGGATCGTTGGCGTCGTTTGTGCCGCTCCGCAAGCCCCGGAGGGGGGGCTTGCGGAGGCATTCCGCGTGTCAGCACCTGCCCGCGTGGCGGAGGCGAGGCCGCGGCCGCTCCCGGGGGAAACGTTGGGCCAACGTTGGGCCAACGTTTACAACCGCACGCAAACGTTGGGCCAACGTTGGGCCAACGTCGAGCCAACGTTTCCAACCGACGTTGGCACTACGCACTCGCCTGCCTCTCTCATCTGATCTCGCTCAACTTCATCTCCCCACACCACCCCACTCACGTCTCATGCACAAACCACTGCACTGCATTTTGAGAATTTTTATTGTTTTATATATATTTTATTATTTTATTGTTTCCCTTCACTGCGCTGCATGTCAAGACAACACACTTGCTCAGCCACCCACTCATTTATTCAACCACCCACTAACTCACTCACCCACCCACCAACTCACCCACCCACTCATTTATTCAACCACCCACTGACTCACCCACCCACCAGCTCACCCACCCACTAATTTATTCAACCACCCACTAACTCACTCACCCACCCACCAACTCACCCACCCACTCATGTATTCAATCACCCACTGACTCACCCACCCACCCACCAATTCACCCACCCACTCATTTATTCAACCACCCACTCACCCACCCACCAGCTCACCCACCCACTCATTTATCCAACCACCCACTAACTCACTCACCCACCCACCAACTCACCCACCCACTCATTTATTCAATCACCCACTAACTCACTCACCCACCCACCAACTCACCCACTCATTTATTCAACCACCCACTAACTCACTCGCCCACCCACCAATTCACCCACCCACTTCACTCACCCACCCACACACCACACTGTCCACATTCTGCAATGCCCTGGCATCGCCCCGCTGTAATCACCTCGACTTCCTACTTACAATCAGCGTACTCTCTCATCGTCTGGCACCACTTCGTCGAGTGCTGCTTGTCGCTGGCCGCTTGATACATCGGGCTTTAACGGGGGGTTATTGCTCAGCAACCGTTAGCATTGTTGCACCTACGGTGCGACCAGATCGAGCGATGCACGCGGCATTTCTTGAACTCGTTCGACCGAAACTTTCGCCGCCGGTGCGGCAGAAGTCCCGAACGAGAATGTGGGGAGTGGTTGCCGCCGCTGGATTCCAGCGCCCAGCGAGCAACGCACTCGGCTCGCGACTCACGAAGGCTGCGTGGGACGTGCGTATATGCGTCTGTACGTATGTGCGTCTGTACGTATGTGCGTCTGTACGTATGTACGTCTGTACGTATGTGCGTCTGTACGTCTGTACGTATGTGCGTCTGTACGTCTGTACGTCTGTACGTATGTGCGTCTGTACGTCTGTACGTATGTGCGTCTGTACGTATGTACGTATGTGCGTCTGTACGTATGTATGTACGCATGTACTATGTACGTATGTACGCATGTACGTCTGCACGTATGTGCGTCTGTACGTCTGTACGTCTGTACGTATGTGCGTCTGTACGTCTGTACGTATGTGCGTCTGTACGTCTGTACATATGTGCGTCTGTACGTATGTACGTCTGTACGCATGTACTATGTACGTATGTACGCATGTGCGTATGTACGTCTGTACGTATGTACGTATGCACGCATGTACGTCTGTACGCATGTTGAACTTCTTTCGCACCATACGTAGCCAACCGTGCATTGAGATGATTAAAGTCGCTTTGTTGAGCTGTCATTTGTGGCCAGGTCGCTTCTGAAAAATAAGTTAATAACTCAGTGGGCGAGCAGCACCTAATGAAGACCGGTAAGACGCACGAGGGGGTGGGTGGCCAGCACCACGCCCGGCCGCCTTTGTCTCCCCAGTGGCGATGTTTACACATCGCACCAGGTACTCATTCGAGACCTGAATCGACCTAGGGGAGTCGCAGTACCGATTCAGATAATCGTCACTGGGTGTTGGCCTTGAGAGGGAATTCAACTCGGGCGGCCGGGTTCGCAGCGCTGCTAACCGCTGCACAACTGAGACTATCAACTCACTACGCTTGAGAACCCAGTTTAACCACAGCTCAGAGTATACAAGTCTATGGGTCTCTGTGTAAGTCCATGGATCTCTATGTGAGTCTGTGGGTGTGTAAGTCTATGGGTCTATGTGTGTAAGTGTGTGGGCCTCTATGTGATTCTGTGGGTCTCTGTGTGTGTCTATGGGTCTCTATATGATTATGTGGGTCTTTGTGTGTGTCTATGGGTCTCTATGTGAGTCTGTGGGTCTCTGTGTGTGTCTATGGCTCTCTATATGATTATATGGGTCTCTGTGTAAGTCCATGGATCTCTATGTGAGTCTGTGGGTGTGTAAGTCTATATGGGTCTATGTGTAAGTGTGTGGGTCTCTGTGATTCTGTGTGTCTCTGTGTGTGTCTATGGGTCTCTGTGTGTCTATGGGTCTCTATGTGATTCTGTGGATCTCTGTGTGTGTCTATGGGTCTCAAGGTGAGTTTGTGGATGTGTACGTCTATGGCTCTATGTGTGGGTCTCTGTGTGTGTGTGTCTATGGGTCTCTGTGTCAGTCATTGGTGACCACCAAATCACTGCGCTCGAGAACCCGGTTTAATCACTGTGGTTATTTTATTCATCATACTCTAAAAATACTTCCACAGTCTGCCTTTAACATTTGTTTATGTAACGTGTGCTTTACATTTTAATAATCACCCTAAATACCAGACTCCTCACCGCAATGGTTAAAAAAACACTCGGATAATGGAATCGGCCCAACGGAGGAATGTAAGGCCCTCTTAAAAACGTCGGGTTGAGACTCAGCGAGCCAGCCTCCCTTGGGTTGGGCACTGTCGCAATGATTTGGCCAATGTGTTTCTTTATTGTGAAACACTCCACCACGTTAATCGCCGATTGTTATTATCGTGTCAGCTCAATCCAACCACCCAACCACTCACCCATCCGTCCACTCACCCCCACAAACTCACCCACCCATCCACTCACCCACTCATTCACTCACTCATCCACCCACCAACTCATTCACCCCCCGACCCACTCACTCACCCACTTACTCACGCACTCATTCACTTACTCATTCACCCACCAAGTCATTCACCCCCGACCCACTCACTCACCCACCCACTTACCCACTCTCCCATTCACCCACTCACCCACACATTCATTCACCCACTCACCCACCCGCAAAGACAAAGATCCCACGTACAGCCTGAACATACTGTTGGGGAAAGCGCTGTTTAAGTGAGCACTTACGAAGGCTGGCACGGCACACGCGAGGGGGTGGCTGGCCAACACCGCGGCCGGCCGCCTTTGTCTCCACAGTGGCGATGTTTACACATTGCACAGGGCACTCATTTGAGGCTGAGTCGACCTAGGAGAGTCTCAGGACCGGTTCAGATAATCGTCACCGGTGTTGGCCGTGAGCGGGAATCGAACCCGGGTAACACCGGGTTTGTAGCGCAGCGTGGCGCTCGCCACCACACTACCGCTCTTCTTCATAGCATACGCACACACATGCACGCTTTGTGCTGTTGTTGTTCATGCGCAGCGTGTCGTTGAGTCATTGTTGTTGGCTGTGCTTGTACACCACTGCACACGCAGCAGCAGAGGCAACGCGTCGCTCCGTTTTATTTGTCTTCATTGTTTCAATGTAAACCTACGGTCGTGCATTTCACTTTCAGACTTACGGCCGGAGACGAATTGTTCGCGGCCAATCCTGCGTCCCCACATTGCCGCGTGGTCTAGCGTAGGGCAACCCCAGTGGCAGCTGTCACTGCGTGATACCAGGTGGACTCGGCACCCGGCGCTCTGAACGGGCATCAGTCTGCCAGTAGGGGAGGGCGGCGACGATTCGCTGCTGCGTGGTCTCGCCTAGGGCACCCCCGGTGGCAGCTGTCCCTGTGAACACTTGACCCGTGACACCGGCACGCAATGGCCTACCCGTCTAGAGTTGACGTCACGGGACCTCAGCTTCCGCTGTGAGTGAAGTGGAAGCAGCCGAGTAGAGTTTGTACGGCTGGACTCACCGCAGAGACGCGCAGACTCACACCGAGACCCACAGACCTGCACGGCAGACCCTGACAGTCTCGGACCGTCAGCTGTTCAGAAGCTGCGGAGGGTTCCCCTGAATCCTGGTCCGTCCTCTCGTTGTCTCGGCAGAGCGGCGTCGTGCACAGAGACCTGAAGCTGGAGAACATCCTCCTGGACGAGAGCGGCAACATCAAGGTGCAGAGGGGCGAGGGGCAGCCCTCACTCCACTGGGCACTGCACGCTCGCTCCTGGTGCAAGCGTCCCGCAAGCCCCTCTAGGGAGTTCATCGCAGCAGCAGCAGCATTGCCAATGGCTGAACACGAGCAAAAAACGTCTGGACCGGTTTAGACGTTCCGTGTGTTTCACCGTCAGCAGAGTGACGCTTTGCTTGATGCATTGCTGGTGAACTGCCAGACGTTCATGGGCAAGGACCGGATCGTTATGCGTGTATGTCGGTTGAACTTCTTTCGCACCGTACGTAGCCAACCTGCGTTAATTTTGGAGGTGTGGTTTTGGAAACAGACTAATCACACAAAAAAAGCAGTCCTAAGGACATAAGTTCATCAATCTCGATGATTGTTTAAAAGCGCACAGCTCCAGCGGCCTCCTAATTTAGGAACAGAAGAGCGTTCCAGACGGCCGCAGAAGCGCATCTGAAAGCGCGCGATGCGGTGGCCATCTTTGTTCGATGGCCGGCCAAAAATCCGTTGCTGCTGCTTTGGGGATGAAAGCTGCGTCGAGGTTGAATAATTAATGAAGCTCTTGAATAATTAATGATTACGAATGATGATTATGAATAATTAATGATGATTATGATTACTCGTCCATTTCAGATTGCCGACTTTGGTTTGTCCAATCTGTACGCGCACGACCGCTATCTGAGCACGTTTTGTGGAAGTCCTCTCTACGCATCGCCCGAAATCATTAACGGACGGCCTTACCGGGGCCCCGAGGTACGCCCCCCCCCCCACAGCCCCCCACCCTCCCTCCACTCATCCCACCACTACTCCCCCACCCAAAATATTCTCACTCATCCATTCATTAATTTACCAAGTCACTCAGTAACTCAGTAACTCGCTCACCCACCTAGCCAAGACCCTTTACCACGACCCTGGCCATGACCATGACCCTGACCATGACCCCGACCGTGGGACTGGCCGTGACCCCGACCATGACCCTGACCACGACCCTAGCCATGACCTTGACCACGACCCTCACCCCGACCATGACCCTGGCCGCGACCCTGACCACGACCCTGACCACGACCCTGACCACGACCCTGGCCATAACCCTAACCGCGATCCTAACCAAAACACCGGCCACGACCCTGACCGCGACCCTGACCACGACCCCGACCGCGCCCCTGACTGCGACCCTGACCGTGACCCTGACCGCGACCCTGACCGCGACCCTGACCGCGGTGCTGCAGGTGGACAGCTGGGCGCTGGGCGTGCTGCTCTACGCCATCGTCTACGGGGCCATGCCCTTCGACGGCCACCAGCCGGGGGCCCTCGTACGGCAGATCTCAGCGGCGCGCTACCAGCAGCCCACACGGCCCTCTGGTGAGTGGCCTCCAGCCTCGCTCCACCCTTAGCAGCGTCCACCCCTCGCCCTCGCTCCACCCCCCATCAGTTCACCCCTAACCCCACGCCCTCACGCCTGTAACCCGTCTCCCCCCGCCCCCCCGTAGAGGCGAGTGAGCTCATCTCGCGCCTGCTGGTCGCGAGCCCCGAGCACCGCGCCTCGTCGCAGGCGGCCGCGCACCACCGCTGGGTGAACTGGGGCTACCGCCGGTGCGCCTGCGGCTGCCTGGGACCCCCCGGGGGGCCCACGCAAGCGCGGGGCCCCCCGGCGAGGGCGGCAGAGGCGGCCCCCCGGAGAGCGGAGCCGGCTCCTGCTGCTGCTGCTGCTGCTCCCGCTGCCCCTGTTCCGCCTGCGTCTCGTAGGTTCAACGGAGGTGAGCGGGCGGGTCAGTTGGCGAGCGAGTGTTTGCGTGAGGGGGCGAGTGTGGGAGTGAGTGAGTGAGTGGGTGGGCGAGCAAGCGAGTGAGTGAGTGGACAGGCGAGTGTGTGAGAGAGTGAGCGAGTGTGTGAGTGAGTGAGTGAGCGGGCGAGCAATCGAATGAGTGAATGGCCAGGCGAGTGTGTGAGAGAGTGAGTGAGCGAGTGAGTGAGTGAGTGGGCGAGCAAGCGAGTGAGTTGACAGGCGAGTGTGTGAGAGAGTGAGTGAGCGAGCGAGTGTGTGAGAGAGTGAGTGAGCGAGCGAGTGAGTGTATGAGTGAGTGAATGGACGGGCGGGCGGGCGGGCGCGCGAGTGATCTCGTGAATGAGCAAAATGAGTTGGCGAGTGAGCGACTGCGCTCTCTCTCCCTCTCTCTCCCTGCAGCTCTGCGACAGAAGCTGGAGATGTTCAACGCTCTCATCTCGGAGCGCAAGACGTTGGACTTCCCCAAGACGCTGTACAAGTCGCGCAAGCAGCACGACATGACGTCCCACCAGCACTGCGGGCCGCATCCCACCGCTACCACCGGCACCGCCACCGCAACCACCACCGCCGCAGCCACCGCCGGCACATCCGAAAACCCAGCCGGGATCCTCAAACCCAGCGCTTGTTGCAACAAAAACAGCAACAACAGCGGCACCGCCACAACCACCACCACCACCACGACGACGACGACCGGCAGCAGGTTCAGCTTCATCAAGAAGGCCGGGGCGGCCGAGAGGGTGCGCGCCCTGCGGCAACCTCCGGCGGCCGCAGCCGCGGGGCCCGAGCGGCCGATGCCGCACAAGAGCATCCTAAAGCAGTCGGCCCAGCGCGAGTCCGGCTACTACTCGTCGCCCGAGCGCTGGGCGTCGCTCGACGCTCTCCACGGCGGCGGCGACGGCGGCGACGCCGCGGCGTCGCCGCCGCCGCGGCCGTCGTCGTCGCCGTCCGACGCCGGCCGCGGGCCTCCGCCGCCCCCGTCGGCGTCCGTTCCCGACCTCCCGTCCGCCGTGTCGGACGCCGACGAGGGGGGGCGGCCGTGCCGGCCGAAGGGCATCCTCAAGAACGGGGGGCGCTTCTCGGCAAGACCCGGCGCGACGGCGCCGGAGGGCGACGTCGCCGGGCGCCGGGCGCCCTTCGCGCGCAGCAGCGAGAGCGTCCTGCTGGACGGAGCGGCTCCGACGGAGCCGCCGGGGGCGCCGAGGTCGCCGGAGGCGCCGGCGCGCGGCCACGGCACCGCGGGCTCCGGGTGCCGCCGGTGGGCCGGCCGGCGGTCGCGCCGGCAGCCCGCGGCGGCGGCGGCGATGAGAGGGGCGCGGTCCGTGGGGGACCTGTCGGAGAGGGCCGAGGAGGAGGAGGCCCCGGGGTTGGCCCAGAGCCGGTGCTACGGGGCGGCGGGCGTGGCCGACAGCTGCCTCTCGGCGCTGGCGAACCTGGAGGACGTGACGGACGAGTACAAGCGCGCCGTCGGCGGCCCGCGAGGGGACGCGGCCGTGGCGTGAGACGGGGGGGGTGGGGCGGGGAGCGCAGGGCCCCCCCGAAGGACCCCCCGAAATGTTAAGCAGCCAGCAACGAACAGCACTGCAGGGATGTAACTAACTGAACGTTTGGCGGAAGGCATTAAATGTCGCGGTGCGAGCGGTTGGCGGATCGATGGCGCTAATGAACGCCAGGGGCACCGCCTCCTCCTTGCTGTCCCGCCGAGCCCAGGGAACTGGAGATGCAACAGATGGACATTAGCCCACACTTTGCTGTGTCGCCTTCTTCCGTCCAGCGAGTGGATTGTGCCGCTGGCCGTGGTCTAGAACGGATGCAACCGGGGTCTCCTCAGGTCTACTTATATGACATCAACAAATGTTTAATTCGCGAGTGATTTTTTTTTAAAAAATATACAAATTCACCGCTGGGTATAGCGACCGCGTGTAGCGAGACGTGAGTGTTTACTATTTTTCGTTTTCATTTCACGAGTTGAGGCCCCACTGAGCTACGTAGCTCTTTGTCAGAAGCGACCTGGCAAACAATTGATAGCTCAATGAAGTGGCTCGTCATCATCACGTGGGCATTTATGGCGGCCAAACACTCTAAACGCGTGATGATGTTGATTCTAAATGTGGAGGGGAAAACCGGAGGACCCGGAGAAAAATCCACGCGACCACTGGGAGAGAGAGAGAGAGGCACGCAAACTGCAAATATACAGCAGCAGCAGCAGCAGGCGTCGGGGTCGTGATCGAACCCACGTGCTCCTGTGTACCCGGAGAGGTAGTGAACATCTCGGTGCTGTCAGCGCCACGGGCGCGTCTCTTGCCTGCGACAATCAAGAGCGTGGCGCGTGCACGCTCAGGGGGCACGCTCACGTTTACAAAAAGTCCGCGGAGGGAGTTGCGATCGTTGAGGATGGAGACTCGATGGGTGGAGGCGGCAGATTCCCGCCACGCGCACAGGCGTAGAGGGTATAGGTTCGCATCCCAGCGAGGGGGATATTGTGTACACACCATCGACACTATCTTTATCATCATCATCGTATGTTCTCATCTTCATCAACACCTATAATCACATCATCATCATCATCACCACCGCCGTCGTTTTCTTTGTAACTTTTTGCATGACTTTCATAATTATGGGTATCATCAGCACCACCGTTGTGATCGTCATCTTAAATCTTCATTACCATCACCATCAACGCCATTTTAAATACCGTCATCACCGAGGTTATCATCATCGCCATCATCATCATCACCACCACCGCCATCATCATTATCACCACCACTACCATCATCACCACCACCACCAACGTTATCACCATCACTACCATCATCACCACCACCATCATTATCACCACCACTACCATCATCACCACCGCCATCATCATCATCACCACCACTACCATCACCACCACCATCATTATCACCACCACTACCATCATCACCACCACCATCATCACCACCACTACCATCATCACCACCACCACCATCATTATCACCACCACCATCATTATCACCACCACCACCATCACCATCTTCCCCTGGGTCGGTAAGGAGCTACTCCTGCTGCAGTACCTCAACCTTGGCGGACGCATCCATCGATAAATAAACCGTGATACGGATGTGCCGGTCCTTGTCATGGGAATGTGGAATCTCCAGCACTGCCAACGGAGATGAGCGACTGCCGCTTCCGCCTTCAAGATGGCGGGGGGCCTCTGTGAAGCCCTTTGACGCCAACGCTTTGAGATGAGATTGAGTCGCGAGCTGATCATCGGAACGAAAAACCCGCTGGGCTGTGCCATGGAATCTACGGAGCGAGGCGTCTTCAGCCATACGTGATGATGATGATGATACTGGCTTGGTAGCCCAAGTATTTCTTAATTAGTACCTTTGTTGTTATTGGTAATGGTATTACGATCAAACGTCGGGATTCCAGAGCATTGCCCACGGCTAAGTTAAAACATTTCATTTGGAATGAATGTGCGCTGGTCTGCATTGGGGGAATGTCTCCTACGGATGCTAAATGAGATATTGTCCGACCAATGTTTCTGTTCAACGGTATCGTACAGTATTTTTAAAATTTGTTTTTGTACAATAAATGGCAATTATCTGAAAGCGATCGTGACGCCGTCATTCCTATTCACTTGGTAACCTCTCTTTAACGACGTGACTTCACCGAAATAACCAGAGTATCTCTGTCAGCTACAGCCTCCCGTAAACCACGTGGCTTCCGTGTGGCCACCCCCACTGAGCCCCTCCAATCTCGTCGACAGATCTCTCTATCTTTCTCGTAACTTTCATCGCCGGTAAAACAAACACAAAAACGCGAAAAAGTACTATGAAGATGGCCCATTGCTCGAAACGTCACCTACTATAAATCTCGTTAGTAAAAAGGCCAGACACCACCACCATCACCACCACCATCACCACCAACACCACCACCAGAGCCTGACTCTGCTGATGAGACACTGAATGTCAAAACCGGTCCTTGGCTGTAAGATTGAAAGGTGCCCCCTTCATCATCATGTTCCAGGAATTGACAGCGGTCGCGAAATTCAATGGCGTTGTTTCAGTCGCACCCACGTGCCCATTGTTCCCGCATCCTGGAGCCAAAATGTGGCGGACGAAGATTTATTTTTATGGGTCGCGGTGAGGAATATTTATTTATTTATTTAACTCCGTATTGTGGAGAGGCGGATATGTGAAGGAGACTGCGTATGCTCAATCTCATTTGTTATCTACATGATGTGTATTTACGTTACGTTATCATATTTACATTATGCATATTTAAATAACGTCATCATATTTACATTGTGTATATTTACGTTACGTCATCATATTTGCATTACGTCTATTTGCGTTACGTCATCATATTTAGATTATGTATATTCACGTTACGTCATCATATTTACATTTGTGTAAATTTACATTACGTCATTATATTTTGCATGATGTATATTCACGCTACGCCATCACATCGTCATTGTGTTCTCACACATTGACGCCTACGATCGTGTCGCGTTGTGCATCACGGCCGAGTTCCGCGTCTAACTGGGACCCCCCCCCCCCCCCCAAAAGCGCGCAGAGAAATCGCCCTCGACTCTGCGGATGGGCGGTTCGCCAGCATTGGTGCAGCCTGAAAGCCTGGGCTCTGCCGATGAGACACCGCGTGTCGAAACCGGTCCTCGCCCAGTTCACATTCGACGGCGGTGGAAGTCTGCGTGCGCGCGCGCTGCACTTGGTTGGCGACCCACGTGGCCAATGGGAGGTGCGCGAGGAAGCCCCCTGGACCCCCAGCGCCGGGGGTGACCACCGGGCGGTGTTGGCTCGCCAGGCGGGCCCCGTCAGCAGGGGGGAGGGAGGGAAGGGGGGGGGGGAAAGGGGAGGGAGGGGGAGTTGGAGGGAGGGAGGCAGGTAAGGGGGGAGGGGAAAAGGGGGGGGAAGGGGGGAGGGAGGGGAGGGAAGGGGGGAGGGAAGGGGGAGGGAGGGCGAGTGGGAGAGGGGGAGGGAGGGAAGGGGGGGAGGGACGGGGGAAGGGAGGGCGAGAGGGAGGGGGAGAAGGAGGGAAGGGGGGAGGGAGAGAGGTAATGGGTGAGGGAAGGGCGAGGGAGGGAAGGGAGGGGGAGAGGAAGGGAGTGGAAGGGAGGGAGAGAGGGAAGGGGGAGGGAGGGGGAGAAGGAGAGAAGGGGGGAGGGAGGGAGAGAGGTAAGGGGTGAGGGAAGGGCGAGGGAGGGAAGGGAGTGGGAGAGGAAGGGAGTGGAAGGGAGGGAGGGTCTCAAGGCACGCGGGCGGTCGGTTAGGGATCCGTAAGCTGAGGAAACTGAATGACTGCTTGGGTACAGCTCCCACCGCCCCCCCGCCGCCCCCCAATCCACTCCGAGTGCGGAGCTAACGCGGGTCGAGTCACGTGGCCGGTCCCCCCGGGACTCTTTAGACAGCGCGGCCGTGTTTGAAATTGTTTCAGAATCTGAAGAATAGTTTTACACTGCAGGAGGAATCCGATGAGCCTTTAAGCTCCTTTTCACAGATGTGCAGTCGTGTTCAGAGATGTGCAGTCGTGTTCACAGATGTGCAGTCGTGTTCACAGATGTGCAGTCGTGTTCACAGATGTGCAGTCGTGTTCAGACATGAGACAGGTGCCGCTCAGGACTTGTGGATATTTGTCAATCGGGCTGCCACGTGCAGTGAGTTGCTGGGTCTCGCAGAGAGAACCATATAGTCACGTACAGATCAATTGCCCCACACAGAGACCCATAGACTTACACAGAGACCCCATAGACTTACACAGAGACCCCATAGACTTACATAGACTGTTGGTGATTCAACCGGGTTCTCAACTGTAGAGACTCACGTAGAGACCCATAGACGCACAGAAACCCACAGACTCAGACAGAGACCCATACACTTATATAAAAGACCCATAGACTCACAGAGACCTACAGACTCACACAGAGACCCATGTACTTACGTCAAAGACCCACAGACTCACAGAGACAGACTCACACAGAGACTCATCTCCTAGCCACCGTGATGATGATGAGAGAGAGATGCAGACTCCACATACACCTCGTGTACACCCGGCGAGGTAGTTAACATCTCCTAGCCACCGTGATGATGATGAGAGAGAGACGCAGACTCCACATACACCTCGTGTACACCAGGCGAGGTAGTTAACTTCTCCTAGCCACCCTGATGATGAGAGAGACGCAGACTCCACATAGACCTCCTGTACACCAGGCGAGGTAGTTAACATCTCCTAGCCACCGTGATGATGATGAGAGAGAGACGCAGACTCCACATAGACCTCCTGTACACCAGGCGAGCTAGTTAACATCTCCTAGCCACCGTGATGATGAGAGAGAGACGCAGACTCCACGTAGACCTCCTGTACACCAGGCGAGGTAGTTAACACATCCTAGCCACCGTGATGATGATGAGAGAGAGACGCAGACTCCACATAGACCTCGTGTACACCAGGCGAGGTAGTTAACACCTCCTAGCCACCGTGATGATGATGAGAGAGAGACGCAGACTCCACATAGACCTCCTGTACACCAGGCGAGGTAGTTAACACCTCCTAGCCACCGTGATGATGTTGAGAGAGAGACGCAGACTCCACATAGACCTCGCGTACACCAGGCGAGGTAGTTAACATCTCCTAGCCACCGTGATGATGATGAGAGGGAGAGAGATGCAGACTCCACATAGACCTCCTGTACACCAGGCGAGGTAGTTAACATCTCCTAGCCACCGTGATGATGATGAGAAAGAGACGCAGACTCCACATAGACCTCGTGTACACCAGGCGAGGTAGTTAACATCTCCTAGCCACCGTGATGATGATGAGAAAGAGACGCAGACTCCACATACACCTCGTGTACACCAGGCGAGATAGCTAACATCTCCTACCCACCCTGATGATGATGAGAGAGAGACGCAGACTCCACATAGACCTCCTGTACACCAGGCGAGGTAGTTAACATCTCCTAGCCACCGTGATGATGAGAGAGAGACGCAGACTCCACGTAGACCTCCTGTACACCTGGCGAGGTAGTTAACATCTCCTAGCCACCGTGATGATGATGAGAGAGAGAGACGCACACTCCACATAGACCTCGTGTACACCAGGCGAGGTAGTTAACATCTCCTAACCACCGTGATGATGATGAGAAAGAGACGCAGACTCCACATACACCTCGTGTACACCAGGCGAGATAGCTAACATCTCCTACCCACCCTGATGATGATGAGAGAGAGACGCAGACTCCACATAGACCTCCTGTACACCAGGCGAGGTAGTTAACACCTCCTAGCCACCGTGATGATGTTGAGAGAGAGACGCAGACTCCACATAGACCTCGCGTACACCAGGCGAGGTAGTTAACATCTCCTAGCCACCGTGATGATGATGAGAGGGAGAGAGATGCAGACTCCACATAGACCTCCTGTACACCAGGCGAGGTAGTTAACATCTCCTAGCCACCGTGATGATGATGAGAGAGAGACGCAGACTCCACATAGACCTCGTGTACACCAGGCGAGGTAGTTAACACCTCCTAGCCACCGTGATGATGTTGAGAGAGAGACGCAGACTCCACATAGACCTCGCGTACACCAGGCGAGGTAGTTAACATCTCCTAGCCACCGTGATGATGATGAGAGGGAGAGAGATGCAGACTCCACATAGACCTCCTGTACACCAGGCGAGGTAGTTAACATCTCCTAGCCACCGTGATGATGATGAGAGAGAGACGCAGACTCCACATAGACCTCGTGTACACCAGGCAAGGTAGTTAACTTCTCCTAGCCACCCTGATGATGATGAGAGAGAGACGCAGACTCCACATAGACCTCGTGTACACCAGGCGAGGTAGTTAACATCTCCTAGCCACCGTGATGATGATGAGAAAGAGACGCAGACTCCACATACACCTCGTGTACACCAGGCGAGATAGCTAACATCTCCTACCCACCCTGATGATGATGAGAGAGAGACGCAGACTCCACATACACCTCGTGTACACCAGGCGAGGTAGTTAACATCTCCTAGCCACCGTGATGATGATGAGAGAGAGACGCAGACTCCACATAGACCTCCTGTACACCAGGCGAGGTAGTTAACATATCCTAGCCACCGTGATGATGATGAGAGAGAGACGCAGACTCCACATAGACCTCCTGTACACCAGGCGAGGTAGTTAACATCTCCTAGCCACCCTGATGATGACGAGAGAGAGACGCAGACTCCACATAGACCTCCTCTACACCAGGCGAGGTAGTTAACATCTCCTAGCCACCGTGATGATGTTGAGAGAGAGACGCAGACTCCACATAGACCTCGCGTACACCAGGCGAGGTAGTTAACATCTCCTAGCCACCGTGATGATGATGAGAGGGAGAGAGATGCAGACTCCACATAGACCTCCTGTACACCAGGCGAGGTAGTTAACATCTCCTAGCCACCGTGATGATGATGAGAGAGAGACGCAGACTCCACATAGACCTCGTGTACACCAGGCAAGGTAGTTAACTTCTCCTAGCCACCCTGATGATGATGAGAGAGAGACGCAGACTCCACATAGACCTCGTGTACACCAGGCGAGGTAGTTAACATCTCCTAACCACCGTGATGATGATGAGAAAGAGACGCAGACTCCACATACACCTCGTGTACACCAGGCGAGATAGCTAACATCTCCTACCCACCCTGATGATGATGAGAGAGAGACGCAGACTCCACATACACCTCGTGTACACCAGGCGAGGTAGTTAACATCTCCTAGCCACCGTGATGATGATGAGAGAGAGACGCAGACTCCACATAGACCTCCTGTACACCAGGCGAGGTAGTTAACATATCCTAGCCACCGTGATGATGATGAGAGAGAGACGCAGACTCCACATAGACCTCCTGTACACCAGGCGAGGTAGTTAACATCTCCTAGCCACCCTGATGATGACGAGAGAGAGACGCAGACTCCACATAGACCTCCTCTACACCAGGCGAGGTAGCTAACATCTCCTAGCCACTGTGATGATGAGAGAGAGAGACGCAGACTCCACCTAGACCTCGTGTATGCTAGGCGAGGTAGTTAACATCTCCTAGCCACCGTGATGATGATGAGAGAGACGCACACTCCGCAGACCTCCTGTACACCAGGCGAGGTAGTTAACATCTCTTAGGAACCGTGATGATGATGAGAGAGAGACACACACTCCACATAGACCTCCTGTACACCAGGCGAGGTAGTTAACATCTCCTAGCCACCGTGATGATGATGATGAGAGAGACGCAGACTCCACATAGACCTCCTGTACACCAGGCGAGGTAGTTAACATCTCCTAGCCACCGTGATGATGATGATGAGAGAGACGCAGACTCCACATAGACCTCCTGTACACCAGGCGAGGTAGTTAACATCTCCTAGTCACAGTGATGATGATGAGAGAGACGCAGACTCCACATAGACCTCGTGTACACCAGGCGAGGTAGTTAACATCTCCTAGCCACCGTGATGGTGATGAGAGAGAGACGCAGACTCCACATAGACCTCGTGTACACCAGGCGAGGTAGTTAACTTCTCCTAGCCACCGTGATGTTGATGATGATGATGAGAGAGACGCAGACTCCACATAGACCTCCTGTACACCAGGCGAGGTAGTTAACATCTCCTAGCCACCTTGATGATGATGATGATGACAGAGAGTCAGGGTCGGGATCGATCCCAAGACCTCCTGTACACGAGGCGAGGTAGTTAACATCTCCTAGCCACCGTGATAATGATGATGAGACGCAGACTCCACATAGTCCTCCTGCATAACAGGCGAGGTAGTTAACATCTCCTAGCCACCGTGATGATGATGATGATGAGAGAGACGCAGACCCCATATAGACCTCCTGTAAACCAGGCGAGGTAGTTAACATCTCCTAGCCACCGTGATAATGATGATGAGACGCAGACTCCATATAGACCTCCTGTACACCAGGCGAGGTAGTTAACATCTCCTAGCCACCGTGATGGTGATGAGAGAGAGACGCAGACTCCACATAGACCTCGTGTACACCAGGCGAGGTAGTTAACTTCTCCTAGCCACCGTGATGTTGATGATGATGATGAGAGAGACGCAGACTCCACATAGACCTCCTGTACACCAGGCGAGGTAGTTAACATCTCCTAGCCACCTTGATGATGATGATGATGACAGAGAGTCAGGGTCGGGATCGATCCCAAGACCTCCTGTACACGAGGCGAGGTAGTTAACATCTCCTAGCCACCGTGATAATGATGATGAGACGCAGACTCCACATAGACCTCCTGCATAACAGGCGAGGTAGTTAACATCTCCTAGCCACCGTGATGATGATGATGATGAGAGAGACGCAGACCCCATATAGACCTCCTGTAAACCAGGCGAGGTAGTTAACATCTCCTAGCCACCGTGATAATGATGATGAGACGCAGACTCCACATAGACCTCCTGCATAACAGGCGAGGTAGTTAACATCTGCTAGCCACTGCAGCGCCCCAAATGGCTCAAGTCCAATCGAGATTTACCCCGGTGGGCGTGTCCACCATCGGATTAACAATCATCACCGTTTAATAAGAATTATTTCATTTTATATCGCGTCATTCGTGCTCATTGCATCCCACTAAGCTGTACATTAGTTTTTTTTTTATATGAACTGTAGTTACATAAACTGTAGTTATATAAACTGTATTTATACATACTTTAGCGATATATACTGTATTTCGATATAGTGTTGTTTTATACACTGTAAATTTATATACTATAGTTATATACTGTAGTTAAATAGACTGTAGTTTTATATACAAGCTGCAGTTGTACATGCTGTAGTTGTAGACTGTATATAAAGGGTTGAGTGACACGCGGCCTCGCCCTGGGTAGCAAGGCGTGGGGCTGCTCTGTGACGTCACAGCGATGCACCACGGTGAAGATGACGTCATGTACACACCGCGTCGACGACGAAGGCGCAGCCCCGCGAATTGCCCGGGCACACGACCGCAGTTGCCCTCCAGAGGGCGTGGTGCATGTTAGGGCCACTCTTGCCGTGACGTGCCTACGTGTGCGTGTGTATGTGTGTGTATGTATGTGTGTGTATGTGTGTGTACGTGTGTAGTGTGTAGTGGGGAGCGGTAGTGTAGCGGTTAGCGCTACGCTGCGCTATGAACCTGGCGACCCGGGTTCGATTCCCGCTCACGGCCAGCACCAGTGACGATTATCTGAACCGGTCCTGGGCCTCCCCTAGGTCGACTCAGCCTCAAATGAGCACCTGGTGCGGTGGATAAAAACATCGCCACTGGGGAGACTAAGGCGGTCGGGCGTGGTGCTGACCAACCACCCCCTCGTGTGCCGTTCCGGCCTTCATAGGGTGCTCGCTAACAGCACTTGCCCCTACAGTCTGTTAAGGCTACACGGTGGATATTTGTCTTTTGTAGTGCAGCCGCAGGGCAGACGACCAAGTAGTCGCAGGAGGCACCTTCTTTTATTGTGACACCGTTACCGGCCATTCACACCACAGGGGACGCCTCCCCTCTCTCTCGAACCACGCCGCAGCGCAGCCCCGGGCCTAGCCACGACCCTGGCCACGTTGCACCGGCGGCGTCGACCGAGACGGCCAACGGCTGTCCGGCCGCGCAGTGATCGGACGAAGGCGGCAGCGATGACGAGACGAGTCCACTTCCCGGCAGCCACGAGCTCCCGCTCTCCGCTGCTTTTATTCCACTCGGAGGCGCGGCCTGGCTCCGCCCTGGCCGCGCCTCCCTTCTCGAACCCCGCTAGCGGGTTCCAGGGGGCTTCCCGATGGAGGTCTTCCGTGGCCCTCGCCCCGTTTCCTCCGCCCTGCCGGCACACACAGCCCTGTCGGTGCTCAGCGGCGCGTGCCGCTGTCCACCGCAGTCGCCGCTGCTGGACTGCAGTCGGTGCTACGTCGCTGCACATGTATGAACGTGCGTGTAAAGTACGTTGAACTTCTCTCGCACCGTACGTAGCCAACCGTGCTCATCGGAGGTGCGGGAGAAGGACGACAAACTCCACGCACGAGGCAGTTCTAAAGGAATTAGTTTGTCAATCTGGATGATGATGATGACGATGATGATTGTAAAGTGCGTAGCTCTCAGTGGCTTCCTAATATCGGAAGGAGGAGCGTTCCAGACGGCCGCAGAAGCGCGTCCGAAAGCGCCGCGCGCCGTGACCGCCGCCGCCTTTGTTCCGGCGGCCGGCAAGCCGAATACGCAGGCGCGCAGAGGGGAAGCGGCCAACGCGGATCAGCACGCGAGCTTGCCCAGGGTGGATACCAGGGTCGACCGTGCGGTGATGGAGCCATGGCTGCCTCTGCTGGGTGGACACACGCAGATCGGACTTCGGCGCGACTCCCCTGGTGCTGCAAGTCTCAGTGCGCTCACTAACCATTGCCGTAGTGCTGTGGCTGCTACCCCCCCCCTCCCGCCCCCCATGTCCTCCCCCCCCGCCCCCCCCGGCCCCCCCCCCCCCCCCCCCACGGACTGTGTGAATAATGAAACGGCAGGGCCTTTAGAGACGTTCACAGAGGGAACGCATTGAGCGAGTTCCCTGTGTGATCGTTGAGTGTGGGGAGAAGTGAAACAACAGCAGTAGGAGTGGAGGTGAGGGAGGGGAGGGAGGGGAGAGATGTAGGGAGGGAGGGGAGGGAGGGAGGTAGGGAGGGAGGGGGGGTGAGGGAGGGGAGGAGAGGGGAAGGAGGATAGGGAGGGAAGGAGAGAGCGGGGAGGGAGGGGAGGGAGGGGAGGGAGGTAGGAAGGTAGGGAGGGAGGGGAGGAGAGGGGAGGGAGGAGAGGTAGGGAGGAGAGAGCGGGGAGGGAGGGTCCATCCATCATCAACCGTCAACAAGTCCACATCTGGGTTCGCCCCCTTCTGATCTCAACGCGGCCCGCCCCTGGAGGATGTCGTGATGGCTTTGCCAAATGTGTCCAGGCGGGTGGTGGTGGTGGTGGGGTGTAGCGAGTGGGGAGCGGTGGCGTGGCGGTTAGCGCACTGCGCTCTCACGAACCCGGCCACACGAGTTAGAATCCCGCTCACGGCCACCCACACCAGTGACGAGTATCCGAATCGGCCTCAAATGAGTACCTGGCGCGGTGTCTGTAGTAAACATCGCCACTCGGGAAACAAAGGCGGCCGGGCGTGGCGCTGGCCACCCATCGCCCCGTGTGCCGTGCCGGCCTTCACAAGGTGGAATATTTTTGCTGTGTTTTTTTTCCCCTGTATTTTTCTGTTTGCGCGTAGTCACTTTAAGATGTTTTCTTGTTCACGTGTTTTGTTTGCTGCGCTTGCACCCGAGTCAAGAGGCGCACGGCTCCACAGGGTTCTACCTCATAAATGAGACGAAATGAAGCTCGCTAACAGCACTTGCCCCCAGCAGCATGTTAAGGCTACACGCGGAGAGATCTTTGTCTTGTGTGTGGGGGTGGGGGCTGGGTGAAAGTAGCCGTGGTTGGGATTTCGTGGACAAAAGGAGGAGGACTTCCCCGGTGCCTGGGCCGGCCACGGCAACGCGCAGTGGGGCCCCGTGTCCTCCGTGCCGCGGGGCGCCCCGTGACCTCTGCGGTGTTGCAGCCCTGGGCCCGGTAGAATCCGTGGATAATTCACTCTGTAACACAATTTTTGGTCCTGGGTGCCAAGTGTTATTTTTTATTTAAATGCTCGTGCCTAAAAAGTACGGGGAAATGGCTGCTATTAGTCCCCGCACAGACTTTGCTTTCGTGACAAGCACTTCACGTGAAGGAACGACACAAATGCACACCACGTTTTCTCATTGAAAAAGAGGTACATTTCAAAATATCACTGTCCTGGTCACAAAAAGCAAAATTTGGGGAGACTAATAGCCATTTTCTATACTTTTGAGGCATAAGCAATTAGTAAATAACACTTAGTACCCAGGGACAAACAAAATAAAGTAATTGTTACACAGTGTTATCACACACGCAAACTCCAAATATACAGCAGGTGTCAGGGTCGGGATCGAACCCACGACCTCCTGCACACCAGGCGAGGTAGTTAACATCTCCTAGCCACAGTGATGACGATGAGAGAGAGAGACACCGCAAACTCCACATACGCAGCAGCAGGCGTCAGGGTCGGGATCGAACCCACGACCTCCTATTTACCAGACGAGGTAGTTAACATCTCCTAGCCACCGTGATGATGGTGATGATGAGAGAGACACCGCAAACTCCACATACGCAGCAGCAGGCGTCAGGGTCGGGATCGAACCCACGACGTCCTGCACACCAGGCGAGCTAGTGAACATCTCCTAGCCACCGTGGTTCACTGTGGGTGCCGCGAACGTCTCCCTGAGGCTCCTGCTCCTTCCTCCCCCGGGGACGTCTCGGCCTCACGGCAATTGAATAGCCCGGTGCCTCGACTCCTCCGACTCCACTGAGCTTCCCTCCGTCGCCCCATCGCACGTGAGAACGTCCGATGGGACGGCTTCTGGGGGTTAGACGTGGCCGTGACCCGGCCAGGTGACGTGAGCGTGGTCATCAGAGGACTTCGAGTTCACTCCGATCGCCCGTGTGCATCGGTGCGGTCTTGAGCGTTGTTGATGACGACGCCTTAGGAGGTGCCAGCATCGCCTTTGGCCCACGGACTACTGGGCAGGTCTGCGGCTGAATCATGATATAAACAACGCAATTAGGGAGTGGTGGTGATAGTGGCGGCTATTCAGCGCTGTGGAGGCAGCAGCGAGGATTGGTGGATCACGCACAGACGGTGTTGTGAAACTCTCTTCCCGTGGGTGCGCCGTGCCCCCTGGCTGCTCCAGGCAGAAGGCGCCACAGCGCGGTGTGGACTCCGTCCGTTCCATCTCGGAGTGCTCCGGTTTCCTCCCCCACGTGTAAACACTCTCATGAATCGGCTGAAAAAGAATATCCTCATACGTCGAGGACCGGTAGAGCTTTGGGCGGTTGCTGGCAGCGCCTTGATCCTCACCACCGCGTGGCTGCTGCTGCTGCCTCCCCACTCGTCTGTGGCGCCTCCTCATCCTCCTGACGCATCTGATTCGTCTCTTCTCTTCACTCTCTCTCTCGAATCGTCCTCTCGCTCACTCTGAGTCGTCCTCTCTCTTAGAGTCGTCCTCTCTCTAAGTCGTCCTCTCTCTGAGTCGTCCTCTCTCTGAGTCGTCCTCTCTCTGAGTCGTCCTCTCTCTGAGTCGTCCTCTGTCTCTCTCTGAGTCATCCTCTGTCTCTCTCTGAGTCGTCCTCTCTCTGAGTCGTCCTCTAAGTAGTCCTCTCTCTGAGTCGTCCTCTCCCTAAGTCGTCCTCTCTCTGAGTCGTCCTCTCTCTGAGTCGCCCTCTCCCTAAGTCGTCCTCTCTCTGAGTCGTCCTCTCTCTAAGTCTTCCTCTCTCTGAGTCGTCCTCTCTCTAAGTCGTCCTCTCTCTAAGCCGTCCTCTCTCTGAGTCGTCCTCTCTCTCTGAGTTGACCTCTCCCTAAGTCGTCCTTTCTCTACGTCGTCCTTTCTCTAAGTCATCCTCTCTCTAAGTCGTCCTCTCTCTGAGTCGTCCTCTCTCTAAGTCGTCCTCTCTCTGAGTCGTCCTCTCTCTGAGTCGTCCTCTCTCTGAGTCGTCCTCTCTCTGAGTCGTCCTCTCTCTAAGTCGTCCTCTGTCTCTCTCTGAGTCGTCCTGTCTCTCTCTGAGTCGTCCTCTCTCTGAGTCGTCCTCTCTCTAAGTCGCCCTCTCTCAAAGTCGTCCTCTCTCTGAGTCGTCCTCTCTCTGAGTCGTCCTTTCTCTAAGTCGTCCTTTCTCTAAGTCGTCCGCTCTCTAAGTCGCCCTCTCTCTGAGTCGTCCTCTCTCTAAGTCGTCCTCTCTCTAAGTCGCCCTCTCTCTCAGTCGTCCTCTCTCTAAGTCGTCCCCTCTCTGAGTCGTCCTCTCTCTAAGTCGTCCTCTCTCTGAGTCGTCCTCTCTCTGAGTCGTCCTCTCTCTATGTCGTCCTCTGTCTTTCTCTGAGTCGTCCTCTCTCTGAGTCGTCCTTTCTCTAAGTCGTCCTCTGTCTCTCTCTGAGTCGTCCTCTCTCTGAGTCGTCCTCTCTCTGAGTCGTCCACTCTCTGAGTCGTCCTCTCTCTCTGAGTCGTCCTCTCCCTAAGTCGTCCTTTCTCTAAGTCGTCCTTTATCTAAGTCGTCCTCTCTCTAAGTCGTCCTTTCTCTGAGTCGTCCTCTCTCTAAGTCGTCCTTTCTCTAAGTCGTCCTCTCTCTAAGTCGTCCTTTCTCTGAGTCGTCCTCTCTCTAAGTCGTCCTCTCTCTGAGTCGTCCTCTCTCTGAGTCGTCCTCTCTCTGAGTCGTCATCACTCTAAGTCGTCCTCTCTCTAAGTCGTCCTCTCTCTGAGTCGTCCTGTGTCTCTCTCTGAGTCGTCACCTCTCTAAGTCGTCCTCTCTCTGAGTCGTCCTCGCTCTGAGTCGTCCAATCTCTGAGTCGTCCTCTCTCTGAGTCGTCCTCTCTCTAAGTCGTCCTCTCCCTAAGTCGTCCTCTCTCTAAGTCGTCCTCTGTCTCTCTCTGAGTCGTCCTCTCTCTGAGTCGTCCTCTCTCTGAGTCGTCCTCTGTCTCTCTCTGAGTCGTCCTCTCTCTGAGTCGTCCTCTCGCTAAGTCGTCCTCTCTCTGAGTCGTCCTCTGTCTCTCTCTGAGTCGTCCTCTCCCTAAGTCGTCCTCTCTCTGAGTCGTCCTCTCTCTGAGTCGCCCTCTCCCTAAGTCGTCCTCTCTCTGAGTCGTCCTCTCTCTAAGTCTTCCTCTCTCTGAGTCGTCCTCTCTCTAAGTCGTCCTCTCTCTGAGTCGTCCTCTCTCTGAGTCGTCCTCTCTCTCTGAGTCGTCCTCTCCCTAAGTCGTCCTTTCTCTACGTCGTCCTTTCTCTAAGTCGTCCTATCTCTAAGTCGTCCTCTCTCTGAGTCGTCCTCGCTCTAAGTCGTCCTCTCTCTGAGTCATCCTCTCTGTGAGTCGTCCTCTCTCTGAGTCGTCCTCTGTCTCTCTCTGAGTCGTCCTCTCTCTGAGTCGTCCTCTAAGTAGTCCTCTCTTTGAGTCGTCCTCTCCCTAAGTCGTCCTCTCTCTAAGCCGTCCTCTCTCTGAGTCGTCCTCTCTCTGAGTCGTCCTCTCTCTCTGAGTCGTCCACTCCCTAAGTCGTCCTTTCTCTAAGTCGTCCTTTCTCTAAGTCGTCCTCTCTCTAAGTCGTCCTTTCTCTGAGTCGTCCTCTCTCTAAGTCGTCTTCTCTCTAAGTCGTTCTCTCTCTAAGTCGTCCTCTCTCTGAGTCGTCCTCTCTCTGAGTCGTCCTCTCTCTGAGTTGTCATCACTGTAAGTCGTCCTCTCTCTAAGTCGTCCTCTCTCTGAGTCGTCCTCTGTCTCTCTCTGAGTCGTAACCTCTCTAAGTCGTCCTCTCTCTGAGTCGTCCTCGCTCTGAGTCGTCCAATCTCTGAGTCGTCCTCTCTCTGAGTCGTCCTCTCTCTGAGTCGTCCTCTCTCTAAGTCGTCCTCTCCCTAAGTCGTCCTCTCTCTAAGTCGTCCTCTGTCTCTCCATAAGTCGTGCTATCTCTGAGTCGTCCTCTCTCTGAGTCATCCTCTCGCTAAGTCGTCCTCTCTCTGAGTCGTCCTCTGTCTCTCTCTGAGTAGTCCTCTCTCTGAGTCGTCCTCTAAGTAGTCCTCTCTCTGAGTCGTCCTCTCCCTAAGTCGTCCTCTCTCTGAGTCGTTCTCTCTCTGAGTCGTCCTCTCCCTAAGTCGTCCTCTCTCTGAGTCATCCTCTCTCTAAGTCGTCCTCTCTCTGAGTCGTCCTCTCTCTAAGTCGTCCTCTCTCTAAGCCGTCCTCTCTCTGAGTCGTCCTCTCTCTGAGTCGTCCTCTCTCTCTGAGTCGTCCTCTCCCTAAGTCGTCCTCTCTCTAAGTCGTCCTCTCTCTAAGTCGTCCTCTCTCTGAGTCGTCCTCTGTCTCTCTCTAAAGTCGTCCTCTCTCTGAGTCGTCCTCTCTCTAAGTCATCCTCTCTCTGAGTCGTCCTCTCTCTGAGTCGTCACCTCTCTAAGTCGTCCTCTGTCTCTCTCTGAGTCGTCCTGTCTCTCTGAGTCGTCCTCTCTCTGAGTCGTCCTCTCTCTAAGTCGTCCTCTCTCTGAGTCGTCCTCTCTCTGAGTCGTCCTCTCTCTGAGTCGTCCTCTCTCTGAGTCGTCCTCTCTCTAAGTCATCCTCTCTCTGAGTCGTTCTCTCTCTAAGTCGTCCTCTCTCTAAGTCGTCCTCTCTCTGAGTCGTCCTCTCTCTGAGTCGTCCTCTCTCTGAGTCGTCCTCTCTCTAAGTCGTCCTCTCTCTGAGTCGTCCTCTCCCTAAGTCGTCCGCTCTCTGAGTCATCCTCTCTCTAAGTCGTCGTCTCTCTGAGTCGTCCTCTCTCTAAGTCGTCCTCTCTCTAAGTCGTCCTCTCTCTGAGTCGTCCTCTGTCTCTCTCTCCCTAAGTCGTCCTCTCTCTGAGTCGTCCTCTGTCTCTCTCTCTGAGTCGTCCTCTCTCTGAGTCGTCCTTTCTCTGAGTCGTCCTCTCTCTGAGTCGTCCTCTCTCTGAGCCGTCTTCTCTCTGAGTCGTCCTTTCTTTAAGTCGTCCTCTCTCTGAGTCGTCCTCTCTCTGAGTCGTCCTCTGTCTCTCTCTCTGAGTCGTCCTCTCTCTGAGTCGTCCTTTCTCTGAGTCGTCTTCTCTCTAAGTCGTCCTCTGTCTCTCTCTCTCTCCTGGCTGTGAGCCAGCGCAGCGACGCGCTCATTCGAGACACGGGTTGTGAAGAAGAGGAGGAGGTGGCGGAGGAGGTGGCGGACGAGGAGGAGGAGGAGGTGAGAAGGGAGGGGTCCTAGCCGTACACGCAAGATTAAAAAGGTGGCCGGTGGGGGGGGGGGGTGGTGGCGGGGGAGGATGATCGGGTGTTAACTTTATTGTAGCTGCCGAGATTAAATTCCTGATCAGCACCGCCATACTAACACCAAATAACGCCGACAAACTCTGCCTCCACGCCAACTCCACCGGGCTGCCGCGAGCCCCGACCCCGTTGGGTGGCCGTGAATCTTGGACGCTGGCAGCCCCGGTTTTCACGTGGTGATGGTGATGATGATGATCACGACGACGATGAGCCACTTGTTTGGGCTATCTTCTGTGATAGCCAGGGTCGCCTCTTGTAAGAGACGTTGCAGCTCAGTGAGACTTACCTAGTACATTTTTGTTAATTAAAAAATCTAGGTTTTTTTCCCCTCTTTCCCCCCGTAGGCCCCCTCTGAGCCACGCAGCCTGCTCCATCCCAGCAGCTGGGATTCGAAGCCACTCAACCCGAGTGGCCATGGGCAGCGGCGAGGCCAGATACACAAGCACCGGGCCACCTGCAGAGGTCATCAGAGGAGCCCCCAACGATAACCTCCCTGGCACATCCCAATGAATTAATGGCAACAACACAACAACAACAACACAACAACAACACAACAACAACACAACAACAACACAACAACATCAGCAGCCGTGCAGCGAACACGGCGGAGCTCTGAGCCATCGGTTCATGCGTTGGCATTCCAACCGGAGCTTCCCTTCAGCACGGTCCTAGCATCCGCGATCCTAGCATCCGCGATCCTAGTATCCGCGATCCTAGTACCCGCGATCCTAGTACCCGCGGTCCAGGTATCCGCGATCCTAGTACCCGCGATCCTAATAGCCGCGATCCTAGTATCACGATCCTAGTACCCGCGGTC
Organism: Petromyzon marinus; assembly: GCF_048934315.1. Classification (NCBI taxonomy): domain Eukaryota; kingdom Metazoa; phylum Chordata; class Hyperoartia; order Petromyzontiformes; family Petromyzontidae; genus Petromyzon; species Petromyzon marinus. The sequence goes on along the minus strand of NC_133714.1, from coordinate 9,139,736 downwards.
CAGACATCCGCGATCCTAGCATCCGCGATCCTAGTATCCGTGATCCTAGTAGCCGCGACCCTTGTACCCGCGATCCTAGTACCCGCGATCCTAGTACCCGCAGTCCAGGTATCCACGATCCTAGTACCCGCGATCCTAGCATCCGCGATCCTAGTACCCGCGGTCCAGGTATCCGCGATCCTAGTACCCGCGATCCTAGTATCCACGATCGTAGTACCCGCGGTCCTGAAATATGTGGTCCTGGTGGAAGCAGCTCCCGTTAGCGATGGAACCGCATTGACCCACAACAACCCCGTATATCGTCCTGTTTGTTGGTGGTGGTGACGCTGGTGATGATGATAGCGGTGGTGATGATGATGATGATGGTGTTGGTTATGATAATGATCGTAATGATCGTGATGATGATAATGATGATGATCGAGATGATGCTGATAATGATGATTGCAATGATCGTGATGACGATCGCGATCATGATGTTGGCGATGAGCTCAGAATATGTATGTTCACCGGAGGAATCCGATGAGGTTACAAAAAGCTCTTCTGCACAGATCTTCCAGGAGATCACACGAGTGAGCCACGTGACTCGGGCCGCGTGACAAACTGGGACACGTGGTGTCGGGTGTGGGCAGTGCCGGATTATCCTGGAACCACAAGTAGCTACACAAGTGGAGTAGCTACACATGTGTAGTAGCTACTACTACATGTGTAGCTACATGTGTAGCTACAACATATGTAGTAGCTACTACATATGTAGTAGCTATGGGCCCTGCACTTTCAAGGGCCCCGCGCTAAATGCTTTCAAGCTATCAATTCCGGTTCAGCGATTCTGCACTTGCTCTATTACTATAGTACTATACCGCCTTCAACTTTTACGAACGACCGGGTGTTTAAGGGTTAGCGATTTGTCGTATTATCTGGCTGTATAGCAAATGAAAATATGCAATTACTTTACTATGCAAGTTGAACACGTGTGTTTTTTTATATTATTGTTCTTTTTTTTCTAGGGCCCCTTTATAACAACATATGCGACAGGCCCCCGCTTCATCCGGCACTGGGTGTGGGGTCTCCGTGATGAGGTGGGGGGGGGAGGGACTGGGGGGGGGGGGAGAATTGGGGGGGGGGACTGGGGGGGGGGAGAATTGGGGGGGGGGAGAATTGGGGGGGGTCACGAGGGGTCGCGCTTGAACGTCAGCGCGACGGGAAGGTCACCTCCCCCCCTCCCCCTCCTCCCCTCTCCTCCCCCCCTCCTGGGCGGTGGGGAGCTGTGACGTGACACTGACGTCAGCCCAAAGGGAGCAATGAGCCACCCATAACAACAATAACAAAAGACAAAGATCCCCCGTGTAGCCTGTAACAGACTGTAGGGGCAAGTGCTGTTAGCGAGCACCTATGAAGGCCGGAACGGTACACGAGGGGGTGGGTGGCCAGCACCACGCCCGACCGCCTTTGTCTCCCCAGTGGCGATGTTTACACACCGCACCGGGTACTCATTTGGGGCTGAGTCGACCTAGGGGAGGCCCACGACCGGTTCAGATAATCGTCACCGGTGTTGGCCGTGAGCGGGAATCGAACCCGGGTCGCCAGGTTGGAAGCGCAGCGCGCTAACCGCTGCACCACCGCTCTGCACAGACACACAGACAGACACGCGCACACACAGACACGCACGCACACACAAAGACAAAGATCCCCCGTGTAGCCTTAACAGACTGTAGGGGCAAGTGCTGTTAGCGAGCACCTATGAAGGCCGGCACGGCACACGAGGGGGTGGGTGGCCAACACCACGCACGCACAAAGATTCCTCCGTACAGCGACGTTTCGCTGGTGGTTACAACCAGCTTCATCAGGCAAATCGCAAAAGGTCGTACTGAACTTGTAAATGTAAATGTGGATTCACTCTCCATCGCACCAAGTAGCAGCTAATCGGCATGTTATGTTCACGGGACAAACCTTACTAATTGGCTGCGTCGTGTGGCGGTGGGCTAACGACACATTGATATTTACGCGATCTTACCAATTTTGTTTTAATGAGTGAGCCAGTGCTGTAGTAAGTCGCGTGCCCTCTCTCTCGCTTGCCTTGTGAAAGGTTTCAGTTTGGTGTTTTAACATCTGAACACCTGTTTTGTTGCCAAAAATAATAAGTAACATTAAAAAAAAAACTTTTTTTAAACACGCTTTAATGAAATGTACCGTACTAGTAATGTTAGAACTCCACGACTCTGGGAAGTGACCCCGAAGCTTGCCACAACGTAAGGGACCGTGACCAATTACAGCCAACGTCAGTTTACCGCGGACAATTATACCCAAGCCGAAACATAACATTTAAAAAATAATGATCAATTTTTTTTTAATGATAAAATATAGTATTGTCATTAGTATGACATAAGTATACCGAGTTTTCAGTCGATACCACATTGGCAAGTGGGTAAAAATTGAGTTACAAGATTTCAGGATACAACACCAGAGTGAGTTAATAAAAAAATGGGAAAAACCCATCCTCATATTTTGACACTGGCAAAGGAGGTCCCATGATGAGCAGGCTCCCACCACGCTCGCTCCGTGCTACCACCAACCATCGCGCGGTGCTCACGGCAGAGTCCCGGTCTCAGGAAGAGGAGGCCGCTCCCTCGGCTGGCCTCATGAGGTTCACTCTCGGCCCGACGCCGCTCTTGCGAGTTCCTCTCATGCCCCGAGCGGCCCAGCGCGACGCGATGCTGCGGGGAGCGGTGGCGCAGCGGTTAGCGCACAGCGCGACGTACACCGATTCCAGCTCGCAGCCAACCAACACCAGCGCCTCCACGATCGAGCTCGACTCGGCCACTGATCGACCAGTCAGCCTCTGGTGGGGTCTCTACTGATCTCTGCGTATCTAAACACAGAAGGGCCGTTGCCCGAAACGTCGCCTATTATATAATTTTCATTTAAAGGCAAGGCCGTGCTATTGATGAAGGTTTTGAGTGAGATTCGTCTTTCTTTGCGAACTCAACTTTATCCGCTCCCCCCCTCCATCCACCCCACTCATCCACCCACTCGCCCCCTGCCCACTCACCCATTCACTCACTAACCCACCCACTCATCCACCCACTCACTCACTCACCAACTCACCCACCCACCGACGCATACACCCATCACTCACCCACTCACCCACCCACCGACTCGCTCAGCTACGCGATTTCCTGCACGAGCTGGGCCAGGGGAAACAGCTGTCTCCACGCATGACCCCCACCCATCCACCCCCACCCACCCCCACCGTGTTCCCTGCCTTGGTCCCACAGAGAGGAGGCGGGGCAGCTCCTCTCGGGTCGCTCCCTCCCAGCTCGCGAGCCGGCCCGGGGCTGCCGATCTCCGAGTCGGTAGGGCAGAGAGACGTCACGAGGGAGATAAATACAGACGATGTACTCCGCCGTAAGTCGGTATGTTGGACTTTTTTCGCACCGTACGTAGCCAACCGTGCTAATCCCAGGGGGCCCACCGCACCTGTCCCTCCATCAGCCGCACGGACTCCCTTCTTCGAGCGTGTAATATTACGGCCTCGTTGATTTCAACATCGCAAGCAAACCCCCTGGACCCGTTTTCACATTCAGTGTCTCATCAGTAGATTATTCAGGCTTTCTTTAACCTATGCTGTTGACTCTCAGAATTGGTTCAAGCCCATCATCATCATCATCATCTCTCCCTCGGGGGTCGATAAAAATAGGTACCGCTGCGGGGAAGTCAACACTGGTAGTGCTACCGAGGGACTCGCCCTCGTCATAGGAATATGGAATTGCCGTCACTGGCTCCGGGATGTAAAGCAGGAGATGCGGACCAATGCCTCAATGCTCATTGGAGTAGGAAATCACTCTGGGTCACGTGCTTAGTCTCGGCTCAGCTCTGGCTTGACCTCTACCGTGGCTCAGCTCTGGCCTGACCTTTACCGTGGCTCAGCTCTGGCTTGACCTCTACCGTGGCTCAGCTCTGGCTTGACCTCTACCGTGGCTCAGCTCTGGCTTGACCTCTACCGTGGCTCAGCTCTGGCTTGACCTCTACCGTGGCTCAGCTCTGACTTGACCTCTACCGTGGCTCAGCTCTGGCTTGACCTCTACCGTTGCTCAGCTCTGGCCTGACCTTTACCGTGGCTCAGCTCTGGCTTGACCTCTACCGTGGCTCAGCTCTGACTTGACCTCTACCGTGGCTCAGCTCTGGCTTGACCTCTACCGTGGCTCAGCTCTGGCTTGACCTCTACCGTGGCTCAGCTCTGGCTTGACCTCTACCGTGGCTCAGCTCTGGCTTGACCTCTACCGTGGCTCAGCTCTGGCTTGACCTCTACCGTGGCTCAGCTCTGGCTTGACCTCTACCGTGGCTCAGCTCTGGCTTGAGCCACGAGTGAGCGGCTCAGCCATGGCTCGGCTCAGCTCACAGGAATATCCCTGAGCGTGGCCGGGAGCGCGCTCGGAAGCCACAGGCGTGAGCCGGCGTCACCCGAGCGCCGAGCGATGCGGGCCGAGGGGGTCGCGAGGCTCGACTCGAGCCAACCGGCGGGGTGTGACCCTGGCAGGCAGCCGGGTGCGTCACGGCGCCACCTCCGCGTCAGCCGATTCCCATCATCCGCACTCCGCGTTCCCGACTCCGGCCCTCCGGAAGGCCACTCGGACATCCTGACAGCGACATGAGGAGGAGGAGGAGGATGTGAGACACGGGCTGGAGCGGGGGGGGGGCGGTGGCGTTGACGCATCGCGTCAGCACAGCACACACGGCGAGCGGCTGGGAACTTCCCAGGAAGCCGTGGAACGTCGTCGCCGCCGCACCCGAAATGTCATCGGTGAGCCTGGAGCCTCGCCATGCTCCAGCACGGGAGGAGGACGTTCCGTGATTTGGCCGCGTCGAGGCCACGCGGGCCCACGGGGGCCTCGCTGACGTGGCCAAGAGGGCCACGGTGGCGAGGAGATGTTAACGACCTCGCCTGCTGTACAGGAGGTCGTGGGTTCGATCCTCACCACGACGCCTGCTGCTGCTGTATATTTGGAGTTTGCATGTTTCTCTCTCCGTGGTCGCGTGGGTTTTTCTCGGGGTCCTCCGGTTTTTTCCCTCCACATTTAGAATCAACGTGGGTTTAGAGTATTAGGCTGCTAAAAATATCCACGTGGTGATGATGATGATAAGCTACTTCGATGAACTATCATTCATGATAGCCGGGTCGCTTCTGAAAAAAGAGCGACATAGCTCAGTTGGCCTTACCTGGTAAAATAAAAATAAAGTAGTTAAGCGGTCGCGCGTTTCACCGCTTGTTGCAGACGTTTGCGGTTCGAATCCGCTTGGCCGCCCTGGTTAATACCGCTATGTGCGCATTAACCATCACATTCTACTCCGCGCCGCCTGAGTGCTCGTGACACGGTCCGAATTTGACAAATTTGAAAAACTTGATCGCAAATTGCTCAACGGGGATCACGCAGCAGCAACAGCAGCAGCAGCTGCAGCAGCATCAGCAACAACAGCAGCAACAGCAGCAGCGCCTCCTGCTGTGAATCTGTACAACAGCAACGCCTCCGTTGCTTCGTGATGATGAAGAGGGGCGCCTTGCACTATGAGAACTAATGCGCCGATACCACACGCACTCTGGATTAAGCGAGTGGGTGAATACATTAGTGGACGAGTGGGTGAGTGAGTGATTGAATGAGTGAGTGCGTGAGTGAGTGAGTAAATGAGTGTGTGAGTGAGTGGCTGGGTGAGGCGGGAACGGTACACTAGGGATGGGTGGTCAGCACCACGCCCGACCGCCTCTGTCTCCCCAGTGGCGATGTTTACACACCGCACCAGGTACTCATTTGAGGCTGAGTCGACCTACGGGAGGCCCAGGACCGGTTCAGATAATCGTCACTGGTGTTGGCCGTGAGCGGGAATCGAACCCGGGTCGCCGGGTTCATAGCGCAGCGCGCTAACCGCTACACAGACAGACAGACACACACAGACACCACAGTGATAGCGGCGAGCGTGTGAAGAGACACATACAGACAGACACAGAAACACAGACAGACAGACACATACACACACAGACAGACAGACACACGCACATACAGACAGACACACACACAGACACCACAGTGATAGCGGCGAGCTTGTGAAGAGACACAGACAGACACACACACACAGACACCACAGTGATAGCGGTGAGCTTGTGTAGAGACGCAGAAAGACAGACAACAACCGCCATTCGCCACTAAGTGGCGGTGACGTCACCACGACGCTTGTGCCAGGACATGTGCACCTTGAGGCCACGTGGAGTGTCGAACGCCCGCTGGCAGGAGGTCACGGGTCAGACCCAGGTGCCATAGGTCGACTGACTGAGATGACTGGCTGATGCACCACCTGTGCCCCCTACTGTGTCACCCGGCGCTCCGCTCGTTGCTGTGAGCGTCGCTCCTCCGCCCTCCGTTGTTGTTGGAGGGCGACTACCTCCAACTGCCCAGTAGCGCCCTTCACGAGCCTCCTCCACAGAGGCCGATCTTGACACCGCTGGTACCAGTCATCGGCAAGTCCACTTAGCTCCACGTCCTCCTGTACCACATCACTCCATCTCTTCTCTAGCCTGTGCCGCGCCCGCTTAGCCCCCTCGATCCGGCCGAACAAAAGCTGTTTCGGCATGCGGTGGCTGGGCAGGCGGGCTACATGACCGAGCCAACGCAGCCTTGCCCGCCGGAGGAGCTTACCGATGGGACCTTGCCCAGATTTTTCAAGGATTTGTGAGCTCCTCACACAATCCAGTCTGGTTAAACCCAGGATGGATCGTAGGCAGGCCAGCCTAAATGTTTCTAACCGGCGAAGATGTTCCATTAGGGGGGTCCACGTTTCGCAAGCGTAGAGAAGGGAGGGAATGACCGTGGCCGAGAAGACCTGAAGCTTAGTGCGGAGCGACAGACCAGGTAGCTTCCACACAGCATTATGCAACCGATGAAAAGATATTGCCGCTCGACTGATTCGGAGTGAGACCTCTGCTGTTAAACTAGAGCCGGTCATAAGCACACTGCCCAGGTATGGGAAACTCTCCACTCTCTCCACAACTGCCCCATCACCGATTGGGAGTTGTGGGGGTGGAGTGTCCGATGGTACAAAATACCCAGGCAGGTGCTTAGTTTTGGTGGGGCTGATGGTAAGGCCCCATCTCTTAGTGGCACGCTCCAGTCTCAGCAGCAGCGTCTCCAACTCCTCCTCTGAATGAGCAGCTATTACCAAATCATCAGCATACATAACGTGGTTGAGCAATAGGGAGCCATCCCTTGACCGCACCCGGGCATCGATCAGCCTCCCATTATATCTATACCATATGGAGATTCCCCCGGTACAGCTATTGCAGGCTTCACGAACTTCGTGGTCGAAATAGATGTTAAATAATGTGGGAGCCAGAGGACATCCCTGTCGCACCCCAAGGTGTACAGGGAAAGGCTCGGACTCCCGGCCACGTAGTTTTACCCGGGCCCGCTCACCATCATGAAGGTCCTTAATGATCGTGAGCAGAGGGTCAGGTACTCCAAAATCACGAAGAACAACCCAGAGCCCAGGCCTATTGATGGTATCATAGGCCTTGACCAGGTCAATAAAGCAGAGATGTAGATCTTGCTGGAATTCCCTACACCTCTGCTGTAGCAGACGGACAGAAAATATGGCATCTGTGCAGGACCGCCCTTTCCTGAAACCGCACTGGGGCTCCGCAAGCCTCTTCTCAGCGTGCCTGGCAAGGCGATGTTGAATAATCCTTGCCAGGACCTTTCCAGACAGACACACAGACAACAAAGACAACAAAGACAAAAACAAATACCCCCCGTATAGCCGTAACAGACTGTAGGGGCAAGTGCTGTTAGCGAGCACCTATGAAGTCCGGAACGGTACACGAGGGGGTGGGTGGCCAGCACCACGCCCGACCGCCTTTGTCTCCCTAGTGGCGATGTTTACACACCGCACCAGATACTCATTTGAGGCTGAATCGACCTAGGGGAGGCCCGGGACCGGTTCAGATAATCGTCACTGGTGTTGGCCGTGAGCGGGAATCGAACCCGGGTCGCCAGGTTGATAGCGCAGCGCGCTAACCGCTACACTATCGCTCCCCACAACACAGACACACACACACAGACACACACACAGACAGACATACAGACACACACACAGACAGACACCGCAGTGATAGCAGCGAGCGTGTGAAGAGACACAGACACACACACAGACAGACACACAGACACACACACAGACAGACAACGCAGTGATAGTGGCGAGTGTGTGAAGAGACACACAGACAAACACACACACACAGACACATACATACAGACACACAGACAGCCATACAGACACACACACAGACAGACACCGCAGTGATCGCGACTCGGCCACGTGGAATGTCTCAAGGTCGGCACGCGTGCTCGCTTCGTCACGGGAGAGAGTCGTGAGAGGCGGCGGGGAGAGACAGCCGTCGTGGTGGTGGTGGTGATGGTGGAGGAGGTGGAGGAATGGCTGTTATTCATGACTTACGTTCCCCAGATCATTCGCATTTATTGTGAGAAGTGTCAAAATAAATGCGATTGTTGTTGGTCGATGCGGAATGGGCATTGCAATCCGTTGGAGGCCTCTAAGTCGCGTGTCGCTCATAAGACGCCGTGACGTCGCCTGTGTTATCACCAACCGGGTTTTGTTATATTGTGTTCTTACACATCCCATCAGCGACGTGGCCGAGTGGGAGTGAATTCTTTCAGCAGCAGCATCACGATTCATGGGGCAGATAGCCCGCTGATGTCGCCTGCACGCTGCCTCAATTTGTTTCCACTTTCCTCGTGGCCTGTGACATCTTGCTCATGCAGTGGCCACAGCTTTGATGATGTGGTGATGATGTGATGAGGATGTTGTGATGATGTGGTGATGATGTGATGATGATGTGATGATGATGTGGTGATGATGTGATGATGATGTGATGATGTGATGATGTGATGATGATGTGATGATGATGATGATGATGTGATGATGATGTTGTGATGATGTGATGATGATGTGATGATGATGTGATGATGTGATGATGATGTGATGCTATTATGATGATGTGATGATGATGTGATGATGATGTGATGATGTGGTGATGTGATGATGATGTGATGATGATGTGATGTGATGATGATGTGATGATGATGTGATGATGTGATGATGATGTGATGATGTGATGCTATGATGATGATGATGTGATGATGATGTGATGATGTGATGATGTGGTGATGTGATGATGATGTGATGATGATGTGATGTGATGATGATGATGTGATGATGATGTGATGATGATGTGACGATGATGTGATGATGTGATGATGATGTGATGATGTGATGATAATGCTGTGATGATGTGATGATGATGTGATGATGTGATGATGTGATGATGATGTGATGATGATGTGATGATGATGATGATGTGACGATGATATGATGATGATGTGATGATGATGTGATGATGATGTGATGATGTGATGATGTGATGATGTGATGATGATGTGATGATTATGTGATGATGTGATGATGATGTGATGATGTGATGATGATGTGATGATGATCTGATGATGTGATGATGATGTGATGATGATGTGATGATGATATGATGATGTGATGATGATGTGATGATGATGTGATGATGCGATGATGTGATGATGATGTGATGATGTGATGATGATGTGATGATGTGATGATGATGTGATGATGTGATGATGATGTGATGATGATGATGATGATGTTATGATGATGTGATGATGTGATGATGATATGATGATGTGATGATGATGTGATGATGATGATGTGATGATGATGTGATGATGTGATGATGATAGGATGATGTGATGATGATGATGATGTGATGATGTGATGATAATGTGATGATGTGATGATGATGATGATGTGATGATGATGATGTGATGACGATGATGTGATGATGACGCGATGATGATGATGATGATGATGTGATGATGATGTGATGATGTGATGACGATGATGTGATGATGACGCGATGATGATGATGATGTGATGATGATGTGATGATGTGATGATGATGATGATGTGATGATGATGTGATGATGATGTGATGATGTGATGATGATAGGATGATGTGATGATGATGTGATGATGTGATGATGATGATGTGATGATGTGATGATGATGATGTGATGACGATGATGTGATGATGACGCGATGATGATGATGATGATGTGATGATGATGTTATGATGATGTTGATGATGATGTGATGATGATGATGATGTGATGATGATGTGATGATGATGTGATGATGTGATGATGATGATGTGATGATGATGATGTGATGATGTGATGATGATATGATGATGTGATGATGATGTGATGATGATATGATGATGTGATGATGATGATGTGATGATGTGATGATGATGATGTGATGATGTGATGATGATGATGTGATGATGATGTGATGATGATGTTGTGATGATGATGATGTGATGATGACGCGATGATGACGCGATGATGATGATAAAACTTTTGGACCGGTTTATGTATTCAGTGTCTCAGCAGCAGCAGCGGCAGTCGGGCTTTGCTTGAACCAACGCTGGCGAAGTGCCAGACGTTTAAAGGCAAGGACCGTTTTCAGCACACAGTGTCACATCAGCAGCAGGGCCGGGCTTGCGAAACAACGCAGCGCTGGTAAGAATCTTGTAACCAAACGGAAACAGGAGCCCCCCGATGTTTCCGATCTTTGTGGCTCGCGCAAGAGAGTCGCGTTCAATGGGACTTGGACAAACCTCCACGTGGGGTCGCGTCACGTCACCCCCCCCCCGCCCGTCGCCAAAGCGGCAGTGGTGGAGTCAGGATTGTCAGATAGTGGGGGGGTGGGGGGACAACCCCGACCAGCGATGGAAAATTATAGAGGAGGTGTTAGTAAGGAGGTGATAGTAAGGAGTTGTTAGTAAGGAGTTGTTAGTAAGGAGTTGTTAGTAAGGAGTGTTAGTAAGGAGTTGTTAGTAAGGAATTGTTAGTAAGGAGTTGTTAGTAAGGAGTGTTAGTAAGTAAGGAGTTGTTAGTAGGGAGTTGTTAGTAAGGAGTGTTAGTAAGGAGTTGTTAGTAAGGGGTTGTTGGTAAGGAGTTGTTGGTAAGGAGTTGTTGGTAAGGAGTGTTAGTAAGTAAGGAGTTGTTAGTAAGGAGTTGTTAGTAAGGAGTGTTAGTAAGGAGTTGTTAGTAAGGAGTTGTTAGTAAGGAGTTGTTAGTAAGGAGTGTTAGTAAGTAAGGAGTTGTTAGTAAGCCGTGTTAGTAAGCAAGGAGTTGTTAGTAAGGAGTTGTCAGTAAGGAGTTGTTAGTAAGGGGTTGTTAGTAAGGAGTTGTTAGTCAGTACGGAGTTGTTAGTACGGAGTTGTTAGTAAGGAGTTGTTAGTAGGGAGTTGTTAGTCAGTGAGGAGGTGTTAGTAAGGAGTTGTTAGTCAGTACGGAGTTGTTAGTACGGAGTTGTTAGTAAGGAGTTGTTAGTAGGGAGTTGTTAGTCAGTGAGGAGGTGTTAGTAAGGAGTTGTTAGTCAGTTAGGAGTTGTTAGTAAGGAGTTGTTAGTAAGTGAGGAGTTGTTAGTCAGTGAGGAGGTGTTAGTAAGGAGTTGTTAGTCAGTGAGGAGGTGTTAGTAAGGAGTTGTTAGTCAGTGAGGAGGTGTTAGTAAGGAGTTGTTAGTCAGTGAGGAGGTGTTAGTAAGGAGTTGTTAGTCAGTTAGGAGTTGTTAGTAAGGAGTTGTTAGTAAGGAGTTGTTAGTAAGTGAGGAGTTGTTAGTCAGTGAGGAGGTGTTAGTAAGGAGTTGTTAGTCAGTGAGGAGGTGTTAGTAAGGAGTTGTTAGTCAGTTAGGAGTTGTTAGTAAGGAGTTGTTAGTAAGGAGTTGTTAGTAAGTGGGGAGTTGTTAGTCAGTGAGGAGGTGTTAGTAAGGAGTTGTTAGTCAGTGAGGAGGTGTTAGTAAGGAGTTGTTAGTCAGTGAGGTGGTGTTAGTAAGGAGTTGTTAGTCAGTGAGGAGGTGTTAGTAAGGAGTTGTTAGTCAGTTAGGAGTTGTTAGTAAGGAGTTGTTAGTAAGTGAGGAGTTGTTAGTCAGTGAGGAGGTGTTAGTAAGGAGTTGTTAGTCAGTGAGGAGGTGTTAGTAAGGAGTTGTTAGTCAGTTATGAGTTGTTAGTAAGGAGTTGTTAGTAAGGAGTTGTTAGTAAGTGAGGAGTTGTTAGAGAGGAGTTGTTAGTAAGGAGTTGTTAGTAAGGAGTTGTTAGTAAGGAGTTGTTAATCAGTGAGGAGTTGTTAGTAACGAGTTGCTAGTCAGTGAGGAGTTGTTAGTAAGGAGTTGTTAGTCGGTGAGGATTTGTTAGTAAGTAAGGAGTTGTTAGTAAGTGGTTGTTAATCAGTGAGGAGTTGTTAGTAAGGAGTTGTTAATCAGTGAGGAGTTGTTAGTAACGAGTTGCTAGTCAGTGAGGAGTTGTTAGTAAGGAGTTGTTAGTCGGTGAGGATTTGTTAGTAAGTAAGGAGCTGTTAGTAAGTGGTTGTTAATCAGTGAGGAGTTGTTAGTAACGAGTTATTAGTCAGTGAGGAGTTGTTAGTAAGGAGTTGTTAGTCAGTGAGGAGTTGTTAGTAAGGAGTTGTTAGTCCGTGAGGAGTTGTTAGTAAGGAGTTGCTAGTCAGTGAGGAGTTGTTAGTAAGGAGTTGTTAGTCGGTGAGGAGTTGTTAGTAAGGAGGTGTTAGTAAGGAGTTGTTAGTCAGTGAGGAGTTGTTAGTAACGAGTTGCTAGTCAGTGAGGCGTTGTTAGTAAGGAGTTGTTAGTCGGTGAGGATTTGTTAGTAAGTAAGGAGTTGTTAGTAAGTGGTTGTTAATCAGTGAGGAGTTGTTAGTAAGGAGTTGTTAATCAGTGAGGAGTTGTTAGTAACGAGTTGCTAGTCAGTGAGGAGTTGTTAGTAAGGAGTTGTTAGTCGGTGAGGATTTGTTAGTAAGTAAGGAGCTGTTAGTAAGTGGTTGTTAATCAGTGAGGAGTTGTTAGTAACGAGTTATTAGTCAGTGAGGAGTTGTTAGTAAGGAGTTGTTAGTCAGTGAGGAGTTGTTAGTAAGGAGTTGTTAGTCCGTGAGGAGTTGTTAGTAAGGAGTTGCTAGTCAGTGAGGAGTTGTTAGTAAGGAGTTGTTAGTCGGTGAGGAGTTGTTAGTAAGGAGGTGTTAGTAAGGAGTTGTTAGTCAGTGAGGAGTTGTTAGTAACGAGTTGCTAGTCAGTGAGGCGTTGTTAGTAAGGAGTTGTTAGTCAAGGAGGAGTTGTTAGTAAGGAGTTGTTAGTCAGTGAGGAGTTGTTAGTAAGGAGTTGTTAGTCAGTGAGGAGTTGTTAGTAAGGAGTTGTTAGTAAGTAGTTGTTAGTAAGTAAGGAGTTGTTAGTAAGGAGTTGTTAATCAGTGAGGAGTTGTTAGTAAGGAGTTGTTAGTCGGTGAGGGGTTGTTGGTAAGTAAGGAGTTGTTAGTAAGGAGTTGTTAGTCAGTGAGGAGTTGTTAGTAAGTAGTTGTTGGTAAGGAGTTGTTTAATCAGTGAGGAATTGTTAGTAAGGAGTTGTTAGTAAGGAGTTGTTAGTAAGTAAGGAGTTGTTAGTCAGTGAGGAGTTGTTGGTAAGGAGTTGTTAGTCAGTGAGGAGTTGTTAGTCAGTGAGGAGTTGTTAGTAAGGAGTTGTTAGTCGGTGAGGGTTTGTTAGTAAGTAAGGAGTTGTTAGTAAGATGTTGTTAATCAGTGAGGAGTTGTTAGTAAGTAAGGAGTTGTTAGTAAGGAGTTGTTAGTGAGTAAGGGGTTGTTAGTAAGGAGTTGTTAGTAAGGAGTTGTTAGTAAGTAAGGAGTTGTTAGTTAGTAAAGAGTTGTAAGTAAGTAGGAGTTGGTGGGAAGTAAGGAGTTGTTAGTAAGGAGTTGTTAGTGAGTAAGGAGTTGTTGGAAAGGAGTTATTGGTTAGTAAGGAGTTGTTAGTAAGGAATTGTTAGTGGGTAAGGGGTTGTTAGTAAGTAAGGAGTTGTTAGTCAGTAAGGAGTTGTTATTGAGTGAGGAGTTGTTAGTAAGTAAGGAATTGTTAGTAAGGAGTTGTTAGCAAGTAAGGAGTTATTGGTAATGAGTTGGTAGTAAGTAAGGAGTTGCTAGTCAGTTAGGAGTTGTTAGTAAGTAAGGAGTTGTTAGTAAGTAAGGAGTTGTTAGCGAGGAGTTGTTAGTAATGAGTTGTTAGTCAGTGAGGAGTTGTTAGTAAGGAGTTGCTAGTCAGTGAGGAGTTGTTAGTAAAGAGTTGTTAGTAAGGAGTTGTTAGCCAGTGAGGAGTTGTTGGTAACGAGTTGCTAGTCAGTGAGGAGTTTTTAGTACGGAGTTGTTAGTCAGTGAGGAGTTGTTAGTAAGGAGTTGTTAGACAGTGAGGAGTTGTTAGTCAGTGAGGAGTTGTTAGTAAGGAGTTGTTAGTAAGTAGTTGTTAGTAAGTAAGGAGTTGTTAGTAAGGAGTTGTTAACCAGTGAGGAGTTGTTAGTAAGGAGTTGTTATTCGGTGAGGAGTTGTTAGTAAGAAGTTGTTAATCAGTGAGGAGTTGTTAATCGGTGAGGAGTTGTTAGTCAGTGAGGAGTTGTTAGTAAGTAAGGAGTTGTTAGTAAGGAGTTGTTAGTCAGTGAGGAGTTGTTAGTAAGTAGTTGTTGGTAAGGAGTTGATTAATCGGTGAGGAGTTGTTAGTAAGGAGTTGTTAGTAAGTAAGGGGTTGTTAGTCAGTGAGGAGTTGTTAGTAAGGAGTTGTTAGTCAGTGAGGAGTTGTTAGTCAGTGCGGAGTTGTTAGTAAGGAGTTGTTAGTCAGTGAGGGTTTGTTAGTAAGTAAGAAGTTGTTAGTAAGATGTTGTTAATCAGTGAGGAGTTGTTATTAAGTAAGGAATTGTTAGTAAGGAGTTGTTAGTAAGTAAGGAGTTGTTAGTCAGTAAAGAGTTGTAAGTAAGTAAGGAGCTGGTGGGAAGTAAGGAGTTGTTAGTAAGGAGTTGTTAGTAAGGAGTTGTTAGTGGGTAAGGAGTTGTTAGTAAGGAGTTGTTAGTAAGTGAGGAGTTGTTAGTAAGTAAGGAGTTGTTGGTAAGTAAGGAGTTGTTAGTAAGGAATTGTTAGTGAGTAAGGGGTTGTTAGTAAGTAAGGAGTTGTTAGTCAGTAAGGAGTTGTTAGTGAGTTAGGAGTTGTTAGTAAGTAAGGAGTTGTTAGTAAGGAGTTGTTAGTAAGGAGTTGTTAGCAAGTAAGGAGTTATTAGTAATGAGTTGGTAGTAAGTAAGGAGTTGCTAGTCAGTGAGGAGTTGACAGCAAGTAAGGAGTTGTTAGTAAGTAAGGAGTTGGTGGGAAGTAAGGAGTTGTTAGTAAGTAAGGAGTTGTTAATAAGGAGTTGTTAGTGAGAAAGGAGTTGTTAGCAAGTAAGGAGTTGTTAGCAAGGAGTTGTTAGTAAGTAAGTAATTGTTAGTAAGTGATTGTTAGTGAGGAGTTGTTGGTAAGGAGTTGTTAGTAAGGAGTTGTTAATCAGTAAGTAGTTGTTTGTAAGTAAGGAGTTGTTAGTAAGGAGTTGTTGGTAAGTAAGGAGTTGTTAGTAAGGAGTTGTTAGTAAGGAGTTGTTAATCAGTAAGGAGTTGTTAGTAAGTAAGGGTTGTTGGTAAGGAGTTGTTGGTAAGTAAGTGGTTGTTAGTCAGTGAGGTGTTGTTAGTAAGGAGTTGTTAGTCAGTGAGGAGTTGTTAGGAAGGAGTTGTTAATCAGTGAGGAGTTGTTAGTCAGTGAGGAGTTGTTAGTAAGGAGTTGATAGTCAGTGAGGATTTGTTAGTAAGTAAGGAGTTGTTAGTAAGAAATATTTAATCAGTGAGGAGTTGTTAGTAAGTAAGGAGTTGTTAGTAAGGATCTGTTAGTAAGTAAGGAGTTGTTAGTAAGGAGTTGTTAGTAAGGAGTTGTTAGTAAGTAAGGAGTTGTTAGTCAGTAAAGAGTTGTAAGTAGGTAAGGAGTTGGTGGGAAGTAAGGAGTTGTTAGTAAGGAGTTGTTAGTGAGTAAGGAGTTGTTAGTAATGAGTTGTTAGTAAGTAAGGAGTTGTTAGTAAGTAAGGAGTTGTTAGTAAGTAAGGGGTTGTTAGTAAGGAATTGTTAGTGAGTAAAAGGTTGTTAGTAAGTAAGGAGTTGTTAGTCAGTAAGGAGTTGTTAGTGAGTGAGGAGTTGTTAGTAAGTAAGGAGTTGTTAGTAAGGAGTTGTTAGTAAGGAGTTGTTAGCAAGTAAGGAGTTATTAGTAATGAGTTGGTTGTAAGTAACGAGTTGCTAGTCAGTGAGGAGTTGTTAGTAAGTAAGGAGTTGTTAGTCAGTGAGGAGTTGTTAGTAAGGAGTTGTTAGTAAGTAGTTGTTAGTAAGTAAGGAGTTGTTAGTAAGGAGTTGTTAATCAGTGAGGAGTTGTTAGTAAGGAGTTGTTAGTCAGTGAGGAGTTGTTAGTAAGGAGTTGTTAGTCAGTGAGGAGTTGTTGGTAAGGAGTTGTTAGTCAGTGAGGAGTTGTTAGTAAGGAGTTGTTAGTAAGGAGTTGTTAGTAAGGAGTTGTTAATCAGTGAGGAGTTGTTGGTAAGGAGTTGTTAGTCAGTGAGGAGTTGTTGGTAAGTAAGGAGTTGTTAGCAAGGAGTTGTTGGTCAGTGAGGAGTTGTTAGTAAGTAGTTGTTGGTAAGGAGTTGTTTAATCAGTGAGGAATTGTTAGTAAGGAGTTGTTAGTAAGGAGTTGTTAGTAAGTAAGGAGTTGTTAGTCAGTGAGGAGTTGTTAGTAAGGAGTTGTTAGTCAGTGAGGAGTTGTTAGTCAGTGAGGAGTTGTTAGTAAGGAGTTGTTAGTCGGTGAGGATTTGTTAGTAAGTAAGGAGTTGTTAGTAAGATGTTGTTAATCAGTGAGGAGTTGTTAGTAAGTAAGGAGTTGTTAGTAAGGAGTTGTTAGTGAGTAAGGGGTTGTTAGTAAGGAGTTGTTAGTAAGTAAGGAGTTGTTAGTTAGTAAAGAGTTGTAAGTAAGTAGGAGTTGGTGGGAAGTAAGGAGTTGTTAGTAAGGAGTTGTTAGTGATTAAGGAGTTGTTGGAAAGGAGTTATTGGTAAGTAAGGAGTTGTTAGTAAGGAATTGTTAGTGGGTAAGGGGTTGTTAGTAAGTAAGGAGTTGTTAGTCAGTAAGGAGTTGTTATTGAGTGAGGAGTTGTTCGTAAGTAAGGAATTGTTAGTAAGGAGTTGTTAGTAAGGCGTTGTTAGCAAGTAAGGAGTTATTGGTAATGAGTTGGTAGTAAGTAAGGAGTTGCTAGTCAGTTAGGAGTTGTTAGTAAGTAAGGAGTTGTTAGTAAGTAAGGAGTTGTTAGCGAGGAGTTGTTAGTAAGGAGTTGTTAGTCAGTGAGGAGTTGTTAGTAAGGAGTTGCTAGTCAGTGAGGAGTTGTTAGAAAGGAGTTGCTAGTCAGTGAGGAGTTGCTAGTAAGGAGTAGTTAGTCAGTGAGGAGTTGTTAGTAAGGAGTTGTTAGTAAGGAGTTGTTAGTCAGTGAGGAGTTGTTAGTAACGAGTTGCTAGTCAGTGAGGAGTTTTTAGTAAGGAGTTGTTAGTCAGTGAGGAGTTGTTAGTGAGGAGTTGTTAGTAAGGAGTTGTTAGTCAGTGAGGAGTTGTTAGTAAGGAGTTGTTAGTAAGCAGTTGTTAGTAAGTAAGGAGTTGTTAGTAAGGAGTTGTTAATCAGTGAGGAGTTGTTAGTAAGGAGTTGTTATTCAGTGAGGAGTTGTTAGTAAGAAGTTGTTAATCAGTGAGGAGTTGTTAATCAGTGAGGAGTTGTTAGTCAGTGAGGAGTTGTTAGCAAGTAAGGAGTTGTTAGTAAGGAGTTGTTAGTCAGTGAGGAGTTGTTAGTAAGTAGTTGTTGGTAAGGAGTTGATTAATCGGTGAGGAGTTGTTAGTAAGGAGTTGTTAGTAAGGAGTTGTTGGTAAGTAAGGAGTTGTTAGTCAGTGAGGAGTTGTTAGTAAGGAGTTGTTAGTCAGTGAGGAGTTGTTAGTCAGTGAGGAGTTGTTAATAAGGAGTTGTTAGTCAGTGAGGGTTTGTTAGTAAGTAAGAAGTTGTTAGTAAGATGTTGTTAATCAGTGAGGAGTTGTTAGTAAGTAAGGAGTTGTTAGTAAGGAGTTGTTAGTGAGTAAGGAGTTGTTAGTAAGGAATTGTTAGTAAGGAGTTGTTAGTAAGTAAAGAGTTGTTAGTCAGTAAAGAGTTGTAAGTAAGTAAGGAGCTGGTGGGAAGTAAGGAGTTGTTAATAAGGAGTTGTTAGTAAGGAGTTGTTAGTGAGTAAGGAGTTGCTAGTAAGAAGTTGTTAGTAAGTAAGGAGTTGTTAGTAAGTAAGGAGTTGTTGGTAAGTAAGGAGTTGTTAGTAAGGAATTGTTAGTGAGTAAGGGGTTGTTAGTAAGTAAGGAGTTGTTAGTCAGTAAGGAGTTGTTAGTGAGTGAGGAGTTGTTAGTGAGTAAGGAGTTGTTAGTAAGGAGTTGTTAGTAAGGAGTTGTTAGCAAGTAAGGAGTTATTAGTAATGAGTTGGTAGTAAGTAAGGAGTTGCTAGTCAGTGAGGAGTTGACAGCAAGTAAGGAGTTGTTAGTAAGTAAGGAGTTGGTGGGAAGTAAGGAGTTGTTAGTAAGTAAGGAGTTGTTAATAAGGAGTTGTTAGTGAGAAAGGAGTTGTTAGCAAGTAAGGAGTTGTTAGCAAGGAGTTGTTAGTAAGTAAGTAATTGTTAGTAAGTAATTGCTAGTAAGGAGTTGTTAGTAGGGAGTTGTTAGTAAGGAGTTGTTAATCAGTAAGTAGTTGTTTGTAAGCAAGGAGTTGTTAGTAAGGAGTTGTTGGTAAGTAAGGAGTTGTTAGTAAGGAGTTGTTAATCAGTAAGGAGTTGTTAGTAAGTAAGGGTTGTTGGTAAGGAGTTGTTGGTAAGTAAGTAGTTGTTAGTCAGTGAGGAGTTGTTAGTAAGGAGTTGTTAGTCAGTGAGGAGTTGTTAGGAAGGAGTTGTTAATCAGTGAGGAGTTGTTAGTCAGTGAGGAGTTGTTAGTAAGGAGTTGATAGTCAGTGAGGAGTTGTTAGTAAGTAAGGAGTTGTTAGTAAGGATTTGTTAGTAAGTAAGGAGTTGTTAGTAAGGAGTTGTTAGTAAGGAGTTGTTAGTAAGTAAGGAGTTGTTAGTCAGTAAAGAGTTGTAAGTAAGTAGGTAAGGAGTTGGTGGGAAGTAAGGAGTTGTTAGTAAGGAGTTGTTAGCGAGTAAGGAGTTGCTAGTAATGAGTTGTTAGTAAGTAAGGAGTTGTTAGTAAGTAAGGAGTTGTTAGTAAGTAAGGAGTTGTTAGTAAGGAATTGTTAGTGAGTAAGGGGTTGTTAGTAAGTAAGGAGTTGTTAGTCAGTAAGGAGTTGTTAGTGAGTGAGGAGTTGTTAGTAAGTAAGGAGTTGTTAGTAAGGAGTTGTTAGTAAGGAGTTGTTAGCAAGTAAGGAGTTATTAGTAATGAGTTGGTTGTAAGTAACGAGTTGCTAGTCAGTGAGGAGTTGTTAGTAAGTAAGGAGTTGTTAGTCAGTGAGGAGTTGTTAGTAAGGAGTTGTTAGTAAGTAGTTGTTAGCAAGTAAGGAGTTGTTAGTAAGGAGTTGTTAATCAGTGAGGAGTTGTTAGTAAGGAGTTGTTAGTCAGTGAGGAGTTGTTAGTAAGGAGTTGTTAGTCAGTGAGGAGTTGTTAGTAAGGAGTTGTTAGTCAGTGAGGAGTTGTTAGTAAGGAGCTGTTGGTAAGTAGTTGTTAGTAAGTAAGGAGTTGTTAGTAAGGAGTTGTTAATCAGTGAGGAGTTGTTAGTAAGGAGTTGTTAGTCAGCGAGGAGTTGTTGGTAAGTAAGGAGTTGTTAGTAAGGAGTTGTTAGTCAGTGAGGAGTTGTTAGTAAGTAGTTGTTGGTAAGGAGTTGTTTAATCAGTGAGGAATTGTTAGTAAGGAGTTGTTAGTAAGGAGTTGTTAGCAAGTAAGGAGTTGTTAGTCAGTGAGGAGTTGTTAGTAAGGATTTTGTTAGTCAGTAAGGAGTTGTTAGTCAGTGAGGAATTGTTAGTAAGGAGTTGTTAGTCGGTGAGGGTTTGTTAGTAAGTAAGGAGTTGTTAGTAAGATGTTGTTAATCAGTGAGGAGTTGTTAGTAAGTAAGGAGTTGTTAGTAAAGAGTTGTTAGTGAGTAAGGGGTTGTTAGTAAGGAGTTGTTAGTAAGGAGTTGTTAGTAAGTAAGGGGTTGTTAGTTAGTAAAGAGTTGTAAATAAGTAGGAGTTGGTGGGAAGTAAGGAGTTGTTAGTAAGGAGTTGTTAGTGAGTAAGTAGTTGTTGGAAAGGAGTTATTAGTAAGCAAGGAGTTGTTAGTAAGGAATTGTTAGTGGGTAAGGGGTTGTTGGTAAGTAAGGAGTTGTTAGTCAGTAAGGAGTTGTTATTGAGTGAGGAGTTGTTAGTAAGTAAGGAATTGCTAGTAAGGAGTTTTTAGTAAGGGGTTTTTAGCAAGTAAGGAGTTATTGGTAATGAGTTGGTAGTAAGTAAGGAGTTGCTAGTCAGTTAGGAGTTGTTAGTAAGTAAGGAGTTGTTAGTAAGCAAGGAGTTGTTAGCGAGGAGTTGTTAGTAAGGAGTTGTTAGTCAGTGAGGAGTTGTTAGTAAGGAGTTGCTAGTCAGTGAGGAGTTGTTAGTAAGGAGTTGCTAGTCAGTGAGGAGTTGCTAGTAAGGAGTAGTTAGTCAGTGAGGAGTTGTTAGTAAGGAGTTGTTAGTAAGGAGTTGTTAGTCAGTGAGGAGTTGTTAGTAACGAGTTGCTAGTCAGTGAGGAGTTTTTAGTAAGGAGTTGTTAGTCAGTGAGGAGTTGTTAGTAAGGAGTTGTTAGACAGTGAGGAGTTGTTAGTAAGGAGTTGTTAGTCAGTGAGGAGTTGTTAGTAAGGAGTTGTTAGTAAGTAGTTGTTAGTAAGTAAGTAGTTGTTAGTAAAGAGTTGTTAATCAGTGAGGAGTTGTTAGTAAGGAGTTGTTATTCAGTGAGGAGTTGTTAGTAAGAAGTTGTTAATCAGTGAGGAGTTGTTAATCAGTGAGGAGTTGTTAGTCAGTGAGGAGTTGTTAGTAAGTAAGGAGTTGTTAGTAAGGAGTTGTTAGTCAGTGAGGAGTTGTTAGTAAGTAGTTGTTGGTAAGGAGTTGATTAATCGGTGAGGAGTTGTTAGTAAGGAGTTGTTAGTAAGTAAGGAGTTGTTAGTCAGTGAGGAGATGTTAGTAAGGAGTTGTTAGTCAGTGAGGAGTTGTTAGTCGGTGAGGAGTTGTTAGTAAGGAGTTGTTAGTCAGTGAGGGTTTGTTAGTAAGTAAGAAGTTGTTAGTGAGATGTTGTTAATCAGTGAGGAGTTGTTAGTAAGTAAGGAGTTGTTAGTAAGGAGTTGTTAGTGAGTAAGGAGTTGTTAGTAAGGAATTGTTAGTAAGGAGTTGTTAGTAAGTAAGGAGTTGTTAGTCAGTAAAGAGTTGTAAGTAAGGAGCTGGTGGGAAGTAGGGAGTTGTTAGTAAGGAGTTGTTAGTAAGGAGTTGTTAGTGAGTAAAGAGTTGTTATTAAGGAGTTATTAGTAAGTAAGGAGTTGTTAGTAAGTAAGGAGTTGTTGGTAAGTAAGGAGTTGTTAGTAAGGAATTGTTAGTGAGTAAGGGGTTGTTAGTAAGTAAGGAGTTGTTAGTCAGTAAGGAGTTGTTAGTGAGTGAGGAGTTGTTAGTAAGTAAGGAGTTGTTAGTAAGGAGTTGTTAGTAAGGAGTTGTTAGCAAGTAAGGAGTTATTAGTAATGAGTTGGTAGTAAGTAAGGAGTTGCTAGTCAGTGAGGAGTTGACAGCAAGTAAGGAGTTGTTAGTAAGTAAGGAGTTGGTGGGAAGTAAGGAGTTGTTAGTAAGTAAGGAGTTGTTAATAAGGAGTTGTTAGTGAGAAAGGAGTTGTTAGCAAGTAAGGAGTTGTTAGCAAGGAGTTGTTAGTTAGTAAGTAATTGTTAGTAAGTAATTGTTAGTAAGGAGTTGTTAGTAAGGAGTTGTTAGTAAGGAGTTGTTAATCAGTAAGTAGTTGTTTGCAAACAAGGAGTTGTTGGTAAGTAAGGAGTTGTTAGTAAGGAGTTGTTAATCAGTAAGGAGTTGTTAGTAAGTAAGGGTTGTTGGTAAGGAGTTGTTGGTAAGTAAGTAGTTGTTAGTCAGTTAGGAGTTGTTAGTAAGGAGTTGTTAGTCAGTGAGGAGTTGTTAGGAAGGAGTTGTTAATCAGTGAGGAGTTGTTAGTCAGTGAGGAGTTGTTAGTAAGGAGTTGATAGTCAGTGAGGATTTGTTAGTAAGTAAGGAGTTGTTAGTAAGAAGTTTTTAATCAGTGAGGAGTTGTTAGTAAGTAAGGAGTTGTTAGTAAGGATTTGTTAGTAAGTAAGGAGTTGTTAGTAAGGAGTTGTTGGTAAGGAGTTGTTAGTAAGTAAGGAGTTGTTAGTCAGTAAAGAGTTGTAAGTAGGTAAGGAGTTGGTGGGAAGTAAGGAGTTGTTAGTAAGGAGTTGTTAGTGGGTAAGGTGTTGTTAGTAATGAGTTGTTAGTAAGTAAGGAGTTTTGATTTAAAGCTTTCGTGACTGCAATAATTCATATTCTTAGTTTTTTCGGTAAAGTCACGTTGAAGAGAAACAACAAAATAACAAAATATATATAAAACAATAAAAAAAAAAATTCTCACGACGTTTCGACCATAACTCAAACGGTCATCATCAGGTGTGTCGGTTTGCATAAATTTATTTTGAAAACGGCATATTTATTTATATATATAAAAATAACGTTTGCGTCACGCGCAACGATGGCAGTTTGCCAGGACTAGTCCATCTATTTTTTTGAAAAGAGGAGGGGGGAGACGAAATTTGTTTTTATGTATGCTGTCTGAAAGGCACTGTAAGCGTGAACAATCAATCAAGAACTGAAATGATTTATCAAATCTTTCCAATGATTGCTAAGATAGAATCCATCTTCTCGGTTGAAATTGTCTCTGTGTTTGTATATGTGGATAGCCTCATGAACGAATCTCTCATGGAAGCCAGATGGCTTACAAAGAACCTCCGTCTTGGAAAAGTCAATGGCATGTGAGCCTACTGAATTAGAACAATGATCTGCTACGGCCGAGGTGTTGGTCCTACCGTGTTTAAGGTCTGCTTTATGTTCACGAATGCGGTCCGAGATATGGCGTTTGGTTTCTCCAATGTAACTACTACCACAGAGGCAACTTAGTTTGTAGACACCAGGGTATTGTATGTCCGGAATCACATCTTTTACAGACGGAACCAGATCACGGATTTTATGTAATGTGTTGAAACGGACCTGGATCTTGTGTTTATTCAAGATTTTGGAGATCTTTTTTGTGATCCCAGCAATGTAGGGTAAAGTGATGGTTTTGAAAGGCTCCTCAAGAGGGTTCTTCTTCATGGTTTGAGTGATAGCTTTGCGGATTGTATAGTCGGAGTAACCATTAGCCCTAAGAGCTTGGTGTACGTGCTTGAGTTCACTGCTTATGTGTTCCTGGTCGGATATGCATTGGGCTCTATGATACAGAGTCTTGATGAGAGAATTCTTCTGTGATGGATGGTGGTGGGAATCCGGTTTCAGATAAGCATCCGTATGGGTAGCTTTCCTGTAGACAGAGTGGCTCATTGAACCATCAGGTCTCTTTTTAATTAGGACATCCAAAAAAGGTATCTTGCCATCTATTTCGACTTCCATGGTAAATCTGATGGCTGGGTGTATGGAATTGATGTGGTCGAAGAATTTGTCTAGAGCAGGCCGGCCATGTGGCCAGATGACAAAAGTGTCATCCACGTACCTCTTCCATAAGGTTGGGCGCAGAGTGGCAGTCTGGATGGCGTCAGTCTCAAATTTCTCCATGAAAATGTTAGCTATAACTGGAGAAAGGGGGGAGCCCATTGGGGTGCCCTCAGTTTGTTTGTAGAAAGTTCCATTCCAAGTGAAGTATGTATTGGTTAAACAGTGTCTCACCAGGGGGGGTACCTCAGTGTTTAGTCCTTGATGAACCAAGTCTTCAATGATTGCAATGGTGTCAGGTACAGGAACCTTGGTGAATAAGGAAACTACATCAAAACTGACAAGCAGGTCGTCTGGGGACAGGGAAATACCCTTGATTGTTGATACCAGGTGAGTAGAATTTTGTACCGCAGAGGTGGTCTTTCCAGTGAAAGGACGCAGGATTTCAGACAAAAAACGAGCTAGTTTGTAGGTGGGGGAGCTGATAGTAGAGACTATGGGACGAAGAGGTGTATCAACTTTATGTATTTTTGGTAAGCCGTATAATCTTGGTGGCCTGGCAGCAGAAGGTTTCAACGAAAACTGTTTAGATTGATCAATTAATGCGGTTGAATCAGAAATTATTTTGTTGGTTTGTGTGACGAGGCTGTTGGTGGGATCTCTTTTTATTTTTGTATAACTACCATCGTCGAGTAATTCTTTAATTTTGTTGTTGTATTCTATTTTATCCATGATAACAGTAGCATTGCCTTTGTCAGCTGAGAGAACTACAATATCATTCCTCTTTTTTAATTTATATAATTCAAAACGCTCATCTTTGCTGAGGTTGCTAGCTGGCATCTTAGCGTTTTTGAGGGTTGCAGCGATTTCAGATCTTGCTACGTCTGCAGCGATGTGACCCAGGCCCCTGAGAGCAACGTCTACTTGGGCAATTATATCATTAACTGGTATGTGTTTAGGTGTGACTGCAAAGTTTAGACCTTTAGCTAAAACGGATTTCAGACCATCGGAAATAGAACTGTTACTGCGATTAATTACGACTTTATTAACGTCTAACTTTTTGGTGTGTGGGTCCGGTCTTTTGTTTAAGAGGAGGTTAAATTTGGAAATCAGGTTTTCCTTACATTTGGTCGACATAGTAGCAGCTGAAGAGGCAGTCATATTGTCTACATGTTCCCAATCCGATGTGGACATTATTGCCGTCAATGATAAGTGTGATTTGTAGAGTGTCTTGTCTAACTGATCTAGTTCTGTGCGTATAAGTCTGATTTTTTCTGAGATAAGAGCTAAGCTAGTTTTGAAAATAATTCGTTTCGCATTAGAAGAAGTTACAGTAGCAGAGGTGAGTGTAAATGCGATTGGTATTACCCCAGAGTCGCGGCATCTCTTCAGAATATGAATTATTGCAGTCACGAAAGCTTTAAATCAAAATTTAATCGCCTCTACGGGGAGGGTTTTCACATAACTTTAAGATCTTTCAACAAACTCCGGGATAAGAAAGCTCAGCTGATCGAGTCTCTCACCTTCCTGAAGAGATGCCGCGACTCTGGGGTAATACCAATCGCATTTACACTCACCTCTGCTACTGTAACTTCTTCTAATGCGAAACGAATTCTTTTCAAAACTAGCTTAGCTCTTATCTCAGAAAAAATCAGACTTATACGCACAGAACTAGATCAGTTAGACAAGACACTCTACAAATCACACTTATCATTGACGGCAATAATGTCCACATCGGATTGGGAACATGTAGACAATATGACTGCCTCTTCAGCTGCTACTATGTCGACCAAATGTAAGGAAAACCTGATTTCCAAATTTAACCTCCTCTTAAACAAAAGACCGGACCCACACACCAAAAAGTTAGACGTTAATAAAGTCGTAATTAATCGCAGTAACAGTTCTATTTCCGATGGTCTGAAATCCGTTTTAGCTAAAGGTCTAAACTTTGCAGTCACACCTAAACACATACCAGTTAATGATATAATTGCCCAAGTAGACGTTGCTCTCAGGGGCCTGGGTCACATCGCTGCAGACGTAGCAAGATCTGAAATCGCTGCAACCCTCAAAAACGCTAAGATGCCAGCTAGCAACCTCAGCAAAGATGAGCGTTTTGAATTATATAAATTAAAAAAGAGGAATGATATTGTAGTTCTCTCAGCTGACAAAGGCAATGCTACTGTTATCATGGATAAAATAGAATACAACAACAAAATTAAAGAATTACTCGACGATGGTAGTTATACAAAAATAAAAAGAGATCCCACCAACAGCCTCGTCACACAAACCAACAAAATAATTTCTGATTCAACCGCATTAATTGATCAATCTAAACAGTTTTCGTTGAAACCTTCTGCTGCCAGGCCACCAAGATTATACGGCTTACCAAAAATACATAAAGTTGATACACCTCTTCGTCCCATAGTCTCTACTATCAGCTCCCCCACCTACAAACTAGCTCGTTTTTTGTCTGAAATCCTGCGTCCTTTCACTGGAAAGACCACCTCTGCGGTACAAAATTCTACTCACCTGGTATCAACAATCAAGGGTATTTCCCTGTCCCCAGACGACCTGCTTGTCAGTTTTGATGTAGTTTCCTTATTCACCAAGGTTCCTGTACCTGACACCATTGCAATCATTGAAGACTTGGTTCATCAAGGACTAAACACTGAGGTACCCCCCCTGGTGAGACACTGTTTAACCAATACATACTTCACTTGGAATGGAACTTTCTACAAACAAACTGAGGGCACCCCAATGGGCTCCCCCCTTTCTCCAGTTATAGCTAACATTTTCATGGAGAAATTTGAGACTGACGCCATCCAGACTGCCACTCTGCGCCCAACCTTATGGAAGAGGTACGTGGATGACACTTTTGTCATCTGGCCACATGGCCGGCCTGCTCTAGACAAATTCTTCGACCACATCAATTCCATACACCCAGCCATCAGATTTACCATGGAAGTCGAAATAGATGGCAAGATACCTTTTTTGGATGTCCTAATTAAAAAGAGACCTGATGGTTCAATGAGCCACTCTGTCTACAGGAAAGCTACCCATACGGATGCTTATCTGAAACCGGATTCCCACCACCATCCATCACAGAAGAATTCTCTCATCAAGACTCTGTATCATAGAGCCCAATGCATATCCGACCAGGAACACATAAGCAGTGAACTCAAGCACGTACACCAAGCTCTTAGGGCTAATGGTTACTCCGACTATACAATCCGCAAAGCTATCACTCAAACCATGAAGAAGAACCCTCTTGAGGAGCCTTTCAAAACCATCACTTTACCCTACATTGCTGGGATCACAAAAAAGATCTCCAAAATCTTGAATAAACACAAGATCCAGGTCCGTTTCAACACATTACATAAA
Organism: Petromyzon marinus; assembly: GCF_048934315.1. Lineage (NCBI taxonomy): Eukaryota > Metazoa > Chordata > Hyperoartia > Petromyzontiformes > Petromyzontidae > Petromyzon > Petromyzon marinus. The sequence continues at coordinate 9,112,629 of NC_133714.1, read as the reverse complement.
ATCCGTGATCTGGTTCCGTCTGTAAAAGATGTGATTCCGGACATACAATACCCTGGTGTCTACAAACTAAGTTGCCTCTGTGGTAGTAGTTACATTGGAGAAACCAAACGCCATATCTCGGACCGCATTCGTGAACATAAAGCAGACCTTAAACACGGTAGGACCAACACCTCGGCCGTAGCAGATCATTGTTCTAATTCAGTAGGCTCACATGCCATTGACTTTTCCAAGACGGAGGTTCTTTGTAAGCCATCTGGCTTCCATGAGAGATTCGTTCATGAGGCTATCCACATATACAAACACAGAGACAATTTCAACCGAGAAGATGGATTCTATCTTAGCAATCATTGGAAAGATTTGATAAATCATTTCAGTTCTTGATTGATTGTTCACGCTTACAGTGCCTTTCAGACAGCATACATAAAAACAAATTTCGTCTCCCCCCTCCTCTTTTCAAAAAAATAGATGGACTAGTCCTGGCAAACTGCCATCGTTGCGCGTGACGCAAACGTTATTTTTATATATATAAATAAATATGCCGTTTTCAAAATAAATTTATGCAAACCGACACACCTGATGATGACCGTTTGAGTTATGGTCGAAACGTCGTGAGAATTTTTTTTATTGTTTTATATATATTTTGTTATTTTGTTGTTTCTCTTCAACGTGACTTTACCGAAAAAACTAAGAATAAGTAAGGAGTTGTTAGTAAGTAAGGAGTTGTTAGTAAGTAAGGAGTTGTTAGTAAGGAATTGTTAGTGAGTAAGGGGTTGTTAGTAAGTAAGGAGTTGTTAGTCAGTAAGGAGTTGTTAGTGAGTGAGGAGTTGTTAGTAAGTAAGGAGTTGTTAGTAAGGAGTTGTTAGTAAGGAGTTGTTAGCAAGTAAGGAGTTATTAGTAATGAGTTGGTTGTAAGTAACGAGTTGCTAGTCAGTGAGGAGTTGTTAGTAAGTAAGGAGTTGTTAGTAAGTAAGGAGTTGTTAGCAAGGAGTTGTTAGTTATTAAGAAGTTGTTAGTAAGTGAAGAGTTATTAGTAAGTAAGGAGTTGTCAGCAAGTAAGGAGCTGTTAGTAAGTAAGGAGTTGGTGGGAAGTAAGGAGTTGTTAGCAAGTAAGGGGTGTTAGTAATGTGTTGTTAGTGTGAAAGGAGTTGTTAGCAAGTAAGGAGTTTTTAGTAAGGAGTTGTTAGTAAACAAGGAATTGTTAGTAAGGAGTTGTTAGTAAGGAGTTGTCAGTAAGAGTTGTTAGTAAGGAGTTGTCAATCAACGAGGTGTTGTTAGCAAGTAAGGAGTTGTTAGTAAGGAGTTGCCGGTAAGTAAGGAGTTGTTAGTAAGGAGTTGTTAGTAAGTAAGGAGTTGTTAGTAAGTAAAGAGTTGTAAGTAAGGAGTTGGTGGGAAGTAAGGAGTTGTTAGTAAGGAGTTGTTAGTGAGTAAGGAGTTGTTAGTAATGAGTTGTTAGTAAGTAAGGAGTTGTTAGTAAGTAAGGAGTTGTTAGTAAGTAAGGAGTTGTTAGTAAGGAATTGTTAGTAAGTAAGGGGTTGTTAGTAAGTAAGGAGTTGTTAGTCAGTAAGGAGTTGTTAGTGAGTGAGGAGTTGTTAGTAAGTAAGGAGTTGTTAGTAAGGAGTTGTTAGTAAGGAGGTGTTAGTGAGTAAGGAGTTGTTAGTAATGAGTTGTTAGTAAGTAAGGAGTTGTTAGTAAGGAATTGTCAGTAAGTAAGGGGTTGTTAGTAAGTAAGGAGTTGTTAGTCAGTAAGGAGTTGTTAGTAATGAGTTGTTAGTAAGTAAGGAGTTGCTAGCAAGTAAGGAGTTGTTAGTAAGTAAGGAGTTGTTAGTAAGGAATTGTTAGTGAGTAAGGGTTGTTAGTAAGTAAGGAGTTGTTAGTCAGTAAGGAGTTGTTAGTGAGTGAGGAGTTGTTAGTAAGTAAGGAGTTGTTAGTAAGGAGTTGTTAGCAAGTAAGGAGTTATTAGTAATGAGTTGGTTGTAAGTAACGAGTTGCTAGTCAGTGAGTAGTTGTTAGTAAGTAAGGAGTTGTTAGTAAGTAAGGAGTTGTTAGCAAGGAGTTGTTAGTTATTAAGAAGTTGTTAGTAAGTGAAGAGTTATTAGTAAGCAAGGAGTTGTCAGCAAGTAAGGAGTTGTTAGTAAGTAATGAGTTGGTGGGAAGTAAGGAGTTGTTAGCAAGTAAGGGGTTGTTAGTAATGTGTTGTTAGTGTGAAAGGAGTTGTTAGCAAGTAAGGAGTTTTTAGTAAGGAGTTGTTAGCAAATAAGGAATTGTTAGTAAGGAGTTGTTAGTAAGGAGTTGTCAGTAAGGAGTTGTTAGTAAGGAGTTGTCAATCAGCGAGGTGTTGTTAGCAAGTAAGAGTTGTTAGTAAGGAGTTGTTGGTAGGTAAGGAGTTGTTAGTAAGGAGTTGCCGGTAAGTAAGGAGTTGTTAGTAAGGAGTTGTTAGTAAGGAGTTGTTAATCAGCAAGGAGTTGTTAGTAAGTAAGAGTTGTTAGTAAGGAGTTGTTGGTAGGTAAGGAGTTGTTAGTAAGGAGTTGTTCGTAAGGTGTTGTTAGTAAGGAGTTGTTAGTAAGGAGTTTTAGTCAGCAAGGAGTTGGTGGGAAGTAAGTAGTTGTTAGTAAGTAAGGAGTTGTCAGTAAGGAGTTGCTAGTATGTAAGGTGTTGTTAGTAAGCGAGGAGATGTTAGTAAGGAGTTGTTAGTAAGAAGTTTTTAGCAAGTAAGGAGTTGTTAGCAAGTAAGGAGTTGTTAGTAAGTAGTTGTTAGAAAGGAGTTGTTAGTAAGGAGTTGTCAGTAAGCCAGGAGTTGTCAGTAAGGTTTTGTTAGTATTTAAGGTGTTGTTAGTAAGTGAGGAGTTGTTAGTAAGGAGTTGTTAGTAAGAAGTTGTTAGTAGGTAAGGAGTTGTTAGTAAGTAAGGAGTTGTTAGTAAGTAGTTGCTAGAAAGGAGTTGTTAGTAAGGAGTTGCTAGGTAGGAGTTTGTTAGTAAGCAAGGAGTTGTTAGCAAGGAGTTCTTAGTAAGTCGGGAGTTTTTAGTAAGGAGTTGTTAGCAAGTAAGGGGTTGTTAGTAAGTAAGGAGTTGTTGGTAAGGAGTTGTTAGTGAGCAAGGAGTTGTTGGCAAGTAAGGAGTTGTTAGTGAGGAGTTGTTAGCAAGGAGTTGTTAGTAAGTAAGGAGTTGTTAGTAAGTAAGGACTTGTTAGTTAGTAAGGAGTTGTTAGTAAGGAGTTGTTGGTAAGTGAAGAGTCGTTAGCAAGGCAGGAGTTGTTAGTAAGGAGTTGTTAGTAAGTGAGTAGTCGTTAGTAAGTACGTAGTTGTTAGTAAGGAGTTGTTAGTAAGCAAGGAATTGCTAGTAAGGAGTTGTTAGTAAGTAGTTGTTAGTAATAAGTTGTTAATAAGAAAGTAGTTGTTAATAAGGAGTTGTTAGCAAGGCGTTGTTAGCAAGGAGTTGTTAGTAAGTAAGGAGTTGTTAGTAAGGAGTTGTTAGTAAGTAAGGAGTTGTCAGTAAGGAGTTGTTAGCAAGGAGTTGTTAGTAAGCAAGGAGTTGTTAGTAAGCAAGGACTTGTTAGTTTGCAAGGAGTTGTTAGTAAGGAGTTGTTAGTAAGTGATGAGTTGTTAGCAAGTAAGGGGTTGTTAGTAAGGAGTTGTTATTAAGTGAGTAGTTGTTAGTAAGTACGTGGTTGTTAGCAAGGAGTTGTTAATAAGTAAGGAGTTGTTAGTAAGGAGTTGTTAGTAAGTAGTTGTTAGTAATAAGTTGTTAGTAAGTAAGGAGTTGTTAGTAAGAAAGTAGTTGTTAGTAAGTAAGGAGTTGTTAGTAAGTGAGGAGTTGTTAGCAAGTAAGGACTTGTTAGTTAGTAAGGAGTTGTTAGCAAGGAGTTGTTAGTAAGGAGTTGTTAGTAAGTAAGCAGTTGTTAGTAAGTAGTTCTTAGTAAGCAAGGGGTTGTTAGTAAGGAGTTGTCAGTGTGTGAAGAGTTGTTAGTTAGTAAGGAGTTGTTAGTTAGTAAGGAGTTGTTAGCAAGTAGTTGTTAGTAAGTAAGGAGGTGTTAGCAAGGAGTTGTTAGTAAGTTAGGAGTTGTTAGCAAGGAGTTGTTAGTAAGTAAGGAGTCGTTAGTGAGGAGTTGGTAGCAAGGAGTTGTTAGTAATTAAGGAGTTGTTAGTAAGGAGTTGTTAGTAAGCAAGGAGTTGCTAGTAAGTAGTTGTTAGTAAGTAAGGAGTTGTCAGTAAGGAGTTGTTAGTAAGTAAGGAGTCGATAGCGAGCAATGAGTTGTTAGTAAGGAGTTGATAGCGAGCAAGTAGTTGTTAGCAAGGAGTTGTTAGTAAGGAGTTGTTAACATAGTAAGGAGTTGTTAGTAAGGAGTTGTTAGTAAGTAAGGAGTTGTTTGTAAGGAGTTGTTAGTGAGTAAGGAGTTGTTTGTAAGCAGTTGTTAGTGAGTAAGGAGTCGATAGTGAGTAAGGAGTTGTTAGCAAGTAAGGAGTTGTTAGTAAGGAGTTGTTAGTAAGTGAGGAATTGTTAGTAAGGAGTTGTTAGTAAGTAAGGACTTGTCCCTTGCTTGTTACTCGACGCGTGTGCGGCGATGGCTCGGCCATCGATCGAGGGTCGAGTTCGAACCGCGTTGTGTCATTGGTGTAGTGTTGTAAGGACGAGCAGACTTCTTTAGGAGGCACACTCTGTTTATTGTATTATTTCCTTATACATCGCTTAACACACACAGAGGGATATTCGGTCCCCTCACCCGATACCCTAGGGAGGTACAGCCTCCGGACTTGGCGGGACTCACACGTCTACCGCTAACCTCCTTGATACCTAAGGAGGTACAACCTCCGGACTTGGCGGGACTCACACGTCTACCGCTATCCTAGTCCTCCGGCTAGGACCTAGGGGAGGCTATCTGACCCACCGCTGGCCCGGTGGGTCCTGACCACTGGGTATGCCGAGCCTTAGCCCTTAGAAGGGCTGAAAGGCTGGTCCAGGGTCCTAGCTAGGCTTCAGCCCAGTCTTCTGTCTTCGTGCAGGGAGCGAACCCTCCAGGTCCGCAGCGCGTAGTTAACGCCTCTACATCACCCCCTCCTTCGGAAGCTCCAGCCGTCCCGGCTGCAACAATGGGAAACTCCGAAATTACCAATGGTAGAAGAATTGTGAGTGTGCCTCACGAACAACAAGAACAATTAAACCCCTATAAATACCCCCCTTAACAACATAACGTATGTACAAGGCACTAGACATGCCAAAAAAACATTATAACAACCGGCGAGATTTCGCGCGCGTGCGTTTCGCGGGACCATCGTAGGGGATGGCAGGCTTTGTCGGCGGCACAAGGGAAGGAGGAGGATGAGCCAGAGCATCCGGTGGGCCTTTATGCATCTCCACGGGGACACCCGCTGCTCCACGGTCCATTGAGGCCGAACGTGGCCTGCATGGAGCCGTCACTCCCGCGTCATCTGCAGGAGGAATGACACGCCTGCGCTGCGGGTTAGGCACCAACGGGGCAACATCTGGCTCGTCGGACGCGTCGCACACTCGGCCCCCATGTCGTGTGTGTTGTGGAGGGACGCGTGGCGTGACGAAGGGTTTTAACCGAGAGGGGTGAACGCACCAGCGACGCCGTCCCCAGCTAATTTTAACACATTGGGGACGCAGGACTTCCACTACCTCAACCGGGCCTCGCCATGGTCTGAGGAGTTTGGCCGACGTGGACACCGGCACCTGGGGGCAGTGGAGCCATGCCCTGTCTCCCGGTGCCCACCGATGCGTGTACGACCGAGGGTCCCGCAGTCGCAAATTCGCCCTTTGGCGGGAAGCCGAATTTTTAATGGCGGCCTCCCGTGCCTCGGCCAACTTACGGAGGTTGAATCGCAAGTGGTCAACGAGCTTTGACTTTTGCGGTGGCTGTTCGATTTCCAGCCGAACGTCGGCGGGAGGAAAGGCATCCCTGCCGTACATTAGAAAGAACGGGGAAAATCCCGTCGCTGCGTGAGGTGCCATACGGTATGCGGCGAGGACCCCCAGAACCTACAAGTCCCAATCGAGGTGGGATTCATCGACCTGATGGCATAACATAGCGGTAAGAGTTCTATGAAGGCGCTCCACCATGCCGTCGGTCTGGGGATGGTAGGGCGAAGTGCGCACTTTCTTAGTGCCCAACAGGCGGCACACATCAGTCAGCAAGGCTCCTAAAAAATTTCTTCCCTGATCGGTCAGCAACCGTTCTGGTGCGCCCTTGTCCAGGACGTAGCCTTGAACAAAGGCGTCCACAACGGCCGCCGCCGACTGGTTGGGGAGGGCCCAGGCCATAGGCCACCGTGTAAAATACTCTACCCCAACCAGAAGGTACTTATTACCCCGTGGCGTAGTAGGAAAAGGGCCCAAAATATCGAGAGCCACCAACTCATTTATACGAGAGACCGAAATGGGTTGCAGGGGTGGACATGCCGGTTTAGCCGGCGGTTTACGTTGCGCACAATGGGTGCATCCCAGCAAAATGTCAGTGACGTCGCGCAGCATGCCCGGCCAGAAAAATTGCAACCGCAACAACCCAATGGTCTTATGAACACCCAGGTGCAATAAACGCTCATGCGCCGCCCATACGGCCTTGCATCGCAAGGCGGATGGCACGACGATTTTATGTTGACACGAGTCAGCATCCCAATGCATCAACAAGCCACGCTTCATGACAAATGAATTAAATTTGCCCTGTCTTGGAACCGCATTATTCGCGTGGCGACGCAACCTCAATAATGACATGTCCTCGCCCTGGTGCCGACCCCATTCGGCCAAGGTTAGCCCCAGCAAATCGTCACTGGCCATTGGATCTGCATGATCCAACATCGGCGCTGAGGCGGCGGGAAGTGCGGCTGACACCGTTGTGAGAGGCGCGACCTGCGCAGGCAGTGGCGGCTTACAACGGCCCGAGCCCAAAAAACACGCACATTTTTGAGCCGGCGGAAGGCGAGACAACGCATCGGCATTCGTGTGTTGTGCACCCCTACGGTAAGTGACATTGAAATCGTAGTCCTGAAGGACTTCGAGCCACCGAGAAAGCTGCCCGGACGGTTGGTCAACCCGCAGAGCGTACTGTAAAGCCGAATGATCAGATCGCACGGTAAAATGCTGACCATACAGGTACGGCCTGTATTGCTGAATAAAAAAAACAATGGCCAGCAGCTCACGTCTGGTCACACAGTATCTTTGTTCAGCAAGAGACAAGACTCTGCTACCATAGGCAACAACCCTTTCAATGCCATCAACTTTTTGTGACAGAACACCCCCAATCCCCGTATTGCTAGCGTCGGTGTCCAACACGAATGGCACGGAAAAATCGGGGTACGCAAGGGACGGTGCCGTCACGAGCGCGTTCCGCAAGGAGTCGAACGCAGCCTGTTCTGCGTCCCCCCAATGAAACGCCACCCCTTTTGACGTAAGGGCGTGGAGCGGCTTGGCAATCGTCGCGAAGCCAGCAACAAACCGGCGGTAGTACGACGCAAAACCAATAAAACTACGAACATCGCCCGTAGATGTAGGGGTCGGCCAATGTTGAACACATTTGGTTTTTTCAGGGTCGGTAGAAATGCCCGAGCGGCTAACTATGTGGCCCAGATAGCGCACAGACTCACGCAGAAGGTGACACTTCTGCGGCTTGAATTTCAAGTTAGCGGCCCGCATTTTCAAGAAGACAGCACGCAACCGTTCGATGTGTTCGCCGAACGTGCGGCTAAAGACGATGACGTCGTCAAGATAAATGAGACATGAGTCCCACTGGAGCCCAGCGAGGACCAGCTCCATGAGCCTCTGGAACGTCGCTGGGGCCGAGTGGAGACCCATGGGCAATCTATTAAACTCGAAAAGGCCCTGTGGTGTCCGAAAAGCAGTCTTAGGTTTTGACGATTCGTCGAGGGGGAGTTGCCAAAACCCCGACAGAAGGTCCAAGGTGGAGAAATAGTGCGCCCCTGCCAGGGCATCCAATGACTCGTCCATACGAGGGAGAGGGTAGGCGTCCGCTACCGAGATTTTATTTAGGCGCCGAAAATCAACGCAAAAACGGAGACTGCCATCGTGCTTTTTGACCAGCACTATTGGAGCACCCCAGGGACTAGTGGAGGGAGAAATTATATCGGCCTTCAGCATGTCATCCACAGCCGATTTAACATGCTGTTTCTCCGCCGGGCTAAGCCGAAACGGGTTTTGTCGAATCGGGGCAGCGTCACCAGTATCAATGTGGTGACGCAGCAGCTTGGTGCAGCCAATATCAAATTTAGATTTACTAAAGACATCGGAAAATTCTCGCAGAAGAGCGCGCAATTTAATTCGCTGCGAATGAGACAGATCACCCGTGTCTGTGCAGAGCGCGTCCAACCATCTCTCATCCGATTCGGAAGGAGGTGGGACCTGCGGCGTGTCACGCACGTGTCCCGCGACTCCGGTCCCCAACGGCACCGGGGTCGCGTGAGCGAGCACAGTTCCTTGCGGAATGACGGTTGTGGACAATCCGACATTCAAAACCTGCAAGAACGGCTCCCTGTCGGCTGCTACGAGGGTCTGTGCAGCCACCAAATCTAACCCCTTAGCAGCTGCGTTTGAAGGCCCCAGCAAAATGCCATGTGCCGAGGCCTCCGGGGCTAGCGGTTTTTTAAGTTGCAAGGGCACGAGCATTTGTGTCCCTGGTGGAATGCGAACTGTGCTCGCAACAAACGCCTGCACCGAGGCACTAGCCATGCGCGGATGTGAGGGTGTGGGCAAGAACGCCATCCGTCGACCCGACGGGAGTTCGATGCAGCCTTGATCTACAAGGATCTTAATAGGCATTTTCGCGAGAAAATCAGTGCCTAACAAACACGGCACGGCGAGGGAAGAAGAGACCAAAATAGGCCCTGCCAATTTAATGTCTCCAATCGAAATTTGCGCCCGAATTTGCCCAATAATGCCAAGTGAACTTCCATTAGCGGCGAAACACGGGATAGAAACCCGTTCCAAGGGGCGGCATCGTACGGGCAGTATATTGTAAATCAGATCCGAAATGATCGTAGCCGACGCACCAGTATCGACCAACACGCGAAATTCCACACCCTCGATTGATCCGACAACCACGGATGAACCTGCCGTCGCCGCGACTACCCTATGGGCCAACTCAGACCACTGCCCAGGTCCGAGTGGCCGCGAACAAACGCCAGAATACCCCCCATCACACGCCGAATCGCGAGCCCTTCTTATGGTGCGCTGCAGTGTGTATGGTGTGAATGAGGGCCGAGCGTGAGAGGCGTCGCGACTTGCCTGGTTTTGCCGCGATGCCGTGGACGTCCTGTAGTCCTGGCCCCGGGATGCGGAGGGGCGTCGTCGAGGCGCACGGCAGTCAGAGGAGATGTGGCCTCGTCGGCCACAGTTGAAGCACATCACGTCGCCGCATGGAGCAGGCCGTCCCCGCTGCTGGTCGTTGCGGCGACCAGCGTGGTCGGACGATCGCCGGCCCGTTGACCTGGTCGCCATGAAGGCCCGGTCGGGGGAGAACTCGGCATCCCTGCTGGAAGGCTCCGACGTCGAAGCCGAGGCGGCGATGGTCGATTCCGTGTGGAGCAGCAGATGTGCGTGGATGCACCGAGCGGCTCGTAGCGAGCACATACTGTCGTCGTCCACCGCTTGGATGACGATGCGCAGCTCGCGCGCCAGCTCCAGCATCTTCTGGAGAACGATGGCATCGATGGCCTCGTCGTCCATGCGAGGGTAACCCGCTCTTGCCATCACCAGTAGAGCGGTCCGGAATGCCAACGGAGACTCTTTAGGGCGGCGTCGCCTGTCGTAAAATCGGCTGCGGACGTCGGATGGAGGCCCGTACACGTCGGACATCCGTCGGAGGGCCGATTGAAGAGTCGCCCTTTGTTGCCTGGGGATGGTGAGGAGCGAGGCGAGAGCGTCGTCATCCAAAGTGGCCGGTAGTGCTCGGAGCGCCTGTGCGTCCGACCAGCCCACCATCTCTTGGTGGCTCAGGAAGCGACGCTGGAATGCCGCCCAGTCGCCCCCTTCAGATGTGAATTCTCGGAAGATGGGCAGGCGTTGTTGGAGGGCGGACGTCATCTCCCCCTCAGCTTGTACCGTCTCGAGGCAGAGATCGGCGATTTCCCGGCCGATAGAGTCTACTGTACCGTGTCAGTACAGTGATGACGCGGCGTCCGCTGAGAAAGTTGAATTCGCAGCGTCGCGTGCTGATGACGTTGCGGGTTGTGATGGGCCCCCCGCGTTCCCAGGATGCCCCTGGCTTCCGCTTCTGGCGGAATCACGTGGTTCCCCGGCGGGAAAATCAAAATGTCTGCCCTGGCCGGTGGCGGGAACGTCTGCCGGCGGTTGACTCGGCCTGCCCGCAACCTCCAAGTTGATCTCTTCGAGAATTGAGGCCGCGGCATGTAGGAGTTGAGCGAGACGGCCGTGTGCTTCCCTGAGTCCGTCCCCCATGGCAGGGGGAGCAACCGGCTGCTCAACCGGTGGCTGGGCGGCCGTCAACGCGGCAGCGTTTTCAGCGGAGCTGGCGGTGCTTGGAGGTGAGACAGCGTCATCTTCGTTCTGGCTCCGCGCGTGGGCTGAACTTCTGGTTTCCATTTCCAACCACTTCTGACTCCAGTTGTAGTGTTGTAAGGACGAGCAGACTTCTTTAGGAGGCACACTCTGTTTATTGTATTATTTCCTTATACATCGCTTAACACACACAGAGGGATATTCGGTCCCCTCACCCGATACCCTAGGGAGGTACAGCCTCCGGACTTGGCGGGACTCACACGTCTACCGCTAACCTCCTTGATACCTAAGGAGGTACAACCTCCGGACTTGGCGGGACTCACACGTCTACCGCTATCCTAGTCCTCCGGCTAGGACCTAGGGGAGGCTATCTGACCCACCGCTGGCCCGGTGGGTCCTGACCACTGGGTATGCCGAGCCTTAGCCCTTAGAAGGGCTGAAAGGCTGGTCCAGGGTCCTAGCTAGGCTTCAGCCCAGTCTTCTGTCTTCGTGCAGGGAGCGAACCCTCCAGGTCCGTTGGGTCACCCGTCTTATACCCCTTCGTGGCCAGGTAGAACCAATCATACATTCCCACGTGGAACCGTCTGATTGGTTCGCACCAAACCCTGGCCACGATCCGTTTCACCTCGACTGACCCCAACCGTTGTACCCAGGGGTAATGCTGCACCGCCCTGGTGGCAACGCAGGTTACGCAACAGCGCGTAGTTAACACCTCTACATTGGCATCAGGGAAGTCGTGTACCGTATACGCGACTGAGCACAATTCTGAGTCACTTATAACCGCTTTGCCGTTACTTATTGCCATCTATGGACTCGGACTATTGTCCTATCATCTCATAGAGTCTCTGGCACGTAATAATATGCTACACAGTGGCAGTGGGGGTCGCAATATGCCGATTCATTACTAATACACCCTAATGATCCGATCGAATTCCCTAATATCGATCGGAGCATGGGGGGGGGGGAGGGGGCACGTGCCAACCCCACCCCCCCACTGGCTCCGCCAGTGGCCAAACGCGCATTCGGCGAACGCGATAGAGGCCGCTACACACGGTGCAAACGGAAGTTCAACATACGTACTCTGTAAAAGTATTTGTATTTATTTATTTTACCACGTAAAACCCCACTGAGCTAATTTCAGCAGTTTTTTTTATTCAGAATGCGAGCTGGCTATCGCACGTGATGGCTCAACGAAAGTGGCACACTGTCATCATCACCGTGGGCATTTCTAGCAACCAAATACTCTAAACGCGTGACGCTTCTAAACGTGGACGTGCAAACCAAAAACCGGAGGACGCGGAAAAAAAAACTATTTACGCGACCACGGGGAGAAGGACATTTCAACTCGAAATATTCAGCAGCAGCAGCAGCAGGCGTTAGGGTCGGGATCAAACCCACGGCCTTCCTGCATACCAGGCGAGGGAGTTAACATCTCCTAGCCACCGTGATGATGATGATGATGAGAGAGAGAGACACCGCAAACTCCACATACACAGCAGCAGGCGTCAGGGTCGGGATCTAACCCATGACCTTCTGCATACCAGGCGAGGTAGTTAACATCTCCTAGCCACCGCGACGGCATATAATGCGCCTCTGTACCGCACAGGATGATCAATGGTAACCCCGAGTGAAGCTGGGGTCACTTGAAAAGCAACACCAGACGCACAGAGGTCCCCGCTGTGTGAGCTCCGCAGGCTACTGCAGGACGCCTTGTTTCCTATCGGCGAGCACCTATTAAGGGCGGGCATGGCACACAGGGCCGGCCAGTGTGGTCGGTACCACGCCCCGCCATCAATAGGTTCAATTGTCGGCCCGTCCCGGTTAATGTGTCAACGTTCATCCGCCACCTACTCACCCACTCACCTTATGCACTCACGCATTAGCTCCCTCACTCACTCACCCACCCACTCACCCAGAAGAAGAAGAGGAAGAAGAGGGTTTCACAACAGCGTCTGTGTGTGATCCACCAACCCTAGCCGCTGCCTCCACGGCGCTGGATCGCTACAGGCGGCCACGTTCAGCAGCGTAGCCACCACCACCACCACGATCACCACCACGATCACCACCACGACCACCACCACGACCACCACCACGATCACCACCACGATCACCACCACGACCACCACCACGACCACCACCACGATCACCACCACGACCACCACCACGACCACCACCACGACCACCATCACCACCACGACCACCACCACGACGACCACCACCACGACCACCACCACGACCACCAAGACCACCACCACGACTACCACCACCACAACGACCACTACCACCACGACCACCACCACGACTACCACCACCATCACCACCACGACCACCACCACGACCACCACCACGATCACCACCACGACCACCACCACGACCACCATCACCACCACGACCACCACCACGACCACCACGACCAGCACGACCACCACCACCACGACCACCACCACGACCACCAAGACCACCACCACGACTACCACCACCACCACAACGACCACTACCACCACGACCACCACCACCACGACTACCACCACCATCACCACGACCACCACCACCACGACCACCAAGACCACCACCACGACTACCACCACCACAACGACCACTACCACCACGACCACCACCACGACTACCACCACCATCACCACCACGACCACCACCACGACCACCACCACGATCACCACCACGACCACCACCACGACCACCACCACCAACACGACCACCACCACGACCACCACGACCACCACCACCGCCCGACTAATCGCTCTAAATACACAGCCACACGTGGGCTAAGTGATTATCGCAGGCCAACAGACTGTGCATTCATTACCGGCTGCGAGATCTACAGGGGAGGCATTCACAGAGCCGTGAATTCTCCCTCTGGGTGGGGACACGTGAGTGTCCACGCGAGTAATTCGACACTTCCTAGGCAGGTGCGCTGGGCCCACGTGTAACCAACACAATGACCCCGTCACAGTCCTAGCGATTGGAGTGGACGCGGAGCTCAGGATTTTGCTGCTGCGTTGGCAGTGGTGCACAAGCACAGCCAACAACAACAACAACTCTTCCGTGTCAACAACAACTCTCCTCCATGTCGACAACAACTCGCTCAGTTTCAACCTACAACAACTCCTTCCGTGTCAACAACAACAACAACTCGCTCCGTGTCAACAACAAAAACTCGGCGTGTTGCATTAAATATGTAAGGCGACGTTCTGTGGTCTTATAATATGTACGACGTTTTGGGCGATAGTCCTTCTCCATAGCATATCGGTCCCTGGGTCTGTTGAACAGTTACATGTCCAAAGTGATGAAAAGTAATGAAAACAGGAGGTGTTACGATGTTCAAATACCAAATCGATGAAACCCTTTTGCCAGGCATCAGCTCTGCATTAATCACACACACACACAGTGTGTACTTTGTGGCAAAAACGTGCAAACCTATTTTTTTATATATTTTATTTTTTAATCATTTTGGAAAGAAAAATGCCATCCAGTCGATACGTTCAGACCGGGGAAAGTGCACACGCTTCAATCGTACCGTACCAGCTGATTGCTTGGAGTACCTGTCCAGCCCCTTTCGTCTCTCCACTGCTGGATGAGGGCGGCGTGGGTGCTTCACCACGCGGGGGTTGGTGGACGTTGGGTGGAGCATGAAGGTTCAGGACAACAATTGTTTTTTGCTGAACCAACTGCATCCTGCAAGCCCCCCCCCCCAACACCCTGCTGTGCACAGTGGTCGCCCATCCATGCACCAGCCAGGCTCGACACCTGCTTAGCTTCCGAGCCCTAATGAGATCCGATGAGATCCGATGAGATTTAATGATATTTAATGAGATCTGATGAGGTCTGATGAGATTTGATGAGATCTGATGAGGTTGTATGAGATCTGATGAGATTATATGAGATCTGATGAGATTTGATGAGATCTGATGAGGTTGTATGAGATCTGATGAGATTGTATGAGATCTGATGAGATTATATGAGATCTGATGAGATTTTATGAGATCTGATGAGATTTTGTGAGACCTGATGAGGTTATATGAGATCTGATGAGATTTTATGAGATCTGATGAGATTTTGTGAGACCTGATGAGATTAGATGAGATCTGATGAGATTTTATGAGATCTGATGAGATATGAGATCTGATGAGACCAGATAAGATCTGATGAAATCTGATGAGATCTGATTAAACCATCTGCATGACCATTAAAGGAAATATATTTAACATGCGACGTTTCGGGCAATATCCCTTCTTCATATCACGCATAGTACATTAATACTGGCTTCACTAACAATCACACTGGTCGCGGCCCGTTTAAATCCACTGCTGGATGAAGGCCTGCCTACCCAACGCTGTGCCACGGTCGTGTGGACCATACTTCACCACCCAGGTCACGGTGGGGGGAGGGGGTCACGGGTCACTCGCTCAACGGTTGGGCACTCCCGAGCGGCCTAAGCGAATCATCATTCGCAGCGTGCTCTGAAGAAGGGGCCATTGCCCGAAACGTCGCCTATTATATACAGGGTGCTTTAAAAAAAATGTTAACACTTACATGGGACCACATCGTTTTTTAATGGGAAACGAATGGATAATACGGCGTAAACGTGATAACAAATGTAATGTTAATAGCTTCCAAAAGTCAAAGAGTCTCCACTTGCTCGCCATCGTTGTCAACACGTGGCCTGGAATCTTCCCCACGTGGTCTCCAGAGTCCGGAAGGCAGCAGCACACTTCTTGTTGAAATTTTTTTGCAAAATCTCAGAAGTGTTCAACTAAAAATATTTGAAAGCACCCTGTATTTTGACAAATGTGTCGAGTTATAATTTTTTTCTGCGTATCATTAGAAATCTTGGAAATGGGGAAGGGGGGTTGTGACGGGCTGGGGGTGGGGTTGGCGGGGGGGTGGGGCGGGCAGTATCTCTGAAAAAGAGCTTTATAGCTCATCGGATTCTTCCAGATTCTGATTACAAACGAAATATTTGAGAGGCAGGGCCAATGGGCCGTCCATAAATGACGTCACGCACCTAGGGGGTGGGGGGGGGGTCAGACATTTGTGACCATGAGTGACGAGGGGGGGTGAGGGGTTTGAGAAATATGACGTCACATCATAATGCGCAACTTTAAATAAATATAGAATTGTTATAACAACACACTAGTTGTTATAACAACACTCCTCCAACATCATAGTGCAGCGCCACATTAAACACGCACTACAATGACAATAGTCTAAAGCGATTTGAAGAATGTTTTATTTTTAAAATGGAAATATGTTTTTTTTGGGGGGGGGGGCAGAGCTTTGTGACGTCATATTTGAGAGGGGGGGTCTGACTTTTTGTGACGCCGTGTGACGAGGAGGAGGGGGGGTCAAAAATCCTCCAAACTCGCGTGACGTCATTTATGGACGGCCCCCCAAGGCGTCACACGCCGAGTCGTGACATTTCTCTACCTGCCCCCCCCTCTCCCTGCACCCCCCTCTCTCTCCCTGCCCCCCTCTCTCTCCCTGCCCCCCCTCTCTCCCCCCCCCTCTCTCCCCCCCTCTCTCTCCCTGCCCCCCCTCCCCCCCTCTCTCTCCCTGCCCCCCTCTCTCTCCCTGCCCCCCCCTCCCTGCCCCCCCTCCCTGCCCCCCCTCTCTCTCCCTGCCCCCCCCTCTCTCTCCCTGCCCCCCTCTGCGTGCGTGTACCGCACAGGAGAAGTCTGCCTGCCCTGCCCTCTTGGCTGGGCTCCCACAACCCCTCGTGGCCTCCTGGGAACCCAAAGTTATGAGCTGGGAGGGAGTGTGTGCGTGTGTGTATGTGTGTGTATGTGTGTGTATGTGTGTGTATGTGTGTGTATGTGTGTATGTGTGTGTGTGTATGTGTGTGTGTATGTGTGTGTGTGTATGTGTGTGTATGTGTGTGTACGTGTGCGTGTGTGTATGTATGTGTGTGTATGTGTGTGTATGGGGGAGTGATAGTGTAGCGGTTAGCGCGCTGCGCTATGAACCTGGCGACCCGGGTTCGATTCCCGCTCACGGCCAACACCAGTGACGATTATCTGAACCGGTCCCGGGCCTCCCCTAGGTCGACTCAGCCTCAAATGAGTACCTGGTGCGGTGTCTAAACATTGCCACTAGGGAGACAAAGGCGGTCGGGCGTGGTGCTGGCCACCCACCCCCTCGTGTACCGTTCCGGCCTTCATAGGTGCTCGCTAACAGCACTTGCCCCTACAGTCTGTTAAGGCTATATGGGGGATCTTTGTCTTTGTCTTTGTATGTGTGTGTATGTATGTGTGTGTGTATGTGTGTATGTGTGTGTATGTGTGTGTGTATGTGTGTATGTGTGTATGTATGTGTGTGTGTATGTGTGTATGTATGTGTGTGTATGTGTGTATGTGTGTGTATGTATGAGTGTGTGTATGTGTGTGTGTATGTATGTGTGTATGTGTGTGTGTGTATGTGTGTGTGTGTATGTGTGTATGTATGTGTGTGTATGTGTGTGTGTGTATGTGTGTGTGTAGGGGGTTGTTTTGCTCCGGCAAAACAACCCCCTACCTCCTCGCGGTGCCGGACGGGCAACTCTGTCGTGGACAGCGCTGTGGGGGGAGATCCAATTTTGATTGGCTCCGCCCCTCATGGCATATGTGTCCACCACAGGGGCTAAACGGGGGCTCTGGACGGGTGCGAGGGGCTGGTAACCCCTTCACCTTCAATTAATTACCACGAAACCACGAATTAAACTGAAATATGTAACAAATAAGCTTGTGCCGGAGGCCCCGGGGGGCCAGGCGTCTATGACGTCTCCTGGCCAAACCCCAATTGGCGGAGCCAGGAGATTGAATACCTACCCTCGGGGCTACTCCAGAAACAACGAAAAGCCACTACGGGTGGCCACGTGGAATGTTCGAACGCTCACTGCAGAGGAGAGGCTGCCACTCCTCTGTCGGGAGCTGGACCGGTACCGCCTGGATCTATGCGGCATTCAGGAGGTCCGGTGGACCGGCTCTGGCTCCTGCCACCATGAGGGGTGGACAGTCCTCTACTCGGGGCAGCAGACTGCCAAACAACAGGGTGTGGGTCTTCTTTTGAACAAAAGAATGAAGGGGGCGTGGGAGCGTGGCGGTGAGGTGTGGGAAGCTGTAAGCCCCAGGCTACTTTGGGCTCGCCTTCCCATCAACCGGAGGCGAGGAATGGTGGTCGTGGTTACTTATGCCCCCACCGAAGATGAACATCCGTGGAGGGATGCAGGCAAAGCCGATGAGTCAGATGCCTTCTATGACCTCCTGTCACAGGTGCTGGCTAAAGTGGCCCCTCGGGATAGAGTCATCATGTTGGGTGACTTCAATGCCCGAGTTGGTCATGATACTGGCACCTGGTCTGGAGTGATTGGAGGGCATGGGCCAGATCAGCTCAATAACAACGGTAGGAGGCTGCTAGATTTTTGTGCAGCCCATGGGCTTGTAATTACCAACACACTGTTCCGGCATCGGCGCATCCACACAACATCATGGATGCATGCCGGGTCCAAGCAAGAACATCTGCTGGACTACATAGTGACGGACCAGCGAATGCGAGCCCATGTCCTTGACACCAGGACCTACCGTGGAGCTGATCTGCCCTCTGACCATCGACTAGTCATCTGTAAGATGCGCCTGCCATTCTTCCACTCCGGTGGTGGGTGTACACCCAGGACCCCATTCCAACCTAAAGTGGCCTGGTCTCAGTTATCTGATGAAAGTTGCAAGCGAGAATTTCATCATCGCTTGCGGCTGGGATTGGCATCGTCCCCGACTCCTCCTGATGTCGAGGGTAAATGGGCGAGGTTTAGGACTGTGACTCATGCAGCTGCAATGGCTGCTTTGGGTACGCGGTCCAGACCTCCCCAGACACCCTGGCTGACAGAGGAGGTGTTCATGATGGTTGAGAAAAAGCGACAGGCCCACTGTCATCGGCTACAGAATCCCACGTCAGAGAATGAGGAGGCTTACCGCAGCCTTCGCTTGGAGGTTCGGAGAGCCGTGAGGCGCTGCAAGGATGGGTGGTGGTCGCGGGTTGCTGAGGAGATGGAGTCTGCCTCAGTGGCCCGTGATCACAAATCACTATTTAACTCCATCAAAAAAGTAACCTGCAACGCCACACCTATTACGATCATTAGGGGAAAAAAAGGTGATCCAATTTCCGACCCCCAGGAACAGGTTCGCAGATTTGCTGAGCATTTCTGTGAGGTCCTGGGGGAGGGAAAATCCCTCAGCCAGGAAAACATCGTGGCACAAAGTGAGGATGACCCTGCTGAGGCTGCGGTGCCTCAAATATTGGATGAAGTCACCCCCTGTGAGTGGCTGGCTGAGGTGCCATCTGCTGAGGAAGTATTGAAGGCGATCTGGAGTCTGAGACCAGGAAAGGCAGCGGGCAGAGATGATCTCCCAAGCGAAATGCTGAGGGAGGGTCGCGTTTGTGCACAGACTGCCCTATATGACATCATAACAACAGTCTGGACCACTGGACGGGTTCCGCAGGATTGGAAGGATGCCCTGGTGGTCCCCCTTTTTAAGAAAGGGGACCGCACAGACTGTAACAACTACAGGGACATCTCACTCCTCAGTGTGCTGGGAAAGGTCCTGGCAAGGATTATTCAGCATCGCCTTGCCAGGCACGCTGAGGAGAGGCTTGCGGAGCCCCAATGCGGTTTCAGGAAAGGGCGGTCCTGCACAGATGCCATATTTTCTGTCCGTCTGCTACAGCAGAGGTGTAGGGAATTCCAACAAGACCTACATCTCTGCTTTATTGACCTGGTCAAGGCCTATGATACCATCAGTAGGCCTGGGCTCTGGGTCGTTCTTCGTGCTTTTGGAGTACCTGACCCTCTGCTCACGATCATTAAGGACCTTCATGATGGTGAGCGGGCCCGGGTAAAACTACGTGGCCGGGAGTCAGAGCCATTCCCTGTACACCTTGGGGTGCGACAGGGATGTCCTCTGGCTCCCACATTATTTAACATCTATTTTGACCACGTAGTTCGTGAAGCCTTCAATAGCTGTACCGGGGGAATCTCCATATGGTACAGATATAATGGGAGGCTAATCGATGCCCGGGTGCGGTCAAGGGATGGCTCCCTATTGCTCAACCACCTTATGTATGCTGATGATTTGGTAATAGCCGCTCAGTCAGAGGAGGAGTTGGAGACGCTGCTGCTGAGACTGGAGCGTGCCACTAAGAGGTGGGGCCTTACCATCAGCCCCACCAAAACTAAGCACCTGCCTGGGTATTTTGTACCATCGGACACTCCACCCCCACAACTCCCAATCGGTGATGGGGCAGTTGTGGAGAGAGTGGAGAGTTTCCCATACCTGGGCAGTGTGCTTATGACTGGCTCCAGTTTAACAGCAAAGGTCTCACTCCGAATCAGTCGAGCGGCAATATCTTTTCATCGGTTGCGTAACGCTGTGTGGAAGCTACCTGGTCTGTCGCTCCGCACTAAGCTTCAGGTCTTCTCGACCACGGTCATTCCCTCCCTTCTCTTCGCTTGCGAAACGTGGACCCCCCTAATGGAACATCTTCACCGGTTAGAAACATTTAGGCTGGCCTGCCTACGATCCATCCTGGGTTTAACCAGACTGGATTGTGTGAGGAGCTCACAAATCCTTGAAAGATCTGGTCAGGGTCCCATTGGTGAGCTCCTCCGGCAGGCAAGGCTGCGATGGCTGGGTCATGTAGCCCGCATGCCCAGCCACCGCATGCCGAAACAGCTTTTGTTTGGCCGGATTGAGGGGGATAAGCGGGCGCGGCACGGGCTAGAGAAGAGATGGAGTGATGTGGTACAGGAGGACGTGGAGCTGAGTGGACTTGCCGATGACTGGTACCAGCGGTGTCAGGATCGGCCTCTGTGGAGGAGGCTCGTGAAGGATGCTACTGGGCAGTTGGAGGCAGTCGCCCTCCAACAACAGCGGAGGGCGGAGGAGCGACGCTCAGAACAACGAGCGGAGCGCCGGGTGGCTAAAGCACAGCGGGTTGGCACAGTAGGGGGCACAGGTGGTGCATCAGCCAGTCATCTCAGTCAGTCGACCCGTGGCACCTGGGTCTGCCCAGTGACCTCCTGCCAGCGGGCGTTCGACACTTCACGTGGCCTCACGGTGCACATAGCCTGGCACAAGCGTCGTGGTGACGTCACCGCCACTTAGTGGCGAATGGCGGTTGTTGTTGTTGTGTGTGCGCGTGTGTGTGTGTGGGGAGCGGTAGTGTATTCCCGCTTACGGGCAACACCAGTGTACGATTATCTGAACCGGTTCTGGGCCTCCCCTAGGTCGATTCAGCCTTAAATGAGTACCTGGTGCGGTGTGTAAACATCGCAACCGGGGAGACAAAGGCGGTCGGGCGTGGTTGCTGGCCACCCACCCCTCGTGTACCGTTCCGGCCTTCATAGGTGCTCGCTAACAGCACTTGCCCCTACAGTCTGTTACAGGCTATATGGGGGATCTTTGTCTTTGTCTTTGTATGAGTGAGTGTGTGTGTGGGTATGAGTGTGTGTGTGTGTGTATGAGTGTGTGTGTGTGGGTATGAGTGTGTGTGTGGGTATGAGTGTGTGTGTGTGGGTATGAGTGGGTGTGTGTGTGGGTATGAGTGAGTGTGTGTGTGGGTATGTGTGTGTGTGGGTATGAGTGTGTGTGTGTGTGTATGAGTGAGTGTGTGTGTGGGTATGAGTGAGTGCGTGGAGCTTGAGGGACGCTCACAACAACGAGCGGGCGGCCGGCGGATAAAACGCAGAACTCATCATCAATCGAATGTCCTCCGCAAGACAAAGGCGGTCGATTGTGGCCGTTGTTGGTGATGGACTCGTGGGGAGAGGACCTGCCTGCACGCCCTGTGTGGGTCTAGCGTCCGTGACAACCCAACGGGCCAATACCAATACAGATACCAATACAGATATCAATCCGGATACCAATAATCCATATTTGTTCTGTTAGATTGTGGCCAACATTATTGTCATTAATCATCGCGTTCTTGCCAACCAGAGCCACCTACAGCCACCTGCAGCCATACACAGAAACCCACAGAGAAACACGTTGAGAGCGATAGAGCATGCACAAAGACAAATATTCCACATATATATCCTTGAACAGGCTGTTCGGGCAAGTGCTGTGAGCGAACACCTATAAAGGCCGGCACGGCACACGAGGGGGTGGGTGGCCAACAGCACGCCCGGCCGCCTTTGTCTCCCCAGTGGTGTAGTTTACACATCACACCAGGTACTCATTTAAGGCTGAGTCGACCTAGGAGAGGCCCAAGACAGGTTCAGACAATCGTCACTGGTGTTTGGCCGTGAGCGGGAACGGAACTCGGATCACCGGGTCACGGAGTTCGTAGCGCAGGTAATTTGCATGCTGGATGATGTAATTACCAGCGAAACGTCTTACTACTCAATTAGTAAATGTTGTGGACTTACTCTCCAACACACCTGTTGGGCTGTAGCAGTTAACTAATTGGCGCGTCTTGTTTACGTGACAAAACCTTACTCGCCGTGTCGGGTGGTGGAGGGTTACTACGAGAAGCCGACCGAAATCGGGTTTCGGTTTCGGCGCCGAAAGTTGGCAAATTTCCTCTTTCGGCATAGTTTCGGTTTCGGCCTAAAGTAAATGTTTAACGTTCGGTTTTCTTTCGGCTTCGGCCGAAACCAGAAATTTCAGTTTCGGTCGGCCTCTAGTTACGACGCCTTTAAACTTGCGCGATCGAACCCACAAACCTTGATTCATGAAACCCGCAGCCAGTTGTCACAGTGGTGGGCGCAGGCGGTGCAACTGCAACGTCATCTCAGCCAGCTCTGTCCGGTGACCTCCTGCCAGCAGGGAGCATTCGACACCTCACGTAGCCTCAAGAGGCACCTAGCCTGGCACGGGCGCCGTGGGAATTACGTCACCACTACGAGTGTTGTTGTTGTTGTCGTTGTGTGGTGCTCCGCTCTCCCCGGAGCTGCAGAACCCCCAGCCCACACACAACGTGACCCGGTAACGGCCTGAAACAACAACAACAATAACAACGACAACGACAAACCCCCCACATCCCCAATGTTGAAAATTCACGGGCAAAGGTTACCACTCGGGGATCACGCATGAGCCTCGGGTCAATCGAGAAACATCAACAACAACAATACCAACAACAACAACAATACCAACAACAACAACAATACCAACAACAACAATACCAACAACAACAACAATACCAACAACAACAATACCAACAACAACAATACCAACAACAACAACAATACCAACAACAACAACAATACCAACAACAACAACAATACCAACAACAACAACAATACCAACAACAACAACAATACCAACAACAATACCAACAACAACAATACCAACAACAACAACAATACCAACAACAACAACAATACCAACAACAAC
Source organism: Petromyzon marinus (assembly GCF_048934315.1). NCBI lineage: Eukaryota > Metazoa > Chordata > Hyperoartia > Petromyzontiformes > Petromyzontidae > Petromyzon > Petromyzon marinus. The sequence continues at coordinate 9,089,768 of NC_133714.1, read as the reverse complement.
AACAATACCAACAACAACAACAATACCAACAACAACAATACCAACAACAACAACAATACCAACAACAACAATACCAACAACAACAACAATACCAACAACAACAACAATACCAACAACAACAATACCAACAACAACAATACCAACAACAACAATACCAACAACAACAACAATACCAACAACAACAATACCAACAACAACAACAATACCAACAACAACAACAATACCAACAACAATACCAACAACAACAATACCAACAACAACAATAACAACAACAATACCAACAACAACAACAATACCAACAACAACAACAATACCAACAACAACAATACCAACAACAACAACAATACCAACAACAACAATACCAACAACAACAATAACAACAACAATACCAACAACAACAATACCAACAACAACAACAATACCAACAACAACAACAATACCAACAACAACAATACCAACAACAACAACAATACCAACAACAATACCAACAACAACAACAATACCAAGAACAACAACAATACCAACAACAACAACAACAATACCAACAACAACAACAATACCAACAACAACAACAATACCAACAACAACAATACCAACAACAACAATACCAACAACAACAATACCAACAACAACAACAATACCAACAACAACAATACCAACAACAACAACAATACCAACAACAACAATACCAACAACAACAACAATACCAACAACAACAACAATACCAACAACAACAACAATACCAACAACAACAACAATACCAACAACAACAACAATACCAACAACAACAATACCAACAACAACAACAATACCAACAATAACAATACCAACAACAACAATACCAACAACAACAATACCAACAACAACAACAATACCAACAACAACAACAATACCAACAACAACAATACCAACAACAACAACAATACCAACAACAACAACAATACCAACAACAACAACAATACCAACAACAATACCAACAACAACAACAATACCAACAACAACAACAATACCAACAACAACAACAATACCAACAACAACAATACCAACAACAACAACAATACCAACAACAACAATACCAACAACAACAACAATACCAACAACAACAACAATACCAACAACAACAACAATACCAACAACAACAACAATACCAACAACAACAACAATACCAACAACAACAATACCAACAACAACAACAATACCAACAACAACAACAATACCAACAACAACAATACCAACAACAACAACAATACCAACAACAACAATACCAACAACAACAACAATACCAACAACAATACCAACAACAACAACAATACCAACAACAACAACAATACCAACAACAACAATACCAACAACAACAATACCAACAACAACAATACCAACAACAACAATACCAACAACAACAACAATACCAACAACAACAATACCAACAACAACAACAATACCAACAACAACAACAATACCAACAACAACAACAATACCAACAACAACAATACCAACAACAACAATACCAACAACAACAACAATACCAACAACAACAACAATACCAACAACAACAATACCAACAACAACAATACCAACAACAACAACAATACCAACAACAACAACAATACCAACAACAACAATACCAACAACAATACCAACAACAACAATACCAACAACAACAATACCAACAACAACAATACCAACAACAACAACAATACCAACAACAACAACAATACCAACAACAACAATACCAACAACAACAACAATACCAACAACAATACCAACAACAACAATAACAACAACAATACCAACAACAACAATACCAACAACAACAACAATACCAACAACAACAACAACAATACCAACAACAACAACAATACCAACAACAACAACAATACCAACAACAATACCAACAACAACAACAATACCAAGAACAACAACAATACCAACAACAACAACAATACCAACAACAACAACAATACCAACAACAACAATACCAACAACAACAATACCAACAACAATACCAACAACAACAACAATACCAACAACAACAACAATACCAACAACAACAACAATACCAACAACAACAACAATACCAACAACAACAACAATACCAACAACAACAACAATACCAACAACAACAACAATACCAACAACAACAATACCAACAACAACAACAATACCAACAACAACAATACCAACAACAACAACAATACCAACAACAACAATACCAACAACAACAATACCAACAAAAACAATACCAACAACAACAATACCAACAACAACAACAATACCAACAACAACAACAATACCAACAACAACAATACCAACAACAACAACAATACCAACAACAACAACAATACCAACAACAACAACAATACCAACAACAATACCAACAACAACAACAATACCAACAACAACAACAATACCAACAACAACAACAATACCAACAACAACAATACCAACAACAACAACAATACCAACAACAACAACAATACCAACAACAACAACAACAATACCAACAACAACAACAATACCAACAACAACAACAATACCAACAACAACAACAATACCAACAACAACAACAATACCAACAACAACAATACCAACAACAACAATACCAACAACAACAACAATACCAACAACAACAACAATACCAACAACAACAATACCAACAACAACAATACCAACAACAACAATACCAACAACAACAACAATACCAACAACAACAACAATACCAACAACAACAACAATACCAACAACAACAATACCAACAACAACAATACCAACAACAACAATACCAACAACAACAACAATACCAACAACAACAACAATACCAACAACAACAATACCAACAACAACAACAACAATCACCACAACCAGTAGCGGCGTGACGAGCGTGGCACAGGCAGGGAGGTGCCTTGCCCCCCACCCCACCCCCCATCCAAAGCTACGAGTTGGGGCCCCCCCTTAACAAGCACCATGAGATTTGTTTTTCAACAACAACAACGACGCTGATGTAGAACGCGGTTTACATGATGTTGATGATGTTGATGATGTTGTTGTTGTTGTTATGAAACTGCTTCACGCTGCGATTCGGGCTAAGGGGGAGCCGGCGACGTCGAAGAGCCTCGAGGCGCGAGCGTGCGAAGAGACGAATCGCGACATTGGCAGCCCCACCGGAGAGATTTCAGCACCCCCCCCCCCCCCCCCCCCTGAGCTGATAGTGTCGTCACGACTCCACTGGTAACAACCGACGCTCAAATCATGAGTCGTGTCCACTCCCCCCTCTCTCCACACGTGGCCCGGGCACTGCGCTTTCAGCTACTCAACTGTGTTGGCACGCTAAGCGGGCCTCTTGCAAATCCCATTTGCCCTGCCGTGCGGTGGGGTCCTCATCACCGGCGCTAGCAGGGAAGGGGTTGGTGGGGGGGGATTGGTGGGGGGTTGGTGGGGGGGGGTTGGAGGTGGGTGGGGGGATGCAGACGGAAGTGGTTGAGTGGACATCCCAGTGGAGCCACAGTCTGGACTCTAATTGCCGCAGTGGCGACTGCCAGTGGCGGTGTCCTTTGCTGAGGGCCCCGCCAAGAGGACGGTGTTTTGATTATCGCTTGAGGCGGGCTAAGAGGAGGACTCGGGAGGGTCGGGAGAGAGAGGATGGGGCCCTCTCCTTGGTGGAGAGGGGACGGTGGCGTGCATCGCCGCGGTGACAAAGGCTAAATTGTATAAATACGAAGGACAGAGCAAGAGTGAAGCAAACACAGATCAGAGCAGAGACAGACAGATAGAGATCAGAGTAGAGACAGACAGATAGAGATCAGAGCAGAGACAGACAGATACAGATCAGAGTAGAGACAGACAGATAGAGATCAGAGTAGAGACAGACAAACAGATCAGAGCAGAGACAGACAGATAGAGATCAGAGACAGAGACAAACAGACAGAGATCAGAGTAGAGACAGACAAACAGATCAGAGCAGAGACAGACAGATAGAGATCAGAGACAGAGACAGCCAGATAGAGATCACAGCGGAGACAGTCAGATAGAGATCAGAGTAGAGACAGACAAACATATCAGAGCAGAGACAGACAGATAGAGATCAGAGACAGCCAGATAGAGATCAGAGCGGAGACAGTCAGATAGAGATCAGAGTAGAGACAGACAGACAGAGATCAGAGACAGACAGACAGAGATCAGAGACAGACAGACAGAGATCAGAGACAGAGACTGACAGATAGAGATCAGAGCAGAGACAGCCAGAGATCAGGACAGAGACAGACAGACAGAGATCAGAGCAGAGACAGACAGAGATCAGAGACAGAGACAGACAGAGATCAGAGCAGAGACAGACAGACAAAGATCAGGGCAGAGACAGACAGACAGAGATCAGAGCAGAGACAGACAGACAGAGATCAGAGACAGAGACAGACAGAGATCAGAGCAGAGACAGCCAGACAGAGATCAGGACAGAGACAGACAGATAGAGATCAGGACAGAGACAGACAGAGATCAGAGCAGAGACAGACAGATAGAGATCAGGGCAGAGACATACAGATAGAGATCAGGGCAGAGACAGAGAGACAGAGATCAGGGCAGAGACAGACAGATAGAGATCAGAGTAGAGACAGACAGATAGAGATCAGAGTAGAGACAGACAGACAGAGATCAGGGCAGAGACAGACAGATAGAGATCAGGGCAGAGACAGAGAGACAGAGATCAGGGCAGAGACAGACAGATAGGGATCAGAGTAGAGACAGACAGATAGAGATCAGAGTAGAGACAGACAGACAGAGATCAGGGAAGAGACAGACAGATAGAGAGCAGAGACAGAGACAGACAGAGATCAGAGTAGAGACAGAGAGACAGAAATCAGAGTAGAGACAGACAGATAGAGATCAGAGTAGAGACAGCCAGATAGAGATCAGAGACAGAGACAGGCAGATAGAGATCAGAGCAGAGATAGACAGACAGACAGACAGAGATCAGGGCAGAGACAGACAGACAGAGATCAGAACAGAGACAGACAGACAGACAGAGATCAGGGCAGAGACAGACAGATAGAGATGAGAGACAGAAACAGACAGAGATCAGAGTAGAGACAGAGAGACAGAGATCAGAGTAGAGACAGACAGATAGAGATCAGAGTAGAGACAGCCAGAAATAGATCAGAGACAGGCAGATAGAGATAAGAGCAGAGACAGACAGACAGAGATCAGAGCAGAGACAGACAGAGATCAGAGACAGAGACAGACAGAGATCAGAGTAGAGACAGACAGAGATCAGAGCAGAGACAGACAGATAGAGATCAGAGTAGAGACAGACAGATAGAGATCAGGGCAGAGACAAACAGAGATCAGAGTAGAGACAGACAGATAGAGATCAGGGCAGAGACAGACAGAGATCAGAGCAGAGACAGACAGACAGAGATCAGAACAGAGACAGACAGACAGAGATCAGAGTAGAGACAGACAGATAGAGATCAGAGCAGAGACAGACAGAGATCAGAGACAGAGACAGACAGACAGGGATCAGAGACAGAGACAGACAGATAGAGATCAGAGTAGAGACAGGCAGACAGAGATCAGAGCAGAGACAGACAGATAGAGATCAGGGACAGAGACAGACAGATAGAGATCAGAGACAGAGACAGACAGAGATCAGAGCAGAGACAGACAGACAGAGATCAGAGACAGACAGATAGAGATCAGAGCAGAGACAAACAGACAGAGATCAGAGCAGAGACAGACAGATAGAGATCAGGGCAGAGACAGACAGACAGAGATCAGAGCAGAGACAGACAGATAGAGATCAGAGCAGAGACAGACAGAGAGAGATCAGGGCAGAGACAGACAGACAGAGATCAGAGCAGAGACAGACAGATATAGATCAGGGCAGAGACAGACAGATAGAGATCAGAGCAGAGACAGACAGATAGAGATCAGGGCAGAGACAGACAGATAGAGATCAGAGCAGAGACAGACAGACAGAGATCAGGGCAGAGACAGACAGATAGAGATCAGATCAGAGACAGACAGATAGACAGACAGAGATCAGATCAGGGACAGACAGACAGAGATCAGAGCAGAGACAGACAGACATAGATCAGAGACAGAGACAGACAGATAAAGATCAGAGACAGAGACAGTCAGATAGAGATCAGAGACAGAGACAGTCAGATAGAGATCAGAGTAGAGACAGACAGATAGAGATCAGGGCAGAGACAGACAGAGATCAGAGCAGAGACAGACAGACATAGATCAGAGACAGAGACAGACAGATAGAGATCAGAGACATAGACAGTCAGATAGAGATCAGAGACAGAGACAGTCAGATAGAGATCAGAGACAATCAGATATAGATCAGAGTAGAGACAGACAGACAGAGATCAGAGCAGAGACAGAGACAGATAGAGATCAGAGCAGAGACAGAGACAGACAGAGATCAGAGACAGAGACAGACAGACAGAGATTAGAGACAGACAGACAGAGATCAGCCTCAAATGAGTACCTGATGCGGTGTGAACATATTAGCACTGGGGCGTCAAAGGCGGGCGGGCGTGAGGTCGGCCACGCCACCCGTTCCCAGTGCCGTTCCGACCTTCCAAGTTACTGCTATGCCCTTTGTTTTATTTTACGTGGCTGGGCCCACAGAGTTCTGTAGCTCGTTGTTCAGAAGCGACCTGGCCACAAACGATAGCTTAACAAAGTGGCTCATCCATCACGTGGACATTTACGGCAGCCGTGTAGCTACCCTCGACGCGTGACGCCGAGAAAAGTCCACGCCCGGCGAGACAGACAATCCGCAAGCCCCGAACAGACGCAGCTGGCGCCGGGGTCGGCATCGATCGTGCGGACCTCCCGCATAGCAGGCGAGGTCGTCGACATCTCGCCACCGCGGCGACATGTCGCCTTGCCAGCACTTGGCCACCCTGTGCACACATCCGAAGGCTTCAACGCGGTGGGTGGCGGTGGAAGGTCGCCGTGTGTGTACGTGGCCGCGCGCCTGTTTGTTTACGAGCCCAGCTAATGGGTCTCGGCAAGGCGACTCGCTGTAGGGGGTGGGTACAGAGTCCCAGTGGCTGGACCGAGAGGCAGGCGGGGGGGAGGGGGGGGTGGCGGTCACGCCAGACCAGCAGGGAGATGGAACGATGGAAGAATCGGGGTTTGCGGGTTGGGGGAGGGAGGAACAAGAGATGACATCGACACAACAAGTCGCTCAATAACAGCGACACAATACGGGGAAACGAACTCGTTTTAGTTCATACTCTTTGGGTCTATTGGGTAAAGTCACGTAGCTTTAAATCGTTTTAGTTCACCAAGTAAGCCCCGCTGGAGCGATGTAGGGGGCCGTCCATAAATGACGTCACGCACCTAGGGGGCGGGGGGGGGGTCAGACATTTGTGACGATGTGTGACGAGGGGGGGGGGGTGAGAAATGTGACGTCACGTAAAAATGTGCAACTTTAAATAAATATAGACAACACGTTCTACTTAAATTTTGATTTAAGGCTTTCGTGACTGCAGGGATTCATATTCTTGGTTCTTTCGGTAAAGTCACGTAGAAGGGAAACAATAAAATAATAAAAATATATAAATTTGATTGTTTTATATTTTATTGTTTCCTTTCTACGTGACTTTACCGAAAGAACCAAGAATACGTTCTACTTAATTAAATAGACTTTTAATAAAAGTTTTCTCCTACAACATCAGAGTGCAGCGCCACATTAAATACGCACTACAATGACGATAGTTTAAAGCGATTTGTGACCATGTTTTATTTTGTTTGGGGGGGGCTAAGGGCAGAGCTTTGTGACGTCATATTTGAGGGGGGGGTCTGACTATTTGTGACGTCGTGTGACGAAGGGGGGGGGAGGGTCAAAAATCCTCCAAAATCGCGTGACGTCATTTATGGACGGCCCCGTATCTCTTTTCTAGAATGACAGCTCAGCGAAGCGGCTCATCGCCATCATCATCACCATCACGTGGGGATTTAGAGCAGGCAAATACTCGAAACGCGTGACGTCAATTCGAAATGTGGAAGGTAAAACTCTTCAGACCCGGAGTCAAATGCACGCGACCACGGGGAGAGAGAGAGCGAGACACGCCAACTCCAAACAACTCCAAATACACAGCAGCAGGCGTCAGGGTCGGGATCGAACTCACACGACCTCCTGTATACCAGGCGAGGTAGTTAACATCTCCCACCCCCACCCCCCCCACCGTGATCATCTTAACACGAGGAATTTGACTGCCTTGCATTTTGAGGCAGACATGTCTGGGGCATGACAACGTGGAGCGTGGAGGTGAGCCGTGAAACGAATTGTAACTTTAAATATAAATGAGTTTATTTATCTATTTGGGAGTGATACCCAACTGGCGATGAGTGAAGGGGGTTTGTCTGGTACTCAATATAGCAGCGATGTTCATGTAGCTATTCATATGCCCCAATTTACAAGCCGGAGTTATCAGGAACCAATTGGAAGATGTGATTCTCATCAGAAGATGTGCAGCTTCCCAACAATTATCACCCACTCCGTCTCTCCTCTGGCCGCTTTATCGGTGTGCTACGAAGAAGGGTCATTCCCCGAAACGTCGCCGGATCGATTTTTTTTACGTCCAGAATAATAACGATAACGGCCGCAATTTGCTATTAAGTGGTGGCGACGTCATCACTGTACTTGTGCCAGGCTCGGTGCACTTTGAGGCCACGTGAAGTGTCGAAAGCTCGCTGCTGTCGAGTCACGGTACAGACCCAGGTGGTGCCGGGGGTTGACTGGCTGAGATGACCGGCAGATGCACCACCTGTGCCAGGCTAGGTGCAGGAGGTCACGGTACAGACCCAGGTAGTGCCGGGGGTTGACTGACTGAGATGACCGGCAGATGCACCACTGTGCCAGGCTAGGTGCAGGAGGTCACGGTACAGACCTAGGTGGTACCGTGGGTTGACTGACTGAGATGACCTGGGGCTGTCCCCATGACCTCCCACCAGCTACAACTCGTCACAACACCTGGGGCTGTCCCCATGACCTCCCACCAGCTACAACTCGTCACAACACCTGGGGCTATCCCCATGATCCTCCCGGTCAGCTACAACTCGTCACAACACCTGGGACTGTCCCCATGACCTCCCACCAGCTACAACTCGTCACAACACCTGGGGCTATCCCCATGACCTCCCACCAGCTACAGCTCGTCACAACACCTGGGACTGTCCCCATGACCTCCCGGTCAGCAGCGAGGAGAATTCCACACTTCACGTGGCGGCCTCAAGGTGCACCTAGCCTGCCACGGGCGCTGTGGTGACGTCACCACTCGTTCGTGACGAATTGCGACCGCGGTCGTTAACATCCCGGGTTCAAATCCCATAGGAGAGTTGACTCGACCCAATCATCCCTTTGGGGTAGATACATTAGGTACCACCTCGTGACATCTCAACGGTCGTTTCCATATAGACCATACCTGCTCCCGCCATAGGAATGTGGAATTTCCATCACGAAGGGCACAGGGACCTAATGTTGGATCGTGGCGAGCCTCCATAGTGCCGTGCTGCCATCTGCCAACAGGGCGCAGTAAAAGACAAAGACCCCCGTATAGCCTTAACAGACTGTTGGGGCAAGTGCTGCCAGCGAGCAGCAGCAGCACCTGTGAAGGCCGGCACGCCGCACAGGAGATTTTGGCGTGGCCAGCACCACGCCCGGCCGCCTTTGTCTCCATGAGTGGCGACGTTTACTACACACCGCACCAGCCACTCATTTGAGGCCTGAGTCTACCTAGGGGAGGCCCGGGACCGGTTCAGAATATTCGGTCACTTCCACCGCCGTCTCCACGTGGGGCCGCTGAGGTGCTGTGCTGCCATCTGGCGACAGGGCGCCGGAACGACAACATCAACAACATCAACAACATCGACAACATCGACAACATCAACAACATCGACAACATCAACATCGACAACATCGACAACATCAACAACATCGACAACATCAACAACATCGACAACATCGACAACATCAACAACATCAACAACAACGACAACATCAACAACATCAACAACATCGACAACATCGACAACATCAACAACATCGACAACATCGAGAACATCAACAACATCGACAACATCAACAACATCGACAACATCGAGAACATCAACAACATCAACAACATCGACATCGTCGGAACGCATGGGCACGTCAGCTCGTGCCAACCACTGCCGCCGTGCGGGAGTCGCTCGCTCTCGTAGAGAGAGAGGGGACGACCCCTATCACTACCCCTATCACTACCCCATCACTACCCCATCACTACCCCTATCACTACCCCTATCACTACCCCTATCACTACCCCAGCCCCTATCACTACCCCAGCCCCTATCACTACCCCAGCCCCTATCACAACCCCTATCACTACCCCAGCCCCTATCACTGCCCCTATCACTATCCCAGCCCCTATCACTACCCAAGCCCCTATCACTACCCCAACCCCTATCACTACCCAAGCCCCTATCACTACCCAAGCCCCTATCACTACCCCAACCCCTATCACTACCCCAACCCCTATCACTACCAAAGCCCCTATCACTACCCCAACCCCTATCACTACCCCAACCCCTATCACTACCCCAACCCCTATCACTACCCCAACCCCTATCACTACCCCAACCCCTATCACAACCCCAGCCCCTATCACCACCCCTACCCCTACTACTACCCCTACCACTATCACTACCCCTACCCCTATCACCACCCCTATCACCACCCCTACCACTATCACTACCCCAACCCCTCCCACCCGTTCTCTGTCACCATAACTACACCACCACCACTTTAAATAAGAACCTCACTCTCTATCTCAACCACTATGATCTTACGCGCATTTCTTTACATTCGAATTGTTGTAAAGCGCCGTGGAATAAGGCGCGCTATACGTAAATATATAAGTTAGATCAGAAAAATAAAAGTAGTTCTTACACATCCCATTCGCCGCACGACCTTCTGAGAGTGTGTAATTTCAGCAACATTGATTCAACGCAATTGACTCGACACACACAAACAGTGTATATAAATAGCGAGACATCTGTATATCGCACGATTTAAAATGCGCTTCGGCGGCCGTCTGGAACGTTCTTCCTTCCGATATTAAGACGCCACTGGGAGCTACTCACTTTTAAATCATCATCTAAATTGAAAACGCATTTCCTTCGAACTGCTTTATTGTTGTGTCTAGTTTATTGTCCTTCCCTCGCTCCCTCCGACGAGCACCGTTGGCTACGTTCGGTGCGATGGAAGTTCAACACACACACACACATACACACTCATACACACAGCAAACACACAATTGGGATAACATTGGCGGAAGAGAGAAATTACGACAACAACATTCAATAAACGCGCACGCAAGAAGAGCTCAGCGTGGACAGGGCTCAGAATTTCACCGGTGTGTTTGGGTCACTGACTCTGTCAGTTCACTCTGTAAATAATCCGACATTGACAGCCCTGGCGGCGGTTGTGGCGGTGCTGGCGGTGGTGGTGATGATGGCAGCAGTAGTGATGGTTGGTGGTGGTGATGATGGTTGCGGTGGTGGTGATGGTTGCGGTGGTGACGGCTGCGGTGGCTACGCTGCTGCACGTGGCTGCCTGTAAATCGATCACTGTGAAGGAGGCAGCAGCGAGGGTTGGTGCGTGCCGATTCCTCCGGGCACTTCGCTTTCCTCTTGCGTATATAAACACTCATTCGTTGGTTAGTAATTAACACCTCAATATATAAAGGATCACGGAGCTTGGGCAATGATTGGCCCCGGCTCATCGCCTGTCCGCTTCCTTGCCGTGCTACACGCGCCTTCGAAGCCAGCTGAAGCCTCCCATACGTCACGTGACGTGTGTGGCCACCCCCACCCCCTCCACTCTCCCCGCCCACTGTGAAAACAGACTCCGCTCCTCCTGCTCCCTACAGCAGCGGCAGCAGCGTCGAGGCGCTGCTGCCGCTGCCTCCTCCCTCTCGTCGTCTCCCCAGAGCCCTCCGCTCATTCTCCATCCGTTCTCCTCTCTCTCTCCCCTTTCCTCTCTCTCTCTCTGTCTCTCTCGCTGTCTCTCTGTCTCTCTCTGTTTGAGTTTTATGCGGCCTTCTGGGATGAGCTTGGCCCTCCACGACTGCAATTGTTGACGGAGAGGCCTGCAGAAAGGGGGAACTCCCACAGAGCTGGAGGAGAGCGGTGGTCTCCCTGCTGCCCAAGAAGGGGGACCTGCGCCTCCTCGTGAACTGGCGACCCGTGTCCCTCTTTGTGCGCCGACTACAAAATCTTCCCCAAGGTGCTGGCAAACCGTCTCAAGACAGTGCTGGGTCAGCTGATCCTGCCGGAACAGTCGTATTGCATCCCCGGACGGTGCATATACAATGACATCGGTACGGCCAGAGACGTGATCTCCCTTGCAGAAGCGCACAACGTGGACTTGGGCCTCCTCTTCGTGGATCAGGAGAAGGCCTTTGACAAGGTGAGCCACGAGCACCGTGGACACACTCCTAACGTCGCTCGGCTTCGGTCCGGCCTTCATCTCGCACGTGAGGCCCTTGTACACGGGGGGCAGGTCCAGCCTCTTGAAGATAAACCAGCGGCTCGGCGTTCCCTTTCTCTGTGACGAGGGGGGTCAGACGGGGATGCCCCCTCTCGGGGCTGCTGTACCACCCTGTCCATTGAGCCACTGCTACGCCACCTGAGACGAAGTCTGTCTGGCCTCAAAGTCCCGGGACCTGAAAACGTGGTCGTCAAGCTCTCGGCTTACGCAGACGACGACGTGATGCCTCGTGCTCAACGACGCGCAATGACGCCTCCGTGCTCTGCCAGGCGGTTGCAGTGTCCGAGAGGGCCTCCTCCGCCAGGGTCAACTGGCCCAAGTGCGAGGCCCCCCACTGTGTTTGGGGTCGCGAGGCGGCGTTCGCTCTGTGCTCCTCCCAGAAGGAGTAGTTTGGCGGGACGACGGAGTCAAGTACCTGGGGGTTTACCTGGGGAAACCACGTGACGTCGCTCTGAACAACTGGACCGAGCTGGCCGACACAATCGAGGCTAAATAACTGACATGGGCACCACGCCTCACTCCGCAGATGTCATTCAGGGGCCGAGTGCTCGTCGCTAACACCCTGGAAGCATCCGTGCTGTGGCACAAGACCAAGGCCCTCCAGCCTCCTGCTTGGCTACTCACCAGAGTCAACCGCTCACTCGCGCACTTCGTCTGGCACGGGAAGCACCGGCTCAGGCCGGGCGTTCTCTGCCTGCCGGTGGGCGAGGGCGGCCAGGGTCTGGTGGACGTCGCCGCCAGGGTCACGAGTTTCAGGCTCGTGGCGGTCAGGCGGCTGCTGTACGACCGGGAGGAGCTATCCTGGAAGTCGCCGGCCCTCGCCCTGCTGAGGAATGCAGGGGGGTGCCCGGGGTACGGTTAGGAGCTCTTCCTGATGGACCTGAGCCTGGTCGACTACACGAGGCTGCCAGGTTATCACCAGAGCCTCTTGGACGCGTGGCGGAGCTTCGAGTGGAGCAGAACGCGCGCGCCCTACGACCTCGCGCAGTTCCTGAACGAGCCCCTTGTTCTGCAACGGCCTCTTCCAGGGGATCAGAGGAGAGAGGACCCTGGCTCAACGCCTCACATCAGCAGGGCTGCGGGCAGTCTTCCACCTCGTGCAGGTCCCAAACACAGCGCTCTACACGTGGCTATGTCAAGGCGCTGCATTCCCGGGACCTAGCCGACCTATCGGACACAAAATGGAGAGACCATTTCTCTCCCCTCATTGCAGCCGCCCCCCCAGTGGAAACAAATGTACAAGTCTCCCGTAGCCAAACGCTGCGGTGACCTCCAGTGGAGATTGGCACACTGCACGTTGCCATCGGCCGTGTGGCTCAGACGAATCTCGCCAAGGGTAACAGACTTGGTGCATTTCCTGCGGTGCCAGGGAGGATCTGTCCCACCGGTACTTACACTGCCAGCGGCTAAAACCAATGCTCCGCCTTTTGGGGGACATCTTCAGGAAACTGGGGGTGCCATTCTACAACAGCAGCTTCGTATATGGGGTGCCTTACCTGGCTAACAAGCGCCATGACCTCGCCAACTTCGCCTGTGCTCAGGCGAAAATGGCAGTGTACAGAACGAGAAAAAAAGATGTTGGAAGGTGACACTGACGGATGCTCCGTGCTGCTTCCAGTGTTCAGGGGCCTGCTTAAGGCGCGGCTCCGGCTGGAGCACGCCACGTACCACACACACGTGTCGGTGATGTGCAGCGCGTCTTCTTCAAACGCTGGGGTGCCGGACAAGCCCCTCTCTGTACCAGCGTGGACGGCACCCCACGTGTTCACCTTCTGAAGCGCTCGCTCGTCACCGTGGCGTGCGCGATGACCACCACCACCACCACCACGTGACTTTTCTTTCGTGTTGTGCGCGGTGCATTTAGCGCCACAGCGCGTGGATTTATAGCATTTGTTTTATTTGTGTTGCTGGTGACTTTGTGTTTGTGTTGCTGGTGACTTTGTGTATTTCATATCGGAATGGCCTCCAGTGCTGTTGCTGCTGGCGGCAATAAAAGTTGCTTAAAAGTCAAAAAGTCTCTCTGTCTCTCTCTCTACCGTCACCTTCTGAAGCGCTCGCTCGTCACCGTGGCGTGCGCGATGCACACCACCACCACCACCACGTCACTTTTCTTTCATGTTGTGCGCGGTGATTTTTAGCGCCACAGCGCGTGGATTTGTCTACGTTTATTTTCATTTGTGTTGCTGGTGACTTTGTGTCTTTCATATCGAAATCGCCGCCAGTGCATGTGCTGCTGGCGGCAATAAAAGTTGTTTAAAAGTCAAAAAGTCAACCGACGCGTCGCGTCCTCCGCTCCGGTGGCACGGGTGGTGCAGCGGTCCCTTTGTCGTTACGAAGGAGAACGAGGCTGACCAGCAAGGCATTGCTCATAGCGACATGCGATTGGTTTATTGGTAGTTACACGCGACATAATGAACGCACGCAATTAGAAAATTATCTAAAGCAGCAAATACATTTAAAAAAACACACAATTTGTAATTATACAGACCGGACAGTGCTTGCGGATGGGTGCATAACAGGTGCTATCGTGCTGGTTACATTAACAGGCGTGGTGAAGTACGGTCGAATACCCCCCCCCACCCCCCCACACAACCACGACTCGCACGCCTTGTGGGGCATGGAGCCCTCATCCAGCAGTGAGTGGATAGACCCCAAGGACTGGCTGTGTGTGTGTGTCTGTGTACATGGTGGTGTTACCATTCGATAATAGACGATGCCCCAATTATCGGTGTGGTGTAGTAGCGGGTGACGTCGTAATTAGCACCAGGGGACCACATGATGTGTTTTGCTTTACTCGGTAAGAATTAGTTTTTTTTTCAGAGGCGACCTGGCCCACCACAAATGATAGCCTAACGAAGTGGCTTAATTGTCATCATCATCATCATGATCATGTGGAAATGTATAGAAACCAAATACTCTAAAGGGCGTGAGAAAAATCCATGCCACCATCGGGAGAGAGACGCGCAAATATACAGCAGCAGGCGGTCAGGGTCGTGGATCGAACCTACGACCTCCTGTATACCGGGCGAGGTAGTCAACATCTCCTAGCCACCGCGGCGTCCATAGGCCTCTGTATGTATTGCTCAAGTAATTTGTTTACCTTTCTTATACTGTGCACTCCTATCGTGCGTTTGTATCAGTCGTTGTGGTGAGGTTCTGACCCCGTGCCTCGACTGGACATCTGTGGCCAAAGAGCTTCACAGCTCATCGGATTCCTTCCACTATACATACATATTCCGATTACCCGCGCTATAGATTGTCGGATGACATCATTCTGATCGGCTTCGTCAATATCCCGTGGCGTGAACAATGCAATGTTTCCGATTTTTTGGTTTCGGTCTGTTTGTGTTTTAAAGCAAGCTGTGAGCGAGCCGAGATGAACCCAGCAGCGACGTTGGGCGAGCGGCGTCTCTCGACCAGAACCGCCGTCTCCTCCTCCTCCTGCGAGCGAGCGAGGCGGTGTCACGGAGAGAGTTTACAGCCCTGCACGTACGCCGACAGGTCCTTGCCACGACACTTCGCCTTCCAGCCATCCCTGCAACGGAAAGGGAGCCGCCGTTCGTTCGTTCGTTCGTCCGTTCGTCCATCCCGCTCGCTCGCTCTGGGTCAGTTCGTTCACTCGGCCGGTCCGTTCAGTCACCCCAGTCCGTTCGTTCGGTTCGTAGTGCGTAGTGGCCCAGGCGCTGGTTGCAAAGAGTCGTGCTTCGAATCCGGGAGGCCACCATGGTTAACACTGTGGTGTGTAATAACCCCGACAATACTACTAAGCGTCGTCAAATCCACTCGCAGTGCGTTAGTGTGTGCTGGTGTCATGTAGAGGCCGACCGAAATTCGGTTTCGGTTTCGGCGCCGAGAGTTGGCGATTGGCCACTTTCGGCATAGTTTCGGTTTCGGCTGAAACCAGAAAATCAGTTTCGGTCTGCCTCTCGTGCCTTGGTCCACATTTAAAACAAAAATTGCACCCTTCGACACAGCAGCAGCAGCAGCTATCATCCCCCTCGACTGACAGACCAATACCCGCTCAGAGCGCCCGGTGCTGAACCCACCTGGTGCCTCACAGGGACAGCTGCCAGTGGGGGTGCCCCCTTGCAAATGGCGTTGACATGCGATGCAAGTCCCTTATCGCGCGCGAAGCTCCCCGAGACTCCCCCGGTGTTGTATCACACAACTCAAACTCACGATTCGTTCACTCGCACGCGCGCACTAAATACATGTACAACCCTTTGTCAATCCACCGCTGGACGAAGACATCCTCACGCAGCATTGAGTCATGCGGGCCTCTTTGACCATACTTCACCACGCTGGTCAGTGCGAGGACTGGTTCAGATATCACTCGTCACTGATGCTGGCCGTGGCAGGGAATTGAACTTAACTCGTTTGCGGTCTTAAGGTAGCACGTGAATCACCACGCTACCATGACGCTGATAATGATGATTTTGCTGATAATGCTGATGATGACGATGCTGATGATGATTCTGCTGATGATGATGACGACGCTGATGATGACGAGGATGATGCCGATGTGGATGATGCTGGCGAAGCTGCCGATGCAGATGGCGATGATCCCGATGACGATGATGCCCATTCGTGAGTGAGCCGCGCCGTGTCCTGCTGTTGCTGCTGCTGCGTGCATGGTGACTACGCACCAGGCCTCCAGTCCCTGCTCCTTGAGAACCAACTTGGCGCAGGTGACGGACTCTGTGATGTCGCTTCCAAGGAGCTCTGTGAACAACAGCGACGACGTTGCGAAGGAGCAGCAGAGAGGTGGCAGAGATGCGGAGAGTGGCACCGATGAGCTCCTGGGTGCCAACGCGGGCGTTAGGCGCCGACGGTGATTACACCGGCAGTGAGATGGTGGCCTCAGCCCGGTCACCATAGACTCACATAGAGACCCATAGACTTACACAGAGAACCATCGACTGAAGTAGAGACCCATAGACTTACACCGAGACACGTAGATTCGCATAGATACCCATAGACTTATACAGAACCGTCGACTCCCATCGAGACCCATATACTTACACAGAGACACAGACTCACAGAGACCCATAGATTTACACAGAGACACATAGACTCACATAGAGACAGACTCACACAGACTCCACGCACAGAGACCCATACACTCACACATCTAACCCTAGACCCGCAAATAGACGTTCCAGGAAACGGGCCTTCATAGCACATCAAGAGGGCTGCGACAGGACACGTCACGTGGCCTATGGTCAAGGACAGTAACGGAGTGGCAGCCAAGGGATAGAGAACGCGTCTGAGAAGGCGTCCACGGTGGAGATCAGCTGGTGCGGCGGTGTTGGTGGCGACTTGGTGGGGGAGTCCCCCCGCGTGTGTTCGACATAGGCGCCGGGCACACGGTGCGGTGGGCTCGCCGTGGGTAGAGGGGACCAGAGGTCCCGGAGGAAAGCCACGCAGAGCAGGGGCACAACAGAGAGAGTCCATACTCTCTGGTTCTATTGGGTAAAGTCACGTAGGTAAAAAATAAAATAAACAAAAATCACGACGTTTCGGCCACGAGGCCGCTTGTGTTGTGGCCGAAACGTCGTGATTTTTGTTATTTTTTTTTACCTACATGACTTTACCCAATAGAAACAGAGAGTATAGATCCTTGCAGTCACGAAAGCTTTAAATCTCGAAGAGAGAGTCCACTCAGAGAGGAGCCAGTGAGGAATGGACTGCGACCCACGACGATGGCGATGATCATGACGATAATAAGGACAATGACAAGTATAATGACGATTATGATGACGATAATAAGGACAATGGCGAGTATAATGGCGAGTATAATGACGATTATGATGACGATAATGAAGACAATGGCAATGATGACGATTGTGATGACGATAATGGAGACAATGGCAATGATGACGATTGTGATGACGATAATGGAGACAATGGCAATGATGACGATTATGATGACGATAACAAAGACAATGATGACGATTATGATGACGATAACGAAGACAATGGCAATGATGACGATTATGATGACGATAACAAAGACAATGGCAATGATGACGATTATGATGACGATAACGAAGACAATGACAATGATGACGATTATGATGACGATAACGGAGACAATGGCAATGATGACGATTGTGATGACGATAATGGAGACAATGGCAATGATGACGATTGTGATGACGATAATGGAGACAATGGCAATGATGACGATTATGATGACGATAACAAAGACAATGGCAATGATGACGATTATGATGACGATAACGAAGACAATGGCAATGATGACGATTATGATGACGATAACAAAGACAATGGCAATGATGACGATTATGATGACGATAACGAAGACAATGGCAACGATGACGATTATGATGACGATAACGGAGACAATGGCAATGATGACGATTATGATGACGATAATGGAGACAATGGCAATGATGACAATTATGATGACGATAACGGAGACAATGGCAATGATGACGATTGTGATGACGATAATGGAGACAATGGCAATGATGACGATTATGATGACGATAACGAAGACAATGGCAATGATGAGGATTATGATGACGATAATGGAGACAATGGCAATGATGACGATTATGATGACGATAACGGAGACAATGGCAATGATGACGATTGTGATGACGATAATGGAGACAATGGCAATGATGACGATTATGATGACGATAACGAAGACAATGGCAATGATGAGGATTATGATGACGATAACGGAGACAATGGCAATGATGACGATTATGATGACGATTATGATGACGATAACGGAGACAATGGCAATGATGACGACTGCGGCATGACGTCACCGGAGCACTTGATCTTGCACGCATTGTGCCCCTTGGTCCCATTGTCGCACCACCACTTGCTGTTGATCTGGAAGATGCCGTAGTCGGTGGAGCCGTTGGGGTTGGGGTGCGTGGCCGCGGTGTTGTAGCTACTCTCGGCGAAAGCCAAACACATCCCTGGGTACCAAACACAAACATCACCCCCCCCCCCTTTAACAGACTGGTGGGGGTGAGGTGCGGTTAGCCAGCAGCAGCGCCTACGAAGGCCGGCTCCGTGGCACACGAGGGGGTGGGTGGCCAGCACCACGCCCGGCCGTCTTTGTCTCCGCAGTGGCGATGTTTACACACCGCACCAGATCACTCATTTGAGGCCGAGTCGACCTAGGAGAGGCCCAGGATCGATTCAGATAACCACCGGTGTTGGCCGCGAGCGGGAATCGAACTCGGGTCGCCGGGTTCGTAGCGCAGCGTAGCGCTAACCGCGGCACCACCGCTCACCACCACCACCACCGCCGCCGCTCACCACCAACACCCAGCGAGTGAACCACAACATCCTCCCCAGCGGT
This sequence comes from Petromyzon marinus, assembly GCF_048934315.1. Taxonomy (NCBI): domain Eukaryota; kingdom Metazoa; phylum Chordata; class Hyperoartia; order Petromyzontiformes; family Petromyzontidae; genus Petromyzon; species Petromyzon marinus. The sequence continues at coordinate 9,069,876 of NC_133714.1, read as the reverse complement.
GAGCTTACACACAGCGCGTGGGAGAAACCCGTTGTTCCGTGGTGAGCGAGTGAGTGGGTGAGCGAGTGAGTGGGTGAGTGAGGGGGTGAGTGGCTGGGTGACGCCTGTATATGTGGAGTTTGCGTGTCTCGCTCGCTCCCCGTTGTCGAGAGGAGTTTTTTTTTACGGGGTCCTTCGGGGTTTTCCCTCCACGTTTAGAATCAACATCACGTGTTTGGAGTAATTGGCTGCTGTAAATGTACACGCACATAAGCCACTAAGTTCAACTATCATTTGTGGGCAGGTTGCTCCTGAAAAAGCGCTACATAGCTCAGTGGGCCTGAGAGCTGGTAAAATAAAAATACAATATTTCGATTTGAAGCTTTCGTGACTGCAAGGATTCATCTTCTTTGGTTCTTTCGGTAAAGTCACGTAGAATGAGAAGAAAATAATAAAATAACACAATAAAATTCTCACGACGTTTCGACAGAGCTTCAAGTTGAAGCTCTGTCGTCCGACAGTTCTGTACCTTTCACCTGAAGACGGCCGCTTGCGTTGTGGCCGAAACGTCGTGAGAATATTATTGTGTTATTTTATTATTTTATTCTCATTCTACGTGACTTTACCGAAAGAACCAAAGAAGAAAATTACAATAGTTAAGCGGTCGCGCAGAAGTTTGCGGTTCGAATCCGCTTGGCCGCCCTGGTTAATAAAACAAATCACGACGTTTCGATCGCAACACAAGCAATCTTCATCAGGTGGAACAACCACGGCAAAAAAAAATGCTGAAGTAGGCGAGGGAGCTGTGGTTGCTGTGGTTGTCACACCTGATGAAGATTGCTCGTGTTGCGATCGAAACGTCGTGATTTGTTTGATTTAATTTTATATCTACCTACGTGACTTTACCGAAAGAACCAAAGAGTATGGATTCCTGCAGTCACGAAAGCTTCAAATCAAGATAGTTTAAATTTCGATTTAAAGCGTTCGTGACTGCAAGGATTCATCTTCTTTGGTTCTTTCGGTAAAGTCACGTAGAATGAGAATAAAATAATAAATTGATAAAATAACACAATAATATTCTCACGACGTTTCGGCCACAACACAAGCGGCCTTCATCAGGTGAAGGGACGAGATTGTCTGGAGGACAGCGCTGGAGCGAACACAGCCAAGCTCAGACCGCGACCTTTAAGCTGTGTGAGAAGAAACAGAGCGCCTTGACAAAGGAATTAGCATAGAATTTAGCATTGAAATAGCTAATTCCTAAATTCTATGCTAATTCCTTTGTCAAGGCGCTCTGTTTCTTCTCACACAGCTTCAAGGTCGCGGTCTGAGCTTGGCTGTGTTCGCTCCAGCGCTGTCCTCCACAGTCTCGTCCCTTCACCTGATGAAGGCCGCTTGTGTTGTGGCCGAAACGTCGTGATAATTGTATTATTTTATTTGATCAATTTATTACTTTATTCTCATTCTACGTGACTTTACCGAAAGAACCAAAGAAAACAAGATTGTTTAGCTTATAAATTGACCCGTGAATAGTTCGACGATTAGTGGCTACTGAGCAAGCCAAAGCCCTTCAATGATCACAACGAATTTGCTGCGAAATAATCAACGCATTTGCATTGAAAAGGCAAACAATTCAATGGTGCTGGCACACTGCATTGTGGACCCTTCAATTACCATCGCAATCGATAACCATCCCAATTTGTTGCCACCCCAATCATTGACCATCTCAATCAATGACCATCGCAACCAATTAGCGCCCCCCGATCAATGACCATCTCAATCACTTAGCATCTCGTTAAATCACCATCTGGATCAATTGCCGGCCCACACAATTACCGTCTCAACCAAACGAATGCAACTGCCCGACGTTACGTGCAAAATTTAGGTCGAAAACAAATTGGAAAACTTCTGGCGGATTGAACAAAAAAAAATACTTGGGATTTTGATTGCGACCGTCAGAACAACCACCACCCCAGATCCTCGATCTACGCCCATCTCCGGCTCGGAATGTTGGTAGTGGAGGTGTGTGGGTGAAGCTCTCACAGTCGCCCAGGCTGGCTTTCCCGAAGCTCTCCACTCCCATGGCGTGCAGGGTCTTCGCGAGATCGCATCGTGCGAACACTTTGGCACGCGTTTGTGGGACGACGCAGAGAGACGCCACCAGCGCGCACATAGCGAATGAGCGAAACGCCATCGCGAGAGATTCTTTTTGATTTCCCACCACGGCCGCTCTCCGCTCTCGTTCCGCCTCTCGTTGTTCAGTCCGAACCCGGCTTTTATAGACCACCACCACCACCACCGCAGCTGCAGGAGGAACTCGCCGACACGTCGTGGCTTGCTTGTGGGCGTGGGGGACGAGCGGTGGTGCAATGGTTAGGAATGCGCTACGAACCATGGCGACCCCGAGTTCAGGTTTCACTTTGTAGAACAGGGGGAGATCACACAAACTCCACTCTCACTCTGTAGAACAGGGGGGGATCACACAAACTCCACTCTCACTCTGTAGAACAGGGGGGGATCACACAAACTCCACTCTCACTTTGTAGAACAGGGGGAGATCACGCAAACTCCACTCTCACTCTGTAGAACAGAGAGATCACACAAACTCCACTCACTCTGTAGAACAGGGGGAGATCACACAAACTCCACTCTCACTGTGTAGAACAGAGGGAGATCACACAAACTCCACTCTCACTTTGTAGAACAGGGGGAGATCACAAACTCCACACTCACTCTGTAGAACAGGGGGAGATCACACAAACTCCACTCTCACTTTGTAAAACAGGGGGAGATCACGCAAACTCCACTCTCACTCTGTAGAACAGGGGGAGATCACACAAACTCTACTCTCACTCTGTAGAACAGGGGGAGATCACACAAACTCCACTCTCACTTTGTAGAACAGGGAGAGCTCACGCAAACACTACTCTCACTTTGTAGAACAGGGGGAGATCACGCAAACTCCAATCACTCACTTTGTAGAACAGGGGGAGATCACACAAACTCCACTCTCACTTTGTAGAACAGGGGAAGATCACACAAACTCCACTCTCACTTTGTAGAACAGGGGGAGATCACACAAACTCCTCTCACTTTGTAGAACAGGGAGAACATACAAACTCCACTCTCACTCTGTAGAACAGGGGAGATCACACAAACTCCTTTCTCACTTTATAGAACAGGGGGAGATCACACAAACTCCACTCTCACTCTGTAGAACAGGGGGAGATCACACAAACTCCACTCTCACTTTGTAGAACAGGGGGAGATCACACAAACTCCACTCTCACTTTGTAGAACAGGGGGAGATCACGCAAACTCCAATCACTCACTTTGTAGAACAGGGGGAGATCACACAAACTCCACCCACTCACTCAGTAGAACAGGGGGAGTACACGCAAACTCCACCCACTCACTCAGTAGAACAGGGGGAGATCACGCAAACTCCACTCTCACCGTGTAGAACAGGGGGAGAACAAACTCCACTCACTCTGCAGCACAGAGTGAGAGAGAGTCGAGTGGAACAGAACAGTGAGAGAGCATCCAAACTCCCAACACAGCAAAGACGCCCGTGTCGGGAATCAAACCCAATCTTTCTCGCTGCTCCACCCAGCAAATTGCTCAACGTTGCGTCAGATGTCGTGTGGCGCTGACCGCCGCTTGAATACGGAAGCCCGCGATGCTGTCGCCGTGGGGGGGCGCCCTACCCTTCCCTCCCCCCCGAGGGGGGGAGGGGGCTAGGAGGCTAAGAGCTGTAGGCGACGGCGTGTTGAACGTGCATCAGCGTAGTGCACTAACCATTACACCACCTGTCAAAAGACCCCTCCCAACCCCCCCCGTGTAGCCTCAACAAACTGTTGGGGCAAGTTCTGTTAGCGAGTAGCAGCAGCAGCAGCAGCTATGATGAGGTAGGTGACCAACACCACGCCCGGCCGCCTTTGTCTCCCTCCAGATGTTTACTATATACCGAAAAAGGAACTCGGTTGAGGCAATAGGAAATCCACAAGCCACGTGAACGCCAAGTCATAGCGATGACTGCACCGGTGTGTGTGAGTGCAGACAAGGCATACGTCACGTGTGACACCCAAGCATTTTGTACATGCAATGTTATTGAGGGATTGTCGTCTTGGTGTGGTATGGGACCTCCTGTTGTTTTCCTCCCTTGCCCAAGCTTGGGAATGTGCACTCATGCAATTCGGACTCAAACCCTCTCTACTTTACGTATTTATTGCTTTGATCCTTTGCTTTCCGTTCCTCTACTTTGCACTCCGGCCGTTTTTTGTTGTTGTTGTTGTAACTTTCTGACCCAAAACCTACTTGGGCAGCGGTGAAACAGAGCTTCAAAGATCATCGTATTTCTCCAGGATAAAAAAAAAACATATATATAAATTCCGATTCGAGCGGGGACGGCTGCTACCACAGTGGAGGTAGTAACGGCATTATCAGCTCGGGGGGTTGTGGATTTGTCTCGCACGGTCGCACCGAGGAATTATCGCGGCCGCTCCTGCCTCGTCACA